>NC_090267.1:399099876-399412019 GCF_040414725.1 Anabrus simplex | reverse complement strand
GGTATGGTGTCTGATCCTGTGTGAAATGGCAATGTCCAATGTGTCAGGTCTCACATTAGGGTTGTAGAAGTAATACGTTGGTTTGTCTGGACCATAAGTGAGTAGGAGATTTCTATTCTATCTAGCGATGGCTCGTAAATAACGTAACTAGTATTTTTAACAGGTACGCACTCGTAACGGTTACAGGAGATATCCAGTAACTGAAATAACTGCAACTCGACAAGATTCGGGTGAACTCGGTTAAGAGCGGCAACGCGCGGCAGTACTCGCTAGCAGTAACCGCCTCTATTAACCAGTATTTTACTCTTAACGCGTATTTTACTGACCAGTATTGAGTTGTTACCGTTCATTTATATCTTCAATATTATGAAGAGGGCAAAGACGAGCTCTATGAGGTAATATTTTTCCGTAATAGATAGCGAGTTCGCGAAAAGTTCTATGTGCGGGAAGAAATGCTCTTACAGTCTTCCACATCAAATTTAAAAACAGCACGTGGAAAGGATTCATCCAACAATTACTTCAAAAACAGCAGTGCCAGCAGTCGAGATAAGTAAGTATTTATTAAGTAAACCAATTTTGTGTTCATACTCTTTAATGTAAGCAGGCAAGGTAAAAGGGGGACAAGTGCATAAGTGTTCTATGGGTTTTGTATCTCTCTCCCTCTTTTTACTCAGTGTTGCGGAATCCAATTTAAGAGACTCATGTCAGTAAATTAAAGAAGAAAAGGACCTCTTTTTAGGACGAAACACCGCCACCCCGGCGTCTTTCAAGACCTATATCAGCTGAAGAAAGATTAGAACATAATAATAATAATAATAATAATAATAATAATAATAATAATAATAATAATAATAATACAAGGGAATAGGGCGGGGTTAGGACTGGAAAGAAGTGACCGTGGCTTTATTTTGTCTGGTGTGGAAATGGGAAAGCACTAAAAACCATTTTCAGAAATGCCGACAGTGGGGTTCGAACTCTCAATCTGCCGAGTGCGTGCCCTCAACCACGTAGCCAACTCGCTCGATATATTATTATTATTATTATTATTATTATTATTATTATTATTATTATTATTATTATTATTTGCTGATATTACCCTAAAATTCGATTATATATATGTCAGTGATGAGATATTTTGTACCTCAAAGTTACGTACGCACTTGCCCCGACAGTCTTAATTCATTTAGTACTGCATCAATACAGTTAGCCGTGCAGTTAGGGGTGCGCAGCTGTGAGCTTGCAACATCCGGAAGATAGTGGCAGCTCTGAAGATGGTTTTGCGTGGTTTCCCGTTTTCACATCAGGTAAATGCTTCGGTTGTACCTTAATTAAGGCGACGGCCGCTTCCTTCCCACTCTTAGCCCTTTCCTATCCCATCGTCGCTGTAAGACCTTCCTCTATAGGTGCGATGTAAAGCAAAATTGTAAAAAAAAAAAAAAAAAAAAAAAAGAAAGAAAGAAAAAACCCGACCCCGCGGAGAAACGGGACAATGGTTGGACATACAGTACAGTTATTTAAGTTTGCATTTTGCATTCATTTATAGTATTCTTATAGGCCAACTATGTGGGGTTCATTTTGTTGTATTTGTTATTATATTATTAAAAATTGAAGTTCCTATTTATCAGTTGCCTTGGTTTTTCTCTAAATATATACCGAGTAAGTAGCTTGGGCCACGTAGTTATCAGCTTGTACTTGTGAGATAGTGGGTTCGAACCCCACTGTCGGCGCAACGTAGAGCAAAATATAATATATTATATATATATTATAATATATATATTTAAGCTTGTATTTTGCATTCATTTGCAGTTCGGTACCTCTTAGATTATTTAGGGTAATATTCTGTAGTATTTTTTTTAGTTATTGTAATTATTGTTAAAAAACCAAGTTCCTATTCAGGACTTGCCTCACCTTTCCTCTAAATAGTTATTTATGTGTACCTTTTACATTCATTTTACAGTACAGTTGTCTGTTATTAAGTGGGATTTCTCTTTTTTGTAGTTTATTTATTTATTTATTTATTTCATGCCTTCATTTGTGGCGAAGTTAAGGCTCACGGCCCTCTCTTACACTTAACCACATATCTAATATACTTTATAAAACAGAATAATGAAATAATTTAACAAAATATGAATCCTAACCTCATTCATTCTTCCATTCATACAAGCTGGTTATACATTTAATAGGTAATCCCAGCAAGACCGCTTGAAAGAAGCTAAGGAAGTGCAATTCCTAACACTAACTGGAAGGGAATTCCATAGCCTTGCACCAGACACTTGAAAGGAGCGGTTAAATGAAGATGAGCGATGCACAGGAATTGAGAGTGTAGTAGTCGATCGTGTGTTGTGTTCATGAGAGGAGGAGAGTAAATTAAACTTTGAGGATAAATACTGGGGTTTAGATTCATTCAGCAGACGAAATACGAGAGTAGCAACGTGAAGATGTCGTAGTTTATCGATTTTTAACCAGGAGAGAAGTTCATAATAGGGGGAGATATGAGTTGAAAATTTAATTGAAAATATAAACCTAATGCATGAGTTCATTGCCCTCTGTAATTTTAGTGTCAGTTCCATGGTGGCATCTATCATTACAATATCACAATAATTAAGTATGGGAAATATGAGGGTCTGGATAAGTTTAATTTTCAAGCTTAGTGGAAGAAGTTATTGACGAGTTTTGAGAGGGTGAAGTGACGAGTGAATTTTCCTACAGATGCTTGTTATGTGCTCACTCCAATCTAGTGTGTTACTTATGATAATTCCAAGATTTTTTACCGACTTCTGAAATGGTATAGCTACACCACAAAGCAAAAGTGAAGGCAATAATTTCTTATTAGGGATATTTAACTGCCTTTTTTTGCCCTATTATAATAACTTGTGTCTTTTTAGGATTAATTAATAAACAATTCTTATTAGAATAGGAGCTAATCAGATTTAAAATGGAATTCATCTGATATCATCTCAATATCAAGAGCTTTACAGTGATAATACACTGACTGACAGAGCAAATGCAACACCAAGAAGGAGTGGTCAGAACTTTATGCCAATTGCAGGGTAGACTGACGTCACTGAGGTATGCTCATGATGTGAAATGCGCCGCTGTGCTGCGCACGTAGCGAACGATAAATGGGACACGGCGTTGGCGAATGGCCCACTTCGTACCGTGATTTCTCACCGACAGTCATTGTAGAACGTGTTGTCGTGTGCCACAGGACACGTGTATAGCTAAGAATGCCAGACCGCCGTCAACGGAGGCATTTCCAGCAGACAGACGACTTTACGAGGGGTATGGTGATCGGGCTGAGAAGGGCAGGTTGGTCGCTTCGTCAAATCGCAGCCGATACCCATAGGGATGTGTCCACGGTGCAGCGCCTGTGGCGAAGATGGTTGGCGCAGGGACATGTGGCACGTGCGAGGGGTCCAGGCGCAGCCCGAGTGACGTCAGGACGCGAGGATCGGCGCATCCGCCGCCAAGCGGTGGCAGCCCCGCACGCCACGTCAACCGCCATTCTTACAAGAGTCTAGCCCCTGCGATCTAACTGTGGCTCCAACATGCCGAATACTTCCGAACAAACCCGAGAGTTATCGAGATGTAAGTGTGGCACTAACGCCGGCTACTCCCGCCGGCTACTCCTCATGTTACGGCGGTCAGTTCAAATTGTTTAAGTTCTCACTCGTCAACAAGCTACTGTGACAAATACCACAAAATAACAAATATCACAAAAAGCAGGCTCAAACACAGACAAGAAATTTTAAAATGACAAATATCACAAAAAGCAGGCTCAAACACAGACAAGACATTTTAAAAAAACAAATATTAAAAAAGCAGGCACAAACACAGGCATGAAATTTTAAAATGACAAATATGACAAAAAGCAGGCTCAAACACAGGCAATAAATTTTAAAATGACCATACAAACATACCTGGTGAATTTGACGATGCTGCTTCCTGGGCTTCTAATTTTTCACATCGGTGTCCTTGGTTCGGTCACAAAAGTTTCTTTCGATAGTCTGTACACGTAACAGTTTTGTAATTATAATGCTGCTAATTACAGTAGACCTTAACTCGAAAATAAAACACTTATCTTACAACAATCCACGCTACACACTACAAGTTATTACACTATATACACGAGACTGGCGACAGTCAGTTTCCCTGAAGTAAGGAAACAGCGATATTCTGTGCCTCTGTGCCGTCAGGTTTCCTCATAGCTGAGCACTTCTTTTCTTTTTTCCTTTTAGTGGAAAACAATCTCCTCTGTGGCACTATGCATCTTTTGCTTGACAGAGGTACCGATTTGTCTCTCCTCAAGGGTTCGCAGCTTTCATTACAACGAACAGCAGCTATGGTCGCTTTTAGTGATGTCATATGGCGTTTAAGAACTGTGATTTCACTTTCTGATCATATTCCTCTAATTAACTGAGTGAACTCTTCTGTTAGTTTCTCTTTTTCAGTCTCCAAAGTTAGAGTAGATTGCTTATTTCCCTTCTTCGCGAGCTCTTCTATAATATTGTCCTTCTCAGTGGCACAGTGTTCATCTGTATGAATGAATAAGTCATCATCACTGTTTCTGTCGCCATTATCATTATGCAGCGAACTGAACACTTCATTCTGGCTCCTTATAAGCAAGCAAATGCTATGGATATGCTTGCACATATTCCATTTTATGCTGGAATCAACACAGGTGCAAGTGTATTGATGAATGCAGGCACTGCATTCCTCGCAAACTAATTTGCAATTGCAGTTACAAATATTTTCCTGCACGATATAGGGCTCCTTGACATCGGAAGATGAAGGAATTATCCAGCCATTTGCTTCTTTAATTATCAGACCTGAATTTACCTGCAAACCTGCTTTGTGTCTGCTTCTAAGATCTTTAAGTTTACTCGTTACTTTTCCTTTTGTAAGTACCACCAACCGATCAAACAACTTATCTCTTACGAAGGTCATCAAAGCATGAATTGCTTTATCTAGTCGCTTGACATTTTTACCATGTAAATATATATATTTTAGTGTCCTATGCATTCTTTCGATGTGCATATTAGTGTTCAGGCCACTGTTTATTCTGTAACAATAAGCCCATGACTTTACATTTTTCAGATAATTTTCCCGAAAATATATGGCAAATTCAATTGTGTCAGGATCCTCATTAAGTTGTTTCATTACAGCTGGAACCATGATTTCAAATGCTGTGATATCTCTTTCCTGCATTAAGGTCCTAATAAGTTTATATACCTCAGCCTGCTTCTCCTTTCCTTTCGCTTTTGAAATGTTCTTCCCCCAAGCCCTGTCTACAGGCCGGGAACAGAAGAGTCGCATTTCTGGTTGCTCCATTGTTGAAATCCAGGCCGTGAAGAAAGATTCTGCCATATCAGACATAAAAACTTTAGGAGTTAATTTTCCAACCTCTTCTCTTACATACTCAAAAAATATAGAAAGGACATATTGATCACTTCTATTAGATATGAGAAAACCACACGGGAACCCCTGTCTCATATCGTCTAGAACAAGAAGTGTGGACAGTTCGAAACCGTAACCATTCATTCCATGAGTCCCATTGACACAAATACAGTCGCTTCCATACTTCTTCAAGATTTCTCGCAGGGCACTGTTCATGATAATTAATACAAAATCACTTGCCATTAATCCTGGGTGTTTGTCATTCACTGTGTCTTGGGGTTTATAATACAGAACACATGGATTATCACTAGAATTTACTTCATTTACCCAAGCTTCAACGCTAGTACCGTCATCACTGTGTCTCACGGACGAGGAAGATAAGTTGAAGCAGTGTTCAATGTTGTACAAGTCTTTCTTTGTTAAGAGGTGAATCCGATCTAGTTTAGAGTCCGAAAGTGAGTCGCGGACCTTGTCTAGTATGGCATCAAACGAAATTTTGTTGGCGATGTCTGTAGCCAAGCTTCTTTTTTCCATTTCTGTTAGACTCAGGTGAGCTACATCATTTTCATGCCCTACGTGTGTTGGTATATAATCAACTCTACAGGTTCCATCCTCAAACTCAAGTACCTGCATACCTGAAGGGCAGTTTCCATTTATTTTGTTGCTTCCTTGAGTTTTAATATGTCTAATCCCTGTACTTTCAGAATAGTAATGTCCCGAACGATGGCACGTATAGTAATGTCTAGCAACATTGTCAGCGCCACGGTGCGAACCACGCTTTTTAACATATTTAGCCAAGGATTTCTTTTCAGTTTCTTCCTTCCACTGTAGAAAATCTTGCAATGTACGAAACTCGTTACGTTCCAGCTTAACGGAAATACAATGTTCTGATTCTAAGTGTTCATGAAAACTTTTCTTCACAGCGGTTGTAAAACTGCACAATGCACACTGTAACCTCTTCTCATTAAGATAAACAGCCCCGTGAAATTGCCGTTCATGCTGTTTAAAAACGTACTGGTTATTGAACTGTTTGTCGCAACTTTCACACTTATAAGCATATGTTTTCTTGCTGTTTTTAAGGGGAGCTATATCACCTAATTTGTCTGGATGTACTTTTGACACGTGTTTCCTAAGATTTTTGTTATAATCGTAGCTGTTTCCACATTCCGAACAGATATATAATTTTGGCATTTTAAAAATGATAGTACGAACCGTATAACTTAAGACACGTACATCACCAGTTAAAGATAATTTCTTCTACCGCTACAAACCGACCGTATAACTTACGACACATATATCACCTGTTAAAGATAATTTCTTCTACCACTACAAACCAGTTAAGAAAGGCGCCAGGCAACACAGAACACACTAAACGCCAGCTGGAATTCCAAAGGGAGGCGGGTCATTTACCTCCACCCCCTGGCAAGTGCATTCGATAACTCTCGGGTTTGTTCGGAAGTATTCGGCGTGGTGGAGCCATAGTTAGATCGCAGGGGCTAGACTATTGTGCCATTCTTCAGCATGTGCAAGACACCCTGGCTGTTCCAATATCGACCAGAACAATTTCCCGTCGATTGGTTGAAGGAGGCCTGCACTCCCGGCGTCCGCTCAGAAGACTACCATTGACTCCACAGCATAGACGTGCACGCCTGGCATGGTGCCGGGCTAGAGCGACTTGGATGAGGGAATGGCGGAACGTCGTGTTCTCCGATGAGTCACGCTTCTGTTCTGTCAGTGATAGTCACCGCAGACGAGTGTGGCGTCGGCGTGGAGAAAGGTCAAATCCGGCAGTAACTGTGGAGCGCCCTACCGCTAGACAACGCGGCATCATGGTTTGGGGCGCTATTGCGTATGATTCCACGTCACCTCTAGTGCGTATTCAAGGCACGTTAAATGCCCACCGCTACGTGCAGCATGTGCTGCGGCCGGTGGCACTCCCGTACCTTCAGGGGCTGCCCAATGCTCTGTTTCAGCAGGATAATGCCCGCCCACACACTGCTCGCATCTCCCAACAGGCTCTACGAGGTGTACAGATGCGTCCGTGGCCAGCGTACTCTCCGGATCTCTCACCAATCGAACACGTGTGGGATCTCATTGGACGCCGTTTGCAAACTCTGCCCCAGCCTCGTACGGACGACCAACTGTGGCAAATGGTTGACAGAGAATGGAGAACCATCCCTCAGGACACCATCCGCACTCTTATTGACTCTGTACCTCGATGTGTTTCTGCGTGCATCGCCGCTCGCGGTGGTCTTACATCCTACTGAGTCGATGCCGTGCGCATTGTGTAACCTGCATATCGGTTTGAAATAAACATCAATTATTCGTCCGTGCCGTCTCTGTTTTTTCCCCAACTTTCATCCCTTTCGAACCACTCCTTCTTGGTGTTGCATTTGCTCTGTCAGTCAGTGTATAAGGAAAGATCTTCATTGAGATAATCACATAAATGGGATTGTAGGCCTACTGCATATGACGCTGCCAGAGAGCCTTGCCCATACTACTGACTCTATATCACAACATCCCAGGATGGGTTATGTCTGATGTATTCTGGTATGTTTTCATGACATGCCTTTTATGGAGCAATGTTCTGTCACGAATGTGTTCAGACATGCTGACGAATTGAACTGGCTCAAATTTTTCTCTGTGTAAATGTACTATCCTGGATTGTACTTAATTTTTTCATAAGGAAGAGAATAACAAGTCTTGAAATAACCGTAAGGAAAACGTTGCATTATATTCAACACCGTACACATACCTTTCTTCTCATTAACACTTATGATGATTATACCTTTTTTATGTCGATCTGATGAAATCTGAAAGACGGACTCTGCACATTTATCTTTTGGTTAGCTATACAAGGAGTCCGTTAAATAACAGAACAAGTCAAATTCAGGTACGAAAGGATTCTAACATGATTTTCGTAGGCTGACCTATATTGAGTTCAACTTGAGACTAAATAATGAACCTGGCAACATCACACAGACCGGGCGAGTAGGCCGTGCGCGTAGAGGCGCGCGGCTGTGAGTTTGCATTCGGGAGATAGTAGGTTCGAATCCCACTATCGGCAGCCCTGAAGATGGTTTTCCGTGGTTTCCCATTTTCACACCAGGCAAATGCTGGGGCTGTACCTTAATTAAGGCCACGGCCGCTTCCTTCCAACTCCTAGGCCTTTCCTATCCCATCGTCGCCATAAGACCTATCTGTGTCGGTGCGATGTAAAGCCCCTAGCAAAAAAAAAAAAACATCACACAGTACCTACATGTGTTGCGAACAGCCCTGGAAAAACAAACCCGCGCGTGTAGTGTGTTATGTGCTCGCTTCCTCTTCTATACGCAACGGACAAGCGAGGCAAGCGAAGCCACTGCTTGACTGAGCACGTGCAAACCACGCCCGTGCCACGTTGCCAACTCCTCACTCTCACCACAATTCCAACGCCTATATCTCCAAAACTACACCTATTAGAATTGTTTGTATGTTATGTTTCCTTCTCAGAGAAGTGCAATGTCCCTTCGACTTGCACTACCATTTACCAGGCACCTTTAGATATACTGTGTTACAGGTCTTCTCTCTTCACCTTGAGATACAGCAAGTATGGCAGAAAAATGGCGTTATTAAAACTTGTCCATAAATTACTCCCATGATGTATATTGCCTGTCAATTTCCACTTTACAGCATTATTTTAAACCTTATGGTATGAGGGAGTCTTGAAATATCATTGCCACGTTTATTTTTTCCTGTTTCGCAATATCGTTTACATAGTGTTGTATACGGTACTGTACTTTAACATGTTAAACAGAGGAGACACGGCGAAATCTATATTTGGAGCTAAATTTTAACCGGGTAAAATGTGAACTCATAAGAATATTACGCTGTGTATAACTTTGTTTTATAATAACAGCATCTCAAGTATTTCTTTTTAAGTTTTATAATAAATTCGAATCTGTATACAGGGTTAGAAATGTTCAATATCATTTACATCCTCAAGCATTTATGCTTCATCATTCTCGAAATTTAAATCACTCTCCACGAATCTCATAATTCACTCGTAAAAATTGGTTGAAATCAGTTGTTATGCGAGCAACAACAATTAAAGTCTAGTGAAAACACGACCCAGTCTCATCTAACAATGCTCAATCAGATACGACTTTAGGTAAGATAATAGATTGCTTAAAATCACTTCCACAGAGAATATAATTGTTCAATAAAACCGAAATATCCTATAATTACTAACGCATCAGTGCTGATATTCAGAAGCAAACTTTCAATTAATTTCTTATAACTTTCCTGAACCGAAATGTGTTTAATTTTGGTTTTCAGATTTCACCACTGGAGGCACTGAAATCGGAGTTAAAGTTTGCCGTCCGCTGCAGCGTGGATACCAAGCCTGTTAGCAAGAAACCCGAAACCGAAGATAATGAAGAGACTGAAGGAGCGTCTTTCATGCAGCTGCAGATGAACTTCGATAAGGCATGACTTTCAGAATAAGTACAACACAATGAAGACATATTTGTGCAGAAGCGTTTGCGTTTATAATTTAAGAAACATATGGTGTTTATGTGGAACACTTTATCATCACTTTGTGTCTTAGTACATAGCGTAGTACCAGAATTGTTCGTTGAAGATATTTCTGTGTTTTATCTTAAAGGTTTTCAGAAAATCACTTTTTTTCTTTACTGTGAACTGAGTATATCTTAAATAAATATAACTTTAATCTCAATCTTTGTTAGAGGTTTTGTTTGATCCATTCTTTAAATCAGCCTGTAGTTCTATAATACAACCACTGAATTGCGAAACACAGATGTTTGAATTACATTTCCTATACTCAAGTATGTGGTTCTTCACATAATCACTTGACATTTGAAAGTGCTTCCATACGAATATTTAAGTGATTACTGGCAGGCTACGACTACCTCCTTGGAATAATTCCGGTACTTGTGAATGTACAGCTTTTTAAAAATGTGAACGTACTTGTCCAAAGAGAAAATTATTTCAAATTTAAAAAATCTGACATTGATTTGTCAGTAGTTCACTAGACAGACATAAAAAGCATATAAATCCAAGTTATCTCATACGAAAGGAAATAGATAAGCTCACCGGACAAACAATCAGTCGCCCTGGTGCTCACGCACAGATGGATCGTTAAGACTGTACAGATGGCGCAGCGGACGAGTCCCATGCTCAACCGCTTCCTCTGCAGGAGCATAAAACAGTAGCTATCTGTGAGACATTGATGTTTCAAACGGACAGTGTACGTCAACATGGCTACATGTAAGGATGTGACAGAGAAGCAATCGTGTTTGACCGTGCCCATGACCATACGGTGCGTGAAGTTGCTGGATTTGTTGGTGTTTCGCAGCGGACTGTTCAGCATGTCTACAAGCGGTGGTGTACTACACGTGGCTACGAAACACGACTTCAGAATTGTGGTCGGAAAAATATCCTGACTGAAAGGGATCGGATACGCGTTACACGGCTTGTGAATCAAAATCGCTTCCAAACCCGACAGGGATTGCTACATTCAGTGAAAGAAGGTCCATTCCAAACTGTTGGCGAGAGAACATTGGGGCGGGAACTGCATGCAATGAACATTTGGAGTCGGTCACCTCGCAAGAGGCCATTGCTCACACAGACTCATAAAGTTGCGCGTCTTCAATGGACTAGAAATCATCGAACATGGACAGTAGCTAACTGTCGGAACGTAATGTGGTCTGACGAATCACGTCCTTGCCTGTATTCCAATTAGTCACGTCATCGAGTACACCGAAGGCCAAATGAGGCATTTCATGTGTACAAGGTCAGGTTCAAGCCGGAGGTGGATCTGTGATGCTTTGGGGATGTTTTTCATATCATGGATTGGGCGCGCTCACTGAGGTGACCGCTAATATAAACCAGCATGTTTATTTAAACATTCTGGATGATGAGGTGTTGCCTTTCAGTCAACATTTGCATGATGACTATGCCATTGACACCCCAATTTTTCAAGATGACAACAGCAAAGTTCATCGGGATGGACGCAAATGTGACTGGTTTTACGAACACTCCTGCACCCTATTACATATCGATTGGTCTACAACAGGGCCTCTCAAACGCCCAAAATCTCACGCGTGCAGATAGAGGCGCAAGAGCTCCGTGCACTGTGCATCGCTGCCGCTCGGCATGGCTCGGATCAACGCTTCGTCTCTGGGCTACTCGGCTAAGCTCGGCTCAACTCGCCTATGCTCGGCTCGAGTCAGCTTGGATTTGGAGCGCTGCGGCGCAAGTGGGGCAGAGGGAGACAGGCGGAGCGAGCGAGACAGGCGCGAGGAAAGAGAGAGTAAGCGCTATTGCTCCAAATCGAGGAGTGGGGGGTCTGCACTCTGGTCAACCAAGCCAAGTCGTCTCTTGCACCGTGCACAGTGCATGCACCATGCGCATGCACCCTGAGAGGCCCTGGTCTACAAAATCACCTGATTTGAATCTCATTGTACATCTGTGGGACATGGAACAGTCGGTTAAACGCCTACAAGAGCATCCCTGCAATTTGTTGGAATTGCGCGATCAAATCCGCAGCGAGTGGCTTAACCTGGATGCGAACATACATGCACAACCTTGTGGATTCAATTCCTAACCGAATCCAGGCGGTTATATAGCCGGAGTTATATGGTACTCGCTGATGTATCCGTCTTTCGCTACGGGATTGTCACAAAGACTGTCTTTGTGGTTTTCCTAACTGCAGTCAACATAGGTCATTACAAAAACGTCAGTAGGAATGTAGCGATTAAAAGCAATGTTATATAAAAAAACTCGATCAAATGAAAAACAGCACATTTTAACACTTCTAACGAACAGTACTACGGTGCCGATCTAACAGTCCAAAGTTTCAGAGCTGGAGTGACCAGGCCGCAGACAGCCGTGAACACTACTCTGCCATTATTCCGTCAAATATGCACACTGCTCATTCCAATCAGTGCCTCAGAGTAGGAATTGAGTAGCTCGAATGCTATGAAGAACCAGTGTGTTACGTACCATTAGTATAAGAAAATATTTGAATCAGAGGAAAGGCATGCTAAGGAAGAAAGTTATCTAACTCCCCGGCTACTTCCGCCAATATTCAGGCAGGCTGTTACACTCGGTACGGCCGGGCGAGTTGGCCGTGTGGTTAGGGACTCGCAGCTGTGAGCTTGCATCTGGGAGCAACCGGGAGATAGTGGATTCGAACCCCATTATCGGCAGCCCTGATGATGACATTCCTTGGTGAACTCAATCCCCCGCCCCCACTTAAATAGAAGTATCAAAGTGACGCAGAGGGTCGATAGAAGTAGATCGTTATCAAAACTGACAGGAAACAGTCAGTAGCTGAACTTGGCTTCCTATGCGAATAGACCTAGTATAAGAAGCAACACTAAAATCGATACACGTATATTAAGACAGGTATATTCTTAAATAAAAGGGAGTTCATTCAAATGAAAAGGAAATACATAATAAAAATTGCTTTACCCTTACAATTACTTATAACATATAAGTACATCAGAATATGTATGGTTGAGCCACGTTAGGCTCTCTCTCTCTTTAAAACAAATATTATCAGAATGAAATATGAATACCACTGAATTAGGAAGTCGTCTCTCCCGTGTAGAAAAAAGGCTATTACAACAGGGTATAAGAGTATTCCCCTTTTAAATTTTGGGCCAATGAAGTGACCTCGAATCAAAGTGTCTTCCTTATTTTTACCACATTAACTCCCTTCTTTTTTTTTTTTTTTGCGACAACAATTCCCAAAGAGAAAATCTATTATCATTCAGGCACAAAGAAAACATGTTATCAAATAAGAAGTAAGGTGAGGGTAGGTGGGCGAGGCAAGGAAGTATGCAGAGAATACAAACATGGAGGAAACAAAAAAATGTGAAAGTTCCATGGTTACCTTCAAAATACACAAATGAAGTTAAAAGATGTCAGAGAAAAAATAAATCGAGATAATGACTGGGGAAGCCAGAAACATAACAAAAGGTACTGAAAATTGGACACCCAGAAAGCAATGTAGATCCAGATATCACACGAACACACAGAAACGCAGGTCGGAGGGATAAGCCGGTAGAGCATGTCGTAATAGTTCACAACAAGTATAATCAAAACCCAATTTGCTCGTGAATCCGGTCTGGTGAAACAAGCACAGAATCAGGCCAGTAGGGCAAAAGTGCACCACACCAGCAACAACGTATCACGCAGTCAAAACCCTCGTTATCAGTACACATCCATACCAAGAGTGGACATGAATAGTACAGAGTGGACAAGCAAGAAAACACCAAAGGGTGTATCAGTACACATCCATACCACACACGAAGAGTGGACAAGCAAGAAAACATCAAAGGGTGTATCAGTACACATCCATACCACACACGAAGAGTGGATATGACTAGTACAGAGTGGACGAGCAAGAAAACACCAAAGGGTGTATCAGTACACATCCATACCACACACGAAGAGTGGATATGACTAGTACAGAGTGGACGAGCAAGAAAACATCAAAGGGTGTATCAGTACACATCCATACCACACACGAAGAGTGGATATGACTAGTACAGAGTGGACGAGCAAGAAAACACCAAAGGGTGTCGGAATCGACCAAAATATAGAATTCCCATGCATACACAAAATAGGTCTCCACACATGTACAAATACACACGAACCAATCAAACTGAGCAGAAAACATTACGGGATCTACACTGCCCTTGGTCTCCGAACAGAACATAAACATTGGCAGACATACAAGAATATAAGATCAATGAGAAAGAAGCTTGCAATAAAATTAATAGAACAAATACGTAACCCCAGAAAACACTTAAAAGCAAGGTTCCTAAACACTACTAAAGGTTGGGCCCAACGCGAGCCGAGCTGCTATTGGTTAACGAAATGACGTCACATTAGGAGCAAAGCAGCCGAGCACAGAGCGCGCAAATCAGTAGGAATCTCATAATATCAGCAAACATTACAGTTTCTCAGAACTAATTGCACACCAGACATAAATATTACTGCTGTTATAAGATTGAAAAAGAGTACAGCATAGTAATTTTTCATTATTTCCATTACGAATAAGGCGTAAATGTAACGTGACGGCACACTGACCAACGCTTGAAACTTATTAACATTTCCAAGTTCCTCTATTTAGTTTTTGAGGAAGGTTGCGCGTTTTCAAATATGTAAACATAAATATTTAAGAGATATAAAATCTTTGTCATATTAAATCCTTACAGCAGAAATTCCGTGATGGAACTACCGTATGTTAACATACGATATACTGACTCACTTCCGCAGGTATCGAGTTTAAAGCTTAACACATATTATAACAGCAGCAGAAGTAAGTTCATATTCGAAACCATGCATAGATAGTCCTGGAAAACCTACAACCTGTTTTCCAGTCTTTGATCGGGTCAGGGATGTACTGAATGAACCATATATAGGCTATTATTACAATGGGGTCGCCACTCCCAAAGTGATTTATTAATGGATGATAAATGCTATGAAATGATAATGGAGAGTGTTGCTGAAATGAAAGATGACAGGGAAAACCGGAATACCCGGAGAAAAACCTGTCCCGCCTCCACTTTGACCAGCACAAATCTCACATGGAGTGACCGGGATTTGAACCACGGTATCCAGTGGTGAGAAGCCGACGCGCTGCCGTCTGAGCCACGGAGGCTCCGCATAGATAGTCAACTTTTAAAAAATTAAACAATAAGAAAGAATAGGAAAAACACTTCATTAAAACACAGTCCTACCTGTGAGATTGGATGTCATGACGTGATTGCTTTTGAAGATGAAATCCACTGTCGTGCCTTTCGCCGATGAGCTGCTATGGATTTTTCAGTTCTTGTCCGAATGTTCATTTGTTGTATGCGTATAAATATTCTCGTTCTAACATACATTTTTAATATTTCTGGTGGTACAGCGGGGACTTTACTGCTAATTATTTGACACACTTTGCGTGTAATATTAGGTATGCGTCACAGTTCAGCTCGTCCGTGAGTGTCCCTGAAAATTAACTCAAATTCCTTTATTTGGTTTACCATTCTAACGATGGAACGAATAGACCTCCCCGAGATAACATTTCTATCCATCCCACAGGGGCTGTACCAGAAGAAATGGAAAGCATTTCCGCAGTGGGACTTCGCATTGAACTGTCATATTTTCTTTCACGGTCGGCGATGTAGCCGGCAAGGTACCGTACCGAAATCCCTCTGCTGAACAATCAGGTGTCGCTGTAGATTGCGGCGAATCTTTTTTTTTTTTTTTGCTATTTATTTACGTCGCACCGGCACAGATAAGTCTTATGGCGACGATGGGACAGGAAAGGCCTAGGAATGGGAAGGAAGCGTCCGTGGCATTAATTAAGGTACAGCCCCAGCATTTGCCTGGTGTGAAAATTGGAAACCACGGAAAACCATTTTCAGGGCTGCCGACAGTGGGGTCGAACCCACTATCTCCCGAATACTGGATACTGGCCGCACTTAAGCGACTGCAACTATCGAGCTCGGTCGGTGAATCATTAACGGCACAGTTTTCTATCGCAATGATACTGTACTATGAACACACAAATTTCACTCCAGCTACTATTACACTGTTCACGTAACTAACGAAAAGAAAATAAGTGCAACTCACTGCACGAAACACAGCAACTTAACAGAGATCTCACAGAAACGAACTACGACACATACACATTACGCAAAATACAGTAGGCTACTATATAAACCAACAGCAATATGCGGAAAGAAATTACGTATAGTTATTACGTGGAAATCCTTTCTTTATAAGACAGACAACGAAATAAGATACACGTGCGGTTGTGTGCTACACAGTCGCGGTGCTCCTGTGATGACGTCACGAGCAGGACGAGGGAAAACTAACATATACTGCGCAACCAATCTGGGCCACCCGTGACTTAAAAGCAACCATGGTAAGTCTTGAAAGGGCAAAAAGTAGCAAAATAATAAATAAAGGAAAATAATTACCTGATGGATAATAAGAGCAAGAAGTCCCTAGAAAGAACCGTGAGTTTCACAATACCATATTTAAAACGGTTAAAGTATATTTTATAGGATAGAAAAGCCATGCCAGAAACCTCAGTCACCATTTCCTTTCCCAAAACTAAACAAGAATAAACGAGAGAGCAAATAAAAAGGACAAGACTAGGCAGAGATAAAGAATAACGAATCTGAGAGCGAGAGTCGCCATCTGTCTACACAGAGATGAGATGTTCGATAATATAATAAATCGCAAGGCGCGATACATGTCAAATAAGGGAAATAGTATAATGAATAGTAAGCTGTGATTGATGGTTTCCCATTTTCACACCAGGCAAATGCTGGGGCTATACCTTAATTAAGGCCAAGGTTGTTTCCTTCACACTCCTAGCCCTTTTTTATCCCATCTTCGCCGTAAGACCTATCTGTGTGGGTGCGACATAAAGCAAATTTTAAAAAACTCGGTACGCAGCAGTAATCCTATCTATCGGAGATGAGTGGCAATAGAAGAAACAAAGCACATCACAACAAACAATGGTCAATGTTGATCAATTTTATGAGCTTTCTATATTGTAGACTTTCACGTTTAGTTTTATTTCGATTCTGTGATATTAGGGCGTCTTATAAAATTATTTACAGCGTAGACTCTAGCTCCTTATTCTCCGACTTTACATACCGGTTTTCATTAAATTCTGTTTACCCATTTTCTCGTGACTCGGCGCTGATATGGAAGAAGATCCAAATTCATGAATATCTCTGTTATCATAGCCGGTACGGTAAAAATATAAGACAGAAATGATCGGAAATTTAATCCTATACAACTTTAGTTATGTAATATTTATCGATACGACCACTAATAACATAAATATTTGAAAATTAAAGTTAAGGCCTTCCCCTAAACTGCCATTTTACTCAGCGTGAATAAAATTATTTATGGCCTAGATTGTAGCGACTTATTCCCCGAGTTTGCATACCGATTTTCATTAAGATAGGACCACTAATAACATAAATATTTGAGAATTACATTTCAGGCCTTCCCCTAAACTATCATTTCTCTCAGCGCGAATATATTTATGGCCTAAATTGTAGCAAATTATTCGTAAAGGCTCTGAATAATAAAAATGAATGTTTTCAGCACATTGTTACTGCTTTTCCTGGTCTGTCATTCGATAAAATACAAGCAAGTGTGTTTGATGGTCGTCACATTCGATCCCTTATACGTGACGAGGAATTTGTCAGAGAACCTTGGGGATGTTAGCGATGAGCAGGGGTAACGCTTACATCAAGACCTAAGGACAATGAAAGAGCTTTATAAAGGGCGATGGGACAGACATATGACGGCAGACTACTGCTGGAGCATCAAACGAGACTGTCCTGAGCAAGTCCAAAAACGCAAATTAATGTATATGTTTTAATATCTTCTGTTACCGTGCTTTTGTGGTAGTTAGAGGTGAAAGAAGGTGCGGGGTGGTGAACAGGTCTCAAGCTACGAAAGTAAAATTAATTTAAAATTTAACAAGGTTATATTTTCTTTTCAAACTCAGAAATAACAAGAATGGCAGGTACAGAGTAGCAAGGCAACAAAGAGCAACAATAGTATTAACAGGTTTTGGGCTTCGGGCCCCGAACTTCCAATTCTCGAGCAGTTAGCCCGAATTTACATGTACATAAGGTTTAGCAAAGGGGCAGAAAACCCCAATCATGCCCAGGAGCACTTGCTCCGAATTACACAGTAATACCTCCTAGAGGCACGCAGAAACAAATTGCAAAAGAGCGATCCGCTCTCAAAGATTTAAGCCAATCACAAGGCCACACCTAACTCTACTTTCAAGCTGTCCTCTAAGGACGTAAGCACAGGGGTAAAATACCCAACCTACTGAGGTCTATTAAGCGATAAAAGGATAATTACATGACCTCTAAAATAACAATTTGAGAGGAGGCGATCTGCACTCCTAATGTATTTGTTTCAAAACCTAATTTGGCTCTAGGCCACTGATGCAAGGGCTAATCCCATACTAAAGAGGTGACTTTAGAAAAGAACAAATTTACATAATGTTAAGGAAGAATATGTTGAGAAAATAAGTTCACCTCAAAACAATATGAGTGGGAGCTCGAGAGGGTTAAGCACTCTCTATCCCAATATGTAGTTTAAAAGATAGAATAGATACAAGTTTCTTTACATTTTAAGGAAGGTTACATAATGGAAAAACTTCGGACCCGCCCCGAGAGTTAAACTGCTGAGCAAGCAAGAAAAGAAGTAATTAATCGGCCATTACCTGGTTGTTGACTGCCGCCGAAGAAAGAGGCGCTTCCCGCCCCCTGCTATGTACTTTACACACGAAAAGATGGAACAGAAGTGGCGCAGAGACCCTAAAATCAGCAGTTTATATACTCTCGCGGAAAGTTCGTGGCGTTTCAGGAAGGAAAACACCCGCCCACAATCATTTTATTGGTAAATAACGAAAACCCCTACACAATATGAAGAAGAAACACATTATTGGTGGAAAATTAATTAAAGAAATTCGGGATTGGCTAGATACAAAACAAGGGGAAAGAGAGGGGTATACAGCCAACTTAAACAATAACAGAAAGAAATTTAACAAAAAACAAACTTTTGAAATAAAAATTTCTCCAAAAAAAAACAGTTCTTTCACGTCGCACGAGGGTGCACCATTGTAGTTTTTCAGTAGTGTCCTCTAGAAGAGAAAGTTCACACTAATTACTACCGGTAAAACAAAAATACATCAAAAGTGGCACAGTTCAAAAACTTCAAACTTTCCACGTAGTGACATCTTCTGAGAAACTTGAAAATTAATACCGTCAATAAAGTTCAGACTTCCTCCAGCAGAGGAGTTTCAATTGGCGCACATTTTAAATTAGCGGCGTGGAGGTGTACCGCCCGGTACATCTTCCATCTGTACGTACATGTCAATGCCATAGATAAGAAAATTTTATGTTTCTATTTAATAGTGTTGTATGTCATATTTATGCTCAAAGTAAGTGATTTTATTCATTTGCACTTCAAAACTGTATGCATAATTGTACGCCTTTGCATGTTTTTGCGTTTAAATGAAAATTACAATCAGAACACTTCAGGTACGAGTAGTTAGAATGTTTCAGTCACTCTATGTTAGTAACTATCACAACATTAACTCCGATGTATCCAAATTTTTTTTTTTTTTTTTTTTTTTTTGCTATGGGCTTTACGTCGCACCGACACAGATAGGTCTTATGGCGACGATCCAAATTTTTTGAACTTTCCATCCTTTTATAGATGTTCTGTAAGATGCCACTGCATTATGACTACAGGCATGCGGTACAGATTCTATTGGAAAGGTTTGACTGACGGTCAAATTGGTATTACTGTACCTAACAGACTCATCGTGATCTTTAAATTGTACACGTTAATTAGCCCCCAAGGACTTCTTTTTGAAAGTTATAAATGCAGATATCCACGAATGAAGTTAATTTCTATGAAATGTCTTTTGAGAATGGACTCTACTTTGCTGTTTCATTTCCTAGAGAAATCAATGATATAATTTGGACTGGGTGGCTCAAATGGTAGAACACTGGCTTTCTAAACCCAAGGTAAGGGGTTCGACCCGGGCTCAGTTCGCTGGTATTTGCAGACGCAAAATTACACTAGCTTCGTGTCGGTAGAAATATCAATAGTTAAATGAACTCCTGCGGGACAACTTTTCCTGTGTCTTGCCATCTCTGAAAAGCATTAAAATGTTACCGGGACGTAAAACCAATGTTATTATTATTATTATTATTATTATTTTATACCTTCACATACCGAGTTCCTACAGTGGTACCAAGAAGATGACTTGTCTGCAAATGTCTATGTTCAGATAGTTCTAATAATAATGACATGGAGTTTGTCAGTGGAATCGAACCCATGAACTTCAGTAAGCTACAGTGTGTAGAAATACTGTTGTCATTTTTCAAAGCCGTCTCGTTCATATTTAGTTCATTTCGGATATTCTGCGGGGCTTCGTGAATATTTGAACAGCAATTTATGCCTGTATTGAACTATCATCGAAATTAACATTCTATTCGTGACATTAAGTTACATGAGTAATAAATTAGGCAAAATGTTCGTGATGGAAGGAAAATTATATAGGTGTAAGGTGTTCTATAAACTATTAAATCGAACATAAATTTGTAATGTGCCGGGCTGAGTGGCTCAGACGGTTGAGGCGCTGGACTTCTGACCCCAGCTTGGTCGGTTCGATCCTGGCTCAGTCCGATTGTATTTGATTGCTCAAGTATGTCGTCCTCGTGCCTTGAGGCACGTAAAAGAACTCCTGCGGAACTAAATTCCGGCACCTCGGCGTCTCCGAAAAACAGTAAAATTAGATAGTGGGACGTAAGGCAAATAACATTAATTTGTAAATCGATATGGAATCAGAGGCCTGAAAACTTGATTCAAAGTATAAATGTAGTAAATCATATGAAATTAAATTACTGTTTTAAGTTCAATTTATCATAAAAGGGACATTTTTACAATTTACCTGCTAAGATCACTAAAGAGTATCCTAGTTTATCAATTTAAGTCTGAGACGAAATGGTTATCTGACTTGCAAGTAATTGGAAGAATGGTCATGGTGTGAAATGCGAAAGATGTCTCGCGACTTATATTAACGTGCTATAGCTAAACGAGGAGAAACCGAAGATCACACTGATAAACTCAAATCATCGACACAACCACCCCAATAGCCCGACACCGGAGTTGTATCACAACTAAATAAGTAAATCTCAGTTGTGTCCAGTTAGGGACTAATATATAAATGACCGGGCGAGTTGGCCGTGCGCGTAGAGGCGCGCGGCTGTGAGCTTGCATCCGGGAGATAGTAGGTTCGAATCCCGCTATCGGCAGCCCTGAAGATGGTTTTCCGTGGTTTCCCATTTTCACACCAGGCAAATGCTGGGGCTGTACCTTAATTAAGGCCACGGCCGCTTCCTTCCAACTCCTAGGCCGTTCCTATCCCGTCGTCGCCATAAGACCTATCTGTGTCGGTGCGACGTAAAGCCCCTAGCAAAAAAAAATATATATATATATATAAATGTAAAGTAGTTGTAAATTACAATGTGAACAAGACTGGGTCTCCATTCACAACGCACAATCCTACGATATTTCCTGGAAAAGGTACTGATTTCATGTTTTAAAATATGTTATTGTTTCCGAAATCCTTATCAAGCCAAGTCGTCTTGACGCACCTTCATAAGCAAGTAGTTAATTCACGCTTCATGAGCAAGTCTGGAAAGCTGTAGGTCTACAGTTCGGAAATCTAACGCTTGAAAGACAGAGTTTTGACAATGACTGCCATTAAAGTGGTTTATTACAATCTCCCCCCCCCCCCCCCACCGTCACTCAGTCGCAGAAAATGCTGGGATTGGGCCTAATTTCTGCTTTAGAATCAACTATTCCAAACTGAAAGTACTAAGCACTTTTAACAAGTCTCCGATAAGGGGATAGAATTTATCTCCCTTTGTTTTGTTAGACACGTATCCAATTTGACTCCTAGAAAACGTTTTTTAATTGTTTTTATCGTTGAGGAAAATATTCACTTCATACTCGCAACAATCTATAACATACGAGTAGGCAATATCTGCCTAGTGGAAATGATCGTTCAGTCTAGATGGTCTGACCCCATGGTTAGCCTGTCTGAGTCCCGTTGGTGGAAACAAATTTCACTATCAAAATGTTAGCCGGCAGAGTAGGAGAGGTGGTGGTATATACAATTTTTAATCAATTCATTGCGTGCCAAAAGCCTGGATTCAATTCCAAACCACTCAGCATTTTTCATAGGGAGTGAGGCCATGGGACGCTGTTGATGGAGATTCTTTCTTCGAATGGAGAAGTTAATCCTTGAGCAGACCCCTATTTTTGAAATGACCAAGTATAATATTTTTTATTTTTTATGTTTGTGTTATTTGTTTTACATCGCACCGACACAGATAGGTCTTATGGCGACGATGGAATGGGAAAGGCTTAAGAATGGGAGGGAATCGGCCGTGGCCTTAATTAAGGCACAGCTCCAGCATTTGCTTGGTGTGAAAATAGGAAACCACGGAAAACCAACTTCAAGGCTGCCGACAGTGGGGTTCGAACCCAAGTATAATTGGGAGAAGTCTCATGACTATTATACGGTCTAAAATACCTACTTTTTGGCATACATTTTCTCTTTGTTTAAATATTAAATTGTTTCTTATCGGTTATGAGTTCATGACTCAGTGAAGGTGGCACCAGATTGATTGGCTGAATGAAAGTTCCAAGCGCTAAGAAAGCTCACCACCCAGCGTAGTTTATTCAGTATCCTCCAGAGCGCTATAGAGTGCGGTACAGTGCGCGGAGAAGGGTCCTCTGTTCGTGAAGTTTGTGCAACCGCCAGTAGATGTGCCACTGTTCGGACACAGAGCTCGCACTCTTACTCTATCATTTAACATCCCATGTGCTTCCGTTGTGTAATAAAGCCATCTATTTACAGCCGATAGTACTAAGAACGACCACCATAGTTTTAAAATCCTTCAAGTGAAACAATGCTCCGTCTAATTTAAAACAGTGTAAAAATATCAAGAATAGTTAAAAAGACAGTTCCACGGTAAGCTAAAGGAAAATATTGTGTTGTGAAATGAGTGATTAAAAATTAATATTTGTATTGAATGCATACCATGAAGTTAACATGGTCCAAAAATAACACTGAATGTTGTTTGCTCTTTTTGCTTTCTTTTGGTGTGATATTTCAGTATAACCGCACTAATTACGACTACTTATCGATATAATGACTAACAGAAAAGCGGACGATATAAATGGTTCACCCAAGTGTCACTAGTGCCACAAATGCAACGTCCTCGTGCGATATAAATTTAGTATTCACGGAAATGACATGGAATGTGGGCTAGGTTCCAATTCCAGTAGGCCATGCTTCCGGAGGTGAAATGCATGTTACTTTCAGGCACTCTTAACTCAGCCACGGTATGCATAAATTCAAACAAAAATGCAAGATTTCTCAGGTCGCTTAGCTTTCTTATTATTTCTTCAATGACATTGAATCTTCCTGAAGACTTAATGTTTGTATGTCTTATATGTAAATTTCTACAACACATCAGATAATTAGTGATATATATTGTACTGATGAGAAAATCAAACAGACCAAACCCCATGGCGTAACAGCCCCAAAGGGCCTTGGCCTACCAAAGGACCGCTGCTCAGCCCGAAGGCCTGCAAATTACGAATTGTCGTGTGGTCAGCACGATAATCCTCACGGCCGTTTTTCTTGGCTCTCTAGACGGGGGCCGCCATCTCAGCGTCGGATAGCTCCTCAATTGTAATCACGTAAACTGAGTGTACCTCGAATCAGCCCTCAGATCCAGGTTAAAGTCCCTGACCTGGCCGGAAATCGAACCTGGGGCCTCCGGATAAGATGCAGGCACGCTACCCCTACACCGCGGGGCCGGCTCTGATGAGAAAATACATCAGTTATTTTTTAGAGTGTCTATAGTGGTTTCTGCATAGTTAAAAATGTCGGCCTCCTTCTAGAGCGTCCCTAAACTTCCATCATATAGCCCAACAGTAGAAATGATACTCAATTGTTTCTAGCTTCTGAGAACTATGAGGGAGTACCGGTAATAACTTTGGAGATCTATTATATTAGAGACAATGTAGCCTATACATTTATTCATACCATTTCTAAATTTGAAAACGCAAATAACACAATATGATCCTCTTAATGGGATTTTGCGAAATATAGTGAAATATTATCGGTCAAGAATAGACTTCGCCTAATTCCTTTCTCTAGAATTCGCGAGAGGAATTAGATTTTTCTTTTCTCTTTTTCTTTTGGATTTATGTCGTACAACATTTGAGTGATGTGGAAATGGGAAACCATGGAAAATCAGGGCTGACTATAGTGGGGTTCGAATCCACCGTTTCCTGAATGCAACCTAACAGCTACACGGTCCGAACCGCGCAGCCAGCTCGCTTTGTGAAACTAGAATTTGTGCATTAATTTAAAGCAAGTATGTGCAATATATTTCTGATTAATTTCACTAAGATTTAAAAGACTGTCTTTTATACTTTAGGACTACAGTTCATAGGATACGTGGGGAGAAAGATGGACGAAAACACTGGTTTCGAACAAATGTTACTCCTAGTTCATATTATTACACAATAGTACGATAACCTAGATTATTTATTTATTTATTTATTTATTTATTTATTTATTTATTTATTTATTTATTTATTTATTTATTTATTTATTTATTTATTTATTTATTTATTTATTTATTTATCCAGAGGCCATAAACCCTATTTCAAATATTGGAAAACATCTAAACTCTGTCACAAGAAATCCACGTTTCAATGAATTCCTGCGATAGTGCAGTGAAATCGAAATTCTACGGGTGAATACGACTAATGTGTTGGGTACTTGCCCAAAAACCTCTCCGCTAGACGAAAGACAGGTCACGCTTCCCAGCCATATATAGATATGCATTCCATCAGAATGCTTCTCGCTGTGTTCATTTTCCTATGCTAATGTGTAAAGAAAAGTGGGCCTTACCATACCGTATTGTAAGGATGTTATTTGTATGGTGAATTTACGCTCTTCTACAGTATATGACTTTTTATTCGTGTCAGAGGCACCAATGTATACAAGAAAGACATACTGAATATATGTACTGAATATGAAAAATATACATGAACAAATTAATCGTATATAGTTATAAATAAAGCACTTGAAAAATTTGCACATGGACATAACACATGGAAGGACATACATAAAATTCAGAAAGGAGGAATCAAGTATTACATGAAAATATCTACTCAGTATAATGTATTTAAGGTTAATTTTCCTTTACACATTAGCATGGGAAAGTGAACACATCGAAAATTATTCTGATGGACTGCATATAAATATGTGGCTGGGAGGCGTGACCAGTCTTAAGGAATATAATGGATAGGAAGTCTATTGGAACATACGAGGTTTCAACCGCACTGTATTACCTCAAAAGAGCATTCTCGCAACTAGTTCAAGCTACCAATGGTGAAGATAACATTTCAGTTTATATATTCAGTAAGTGAAACTAGGAGAGTCATCAAATTTTAGAGTCAAAATAAATCAATACCCTCAGGAATATTACTGTATTAAATATAAGAGGCACACATAATCGTAGAAAAGAATCCTCGTGTTTTCCCTGGCCTTTTTCTAACCACTTAGGACCGGCATTAGATGTGGATTAAGCCCATCTATACGGTCGGGTGCCTTTCATGACGCCTATCCTATGTGCAGTGATGTGTTCACCATAGCATGTTTCTGTGGTTGCCGGTGGTGTGATGTGCTGTGTGTAAACCAGGATCTGTATTAAGATGAGCAAGATCACCCAGTTGCCGAGCCAGGGGAATTAACTAACGAGACCATGCTGAAAATTCCCGACATGGTCAGAAATTGTACCGAGAACCCTTTGAACCGAAGGCCACAGCGCTGACCATTCAGCAAAGGAAACGCACAATGCATATATGTAAAGGAAAATGAACCTTACACTACGCACTGTAGAAATGTATATTTGCATGACGTATTCACGCACTCCTATAGTGTATTGTATTTAAGGATCATTTTCCTTTACAACTTCAGATAGGAAAATGAACACACCGGACGTTGTTCTGATGGACTGTATATCAATATGTGGCTGGGAGGCATGACCAGTCTTAAGGAAAATAATGGTTAGGATATTGTTTCTTCACCGACGATATCTTTACATTAAGTACAGTGAAGAGGTAAGTTTTTCAGTGAAGTTAAAATAATCTTTATGTGTAAGTTATGTAGAAACATACTATTATTCCCTATCCTTTTAAACGATGTTTTATAATAGAAATCAGAATTGTAACCCACGTTATAATGAATGCTTGTTTTCTAAATCTAACTTACACTGCTCAGGTGGTGCATTCCGTGAAATACTTCACTTATATTAGGCAAACGTGGTGCAATAATTAGCTGCAATAATAATAATAATAATAATAATAATAATAATAATAATAATAATAATAATAATAATAATAATTCCGTGAGGCCTCCGCAGAGTCGTGGTAGAGGTCTCTCGAGCTGACATCACATAGATGACCACGTCTGGGAAGATGTGATGAATCCTAATGCTGAAGACGGCACCCACACCTAGTCTCCCGAGCCATCGGAATTGACCAATGAATGTTAAGAACCCCGTCCCGGCCAGGAATCGAAACCGCAAACCATTTTTAAAGTGTAATCATACTAACCATCATGAGGATAATCGAACACATAAAATTACACCATCACTAGCGCTAAGTGATAAGAAGATCCCCTTCTCCTCTCCTGGCCTTTTGCAAATTATACAACCTGTGACAATAAAGTTCGGTGAATAGTCATGTACTATCAACATAGATGAACAATGCACGACAGTGACTTTACTGTCCTTCGAAATAGTCCCCTTCCATAACTATGCACTGCTGAGATTGGCGATACATGTTCTGGAAACTTTGCAAGAAGGCTTCCTTTGGAATGGTGTTTAAAAGCCTCGTCACGTTCCGTTGGATGTCAGGAATATCGTAAAATCTCTTTCCTTTCAAAGCGAGTTTGAGTCGTGAGAATAGGAAGAAGTCTGGAGGATTGAGATCTGGCGAGTGCCTGCTTCTGATCGTCAGTCAAGTGATGTGGCACAAGTCGGGAACACGTTTTTCTCTTCCCTAAATTCTGGGTAACGATTTGTCGAACGGATTCACGGTTAATCTGCAGTTCATTCGCTATCATGCGCACAGTTAATCGCCGATCGTTCGTGATTAATGCCCTCACCTTCTCAATGTTTTCGTCACTGACGGCGGTCGCCAGTCTTCCGCTTCGGAGGTTGTCAGAAACACTTTCCCGGCCTCCTCAAAATCGGGTGACCACTCGTACACACACTTCAAGGACAGTGCTTGATCTTCATAAACACGTACCAGCATCGCATGCGTTTCTTTCGGTGTTTTGCCAAGCTTAAAACAAAACTGTATATTGATCTTTTGGTCGTTCATGTACCAGTTCGCAGTTCAGAACCAACGCACTAAACACGCACTGTGTCAAACAGGTCTTACACGGCACACACACGATGCTCAACTGAACAACGTTAGGAGCAGGTGGTCAAAACCTGCTGCTACGCAAGTGCAGCGTTGCGTGTCTCCAGTATTGCTGGATCG
The DNA here is from genome assembly GCF_040414725.1 of Anabrus simplex. Classification (NCBI taxonomy): domain Eukaryota; kingdom Metazoa; phylum Arthropoda; class Insecta; order Orthoptera; family Tettigoniidae; genus Anabrus; species Anabrus simplex. Next base: position 399,384,416 of record NC_090267.1, on the reverse strand, counting down.
ACCGTTCTGACTTCATTCGCCGAACTTTATTGTCACAGGTTGTACGAGATAGGTACTAATGTCACTTAAGCCCGGGGTCACGGCCGAATGCCCTTCCTGACACCAACCCATTGTAGAGGAATGGCCATGACTGAGGGACATTTAGAAGGCTCTTTTCGATAGCTGCAGTCGCTTAAATGCAGCCAGTATTCAGTATTCGGGAGATAGTGGGTTCGAACCCCACTGTCGCCAGCCCTGGAGATGGTTTTCAGTGGTTTCCCATTTTCACACCAGGCAAATGCTGGGACTGTACCTCAATTAAGGCCACGGCCGCTTCCTTCCCAGTCCTAGCCCTTTCCTGTCCCATCGTCGCCAAAAGACCTATCTGTATCGGTGCGACGTAAAGCCAATAGCAAAAATAGAAGAAGAAGAAGAAGAAGAAGAAGAATGAGGAGGAGGAGGCTCTTTTATGAAAGTGTATCAACTCATCATGTTCTTAGAGAACTGATTGTTTCATTCGTAGTAATTTTCTAGACCCTGAGTCAGTTTCCTCCTTTAGATGCACAGAATCCTCACTTGTCGACTCCAAATTCCATACAAATATCCCTCGAAAACGATTTGTTAGATGCAAATAAATTGTTATCAATTTGAATTTCATTTCACATATTTATGATCATTTGCTTTTCACAAAAGGAAATTTGACACCATATTATATTATATTATATTATATTATATTATATTATGACAACCTACAACCTGTTTTCCTGTCAATGACCGGATCAGGGGTGTACCGAATGAAGCAGATATAGGCTATTGGTACGATGGGGTCGCCACTCCCAAAGTGATTTATTTATGTGTGATAGATACTATGAAATGAGAATGGAGAGTGTTGCTGGAATGAAAGATGACAGGGAAAACCGGAGTACCCGGAGAAAAACCTGCCCCGCCTCCGGTTTGTCCAGCACAAATCTCACATGGAGTAACCGGGATTTGAACCACGGTATCCAGCGGTGTGAGGCCGACGCGCTGCCGTCTGAGCCACGGAGGCTCCCCTATATTATATTATATTTTATTTTATTTTATTTTATTTTATTTTATTTTATTTTATTTTATTTTATTTTATTTTATTTTATTTTATTTTATTTTTTATTTTATTTTTATTTTTATTTTTATTTTTATTTTATTATATCTGATGCTGCAGAAGATCTGGAGAAGCTGCTGAATGGTATAGATGGAGTCTTGGGTGAGACGTTCGAGATGAAAATAAATAAGTCCAAAACAAGAGTAATGGAGAGCAGTCGTACGAAGTTAAGTGATGCAGAAAATATTAGATTAGGAAATGAATTCTTAAAGGAAGTGAATAAATATTGTTACTTGGGTAGTGAAATAACTAACGATGGCAAAAGTAAGGAAGACATAAAACTCAGACTAGCACAAGCAAGGAAGGCCCTTCTTAAGAAGAGCTATTTGCTCACTTCGAATACTGATGTAGGAATTAGAAAAATGTTTTTGAAAACTTCCGTTTGGAGCGTGGCATTGTATGGAAGTGAAACATGGACGATAACTCGCTCAGAAAGAAAGGGAATAGAAGCCTTTGGAATGTGGTGTTACAGAAAAATGCTGAAGGTGAGGTGGATAGATCGAATCACGAATGAAAAGGTACTAATTCGAATTGGTGAGAGGAGATCGTTGTGGCTAAATTTGAAGAGAAGAAGAGATAGAATGATAGGACACATCTTAAGACACCCAGGACTTGTGCAGTCGGTTTTTGAGGGAAGTGTAGGGGGTAAGAACGGTAGGAGCAGATTAGAGCAGATGTAGAATGCAGCAGTTATGTAGAAATGAAAATGTTAGCACAGGATAGTGTGTCATGGAGAGCTGCATGAAACAAGTCTATGGACTGATGGCTCAAACAACAACATTACGGCAGTGTAATTGCAATTTACATATTACCATATATTAAGGATTGATCTCTCATCTGCAACAACAGTATAGGTAAGGTAAGGGTTATTCTGCCTGAAGGCAGGTCCGAACCTCCGCAGAGGTGTTCCTGAGCCGGAGTTCACGTGCGGTAGAGTGCTCAGTTCCTTTCCGCTCCTCCATTCCCTCACCCCCCCCCCCACCACAAACACCGCGTGGCAACCCATCCAACTTCTGACCACGCCCAATGTTGCTTAACTTCGGAGATCTCACGGGATCCGATGTTTCAACACGGCTACAGCTGTTGGCAACAACAGTATAAGGTATTTTAAATCCACCGACTATATTTAGTGTGTGACTGTTTACATTTAGACTAATTTTGAGGCTGTGCGTTTTCGTAACGTAATCCTTGGCTATGGACAGTTATCCCTTGACGATTTTCTCACTTTTCTCTATGAACTACAATATATTCATTCATTTCTTCATTAGAGGAGTAGGAACACAATGGTAGGCCGTGGAAGAAAAAAATAAATAGTGCCTTTCTTAATTTGTGTTTACGTGGTTTGTTCTTTAAAAAAGCAGACTCACACACATTTATTGATCACATCAACATGTGTGTCATTATTTAAACAACGATACGGTGCACTAATGACAAAGGCGCCTTTAATGTTAGCTTGCTAGACTAGGACAGCTACCTTTTCGGATCATTTACCTGCTAAATTATCCATAGGAGAGTGAATAAAACTCGTTCAAACTCGCCTTAAAACTAGTTGTTTTCTGGTTTTCTGGATAGCAACTTGCAACCAAAGTAATAATCGGTATAAAAACGGTAGCTGTTCATCATCATCATCATCATCATCTGTTTATCCTCCAGGTTCGGTTTTTCCCTCGGACTCAGCGAGGGATCCCACCTCTACCACCTCAAGGGCAGTGTCCTGGAGCTTCAGACTCTTGGTCGTGGGATACAACTGGGGAGTATGACCAGTACCTCTCCCAGGCGGCCTCACCTGCTATGGTGAACAGGGGCCTTGTAGGGGGTGGGAAGAGATAGGCAAGGATGAGGGAAGGAAGCGGCCGTGGCCTTAAGTTAGGGACCATCCCGGCATTCGCCTGGAGGTGAAGTGGGAAACCACGGAAAACCACTTCGAGGATGACTGAGGTGGGAATCGAACCCACCTCTACTCAGTTGCATGTAAAAGATCTCTGGCGACACATTTGGTGTTTACCCGACAAAATTCATTAAATCTCAGCTACAGACGCCCAAGAGAGTTTCGGTTTACTCGGTCTGCCATCTAGCGGGCCTAGAGTAAAACGGAACGTCGAAATTGACGAGCAGACAGCCAGATGGCGTCAAATTGAAATGTCTGCACACGGTAGCTGAGGCCATACGATTATTATTATTATTATTACGAGTTTAAAGTAATAATTGTGAAATAATTATTTCAAGTCTGCTTGTGATCGTACTCCGTGATTTTCAATACTGATAACAAGGTATTTGAATCACTAGATGCTTTTACGAGGAAGCTGAAAATACCTGGAGATTAATTATTATGTGTTGTTGCCGTACAGGTCAAGTGTTTGTTTATCATTGTGTTTGAGTGGTGTTGTTATAGAATGTAGTTAACATGGATCGAACGCGTTGTGTACCTCTCTGTAAGCCTGTTTTTTCTTTCAATTAAATAGATACAGGGGTTTAGCTAAATTGGTCTCAAAGTTCTCAAGCACGTCAATGAACGTGACAGCATATCGTCCAACCAGACCAGCGAGCTAACGGTCATTAATTTTGCACCAGTGATTCTATAATTCATATTTTCAATATTTTTAGTCATTCGACAGCTTGCTTATGTGACCACCGGAAACATGGTTGACTTTCGTTCAATTAACTTCAGCCAGGCAGCGCTTCAGCCCCTCTATATTATTCTAGCTCGTTGACTACACGGTATTTCGGTGCGCTGAGCCAACGTCGCAGCACTAGTTCAGTTCTTTCCGCGCATCCACTCGCCTTGATCGGCTAATATCAGTGTAACAATGGCCGCCTCACTTCAGTCACGCATGGAAGAAGACGAAGAGCAGTTTGTTATTCAGTTTTTGAGTAGGTAATATGTGTGCAATTCATCGACGAATGACGATTCAGTATGGTGATGAATCCTTGTCACAGCAGCAACAAGATGATTCCCGGTCCCATACTGCCCGTGAAAAGTTGTGATCATCCGAAACCTACATTTCGAATGTCTTCCGCATCCACTATATTCACCAGGCCCCACCCGTAGTGATTAAAACATGTTTGGGCCCTCAAGAAAGTACTGGAGGAAATACTTTCCTTTTGGACGAAGATCAAGGCTGGAGGCTGTGCAGGAAAGGCTGCGCGGACAACAGAAGGACTCTTTCTAGAGGTATCCATACCGAGATCGATAGCTGCAGTCGCTTAAGTGCGGCCAGTATCCAGTAATCGGGAGATAGTGGGTTCGAGCCCCACTGTCGGCAGCCCTGAAGATGGTTTTCCGTGGTTTCCCATTTTCACACCAGGCAAATGCCGAGACTGTACCTTAATTAAGGACACGGCCACTTCCTTCCAATTCCTAGGCCATTCCTATCCCATCGTCGCCATAAGACATATCTGTGTCGGTGCGACGTAAAGCAAGATAGCAAAAAAAAAAAAAAAAAAAAAAAAAGAGAGGTATCCATGCACTTTGTAAGTGCTGGAGAACTGCATTGAACGTAATGGACACTACGTGAAAATTGCACTGTTTTGTACCACTTTCATTCAGAAAAATCAAATGTAAAGAGATTTAATTATTCAATCAATTAATCTGTCTACCTGTCAAACAATCAATCACAAAGGATCTTCATTTCTACATTAGAGCAATTCTAGAAATTGTTAAGAAGACAAATACAAAGTGTCTTTCCTAATTTGTGTGTTCGTGGTTTGTTACATTGAGAAGCAGAAATAATTTTATAATTACATTTTTTGATCACATCTACATGAATGTCAATAACTAAACAACGACCCTCGCGTCTGTGAAGATAGGGGCCTTCCTATGATGATTTACAATGCTGAATACATCCAGCCCCCGAGCCATCGGAATTAACCAATGAAGGTTAAAATCCCTGACCAGGCCAGGAATGGAACCCAGCACCCCGTGGACCAAAGGCCAGCATGCTAACCAGTTAGCCACGGAACTGAACTATGTTCTTGTGTTTAAAATAACATTAGGATTTTGGTTCTGAAATAATTATGTATTGCATTCAATGTGAACACTTTATGAAGGGGTTTATTAGCTTCAATGGGAAAGTATTACTAAATTCAAATTCAAACTTCCCTCTATCTGTCTCTCTTTTGACTCTCTCTCTCTCTCTCGCCTTACAAGCTCCAACAACTGTAAAATGATCTGCTTAACTTTCATCGGCCATATTCCTATTTAGTCAAGATTGTTGCCAGTATAAAATGTCGTCTCTGAATATTACATTGTGTTCCACAATACTATTCTGTTGACACATTTACTTTCTTTATGAGGAATTAATTTAATTTATGATGTATAAGAAGCATGCAACTTTTTAGTTTTACGTGACTGTTGATATCATGGTGGCAGCCGTGGAACCTCCAGTTCTACTGTATATGGATTATCTCACATGCATTGGCCGGAATTTTTATCGCGGCTGTCGTCGTCGTGAAGTAATGATGTAGCGAATGTCTTTTAGTGCCGGGAGTGTCCGAGGACGTGTTCCGCTCGCAGGTGAAGGTCTTTGGATTCGACTCCCATAGGCGACTTGCGCTTCGAGATGAGGATGAAATGATGATGAAAACGACACGGACACCCAGTCCCCGTGTCAGCAAAATTAACCATGTGATGGTTAAAATTCCCGACCCTGCCGGGAATCCAACCCAAGTCCTCTGTAACCAAAGGCCAACACGCCAACCATTTAGCCGTGGAGCCGAACGGTTATGAAGTATGATAAGATGATGAAAAACGTTGCCTTCAGCAACAGCAGAAGAGTTGGAATTTGTAAAGAGTTTTTGTTTGGAACGTGACCTTTCATGGACCCGAGAAACTGACAATCAGCAGGGGAGAGAACCACAGATATAGAACATTTAAGAATTGGTGTTGGAAAGGGCCACGGAAATTGTAAAGAAAGGTAAGTTATGCTTGAAGAAGAATTGAAGAAATGAAGTGAGAAATTGTCCGCCTCTCTGGTGTAGTGGTTAGTGTGATTAGCTGCCACCCCCGGAGGCCCGGGGTCGATTCCCAGCTCTGCCACAAAATTTGAAAAGTGGTACGAGGACTGGAACGGGGTTCACTCAGCCTCGGGAGGTCAACTGAGTAGAGGTGGGTTCGATTCCCACCTCAGCCATCCTGGAAGTGTTTTCCCGTGGTTTCCCACTTCTCATCCAGGCAAATGCCGGGATGGTACCTAACTTAAGGCCACGGCCACTTCTTTCCCTCTTCCTTGTTTATCCCTTCCAATCTTCCCATCCCCTCGCAAGGCCCCTGTTCAGCATAGCAGGTGAGGCCGCCTGGGGGAGGTACTAGTCATTCTCCCCAGTTGTATCCCCAACCCAATATCTCACGCTCCAGGACACTGCCCCCTTGAGGCGGTATAGGTGGGATCCCTCGCTGAGTCCGAGGGAGAAACCGACCCTGGCGGATAAACAGATTAAGAAGGAGAAGTGAGAAATCAAGCTTGTGAGAAACTTGGAATAAAGGAAAAACCAAATGGACTGCACAATAAAACAGAAGACAAGAAATTGGCAAAGGGAGATTTTTCATAAGGAAAATAACTGATAACGTAACAGGAAAATTTAACTGCAAAATGAAAAGGATGGCACTAAAGATTACAAAATGTAGTCAAGCATCAAACCAAGAATTCAGAATGAGAAAAGAAGAAAAAGAAATGTATAACCAAATACCTGATTTTTTCGACAATTTCATTTGGAAATGTTTCAGAATAAAATACTGAACACTAAGAAAGTCACACGCTGTACAAAAAATATTCGCTATATAAGGTGACTGATTTCTCGTGCTGGAGGGTGAGGACCTAACGTGTCACGAGCAACCTCAAACGCGAAGTATATTCTTTTGGCAATGGTGCAAGAAAATTCCTGAACCATGATTGATTTCAAGAGAACGGGGAGTGTGTTATGATTGTGAGAGAGATGATTCAGCATTTCTTTCGGAAAGTGTTTACTTCCAGGCGAGTCTATTGTGAAAAACTCTTGGCAGAGCATAGGAGTGTGCACCAGTACATCCCCTTTACTCATCAAACACTGCCAGCTCGTGGGAAAGAAGAGCTCTTCGAATGAGGTATATCACTCGCAAGGAATCTGTTTTGAATAGAGCAGACAGATTACAGTGAAACTTGATAGAGTGATCATTTAAGATATCATAATCTCAATGATAATCATTCTACTGTGGAATTATACTCACGTGCTTAAAGAATAGTAAATAAGTTGCTGCTGTTTGAAATTGATATGATACTTTGATACAATGTTCGTGCGGTCAAAACTACATTTTCAGTTTGAATTGTTTTATGTCTTTCTTTCTTAATCTGTTTACCATCCAGGTTTGGCTTTTCCCTCGGACTCAGTGACGGATCCCACCTCTACCGCCCCAAGGGCAGTGTCCTGCAGCGTAAGACTTTGGGTCGGGAGATACAACTGGGTAGGATGACCAGTGCCTCGCCCAAGCGGCCTCACCTGCTATGCTGAACAGGGGTCTTGTCGGGGGATGGGCAGATTGGAAGGGATAGAGAAGGAAGAGGGAAAGAAGCGGCCGTGGCCTTAAGTTAGGTACCATTCGGTCATTTGCCTGCAGGAGAAGTGGGGAACCACGGAAAATCACTTCCAGGATGGCTGAGGAAGGAATCGAACCCCCCTTTACTCAGTTGACCTCCCGAGGTTGAGTGACCCCGTTCCAGCCCTCGTACAATTTTTAAATTTTCGTGGCGGAGCTGGGAATCGAACCCGGGCCTCCGGGGGTGGCAGCCAATCACACTAACGACTACACCACAGAAGCGGACATCGATTTATGTAAGTTTATCATATAGACCTATCGGCTGATTTATGTAAGTTTAAAATGTAGACCTATCCGCGTATATTTTCATTGTCTACGCCAGGTCATCAACCTGTTTATTTTACTGCAAAGTAATTACTTTAGGATACAATAATAGTACTTTTATTGCAGCAAAATAGCCATGAAAATAGAGGAAGGATACACTAATAATGCGCACTTGCGCCTTGTTTTGTATAATCTTGAATTGATTTTGTTCTTTTGCTGCAGAGTTCTAAGTGGTACCGTTCACACGTTTGCCACACGTCTCCGTTAGTTCATGGTAAGATGTGCTTGTACAAATAATATGGTGAAAACCATGTACTACCAATCTTGTAGAAAGGTGCCTCATCTCGCAGTTGGATGTTGTCCACGTCCGAACTACCATGAGCCCAGTTCCATAGAGGTATATCATTTGGAAGTATATCATCTCTTTATTTGTTGAGTGATGTTAGTAGTTTTTCTGAGGCTCTAGTGTTGAAGAGAGGCAAGAGTATTCTGAGGCCTCATCAGAATCATTAGCTTAGAGACAGCAATGGTGCTATTAAGAACTAAAATCACTCAAAGCGCTATACTTCGAAAGAGTGATCGGGGTATCAAAAACCACAAAATCACGACTCGTCTACCTACTCGCACGAGAATCATTCCTCGTTGAAGATCTCAATTTAGGATGTGAATTGATTATTCATTTAAGTTTCTTTGAAATTTGTCTGGACCTATCCAGACAATTCCCTTTATGGCGTTGTAGTAGGTTATGTCTTCATAGAATTGTATTAGCACCAGTGTTTTATTTATTTGGTATTTGTTCGTGGCGTCGACCTATGAAGATCTTTTGCTACTACTTTTACCATTTGAGAGGAACCTGCGTGTAAGTGGAATTGCGGAAGTGTAGAGTGTTGAATGTGAGGCAAGGAACGTTAAGGACGACAGAAATGTCCAGTCCCCAGGCCACAGATATTCCCGGCCGGGAATCGAACCCGGGGCATCCGGGTGAGAGGTGGACGCGTTTCCTCCTACACCGCGGGATTAAGACCAGTAACTATCATATTTTTAAGCATCCGATAGATTTCAGAGAATGTGTATGCGTTGGCAGAGTTCCACATATCATAAGGAAGAAATAAACTCCGTCCAAGGGCAGTTCCTAGTAGCTTAGCTCTAAAATCACCTGTGCTGTTAGCCCGCGTGGTGGCCATAACCGCTAAGGCGTCAAGTCTCTATGATCTAACAACATGGTTAGCCAATTCGAGTCCCGTTGGTGGAAAAAATTGTTGCCAGTAGAATGTTGGCCGGCAAGGTATGAGAGGTGCTGGTATACAATTTATAAGCACTAGATTGCGTACCAAAAGCCTGGATTCAAATCCGAACCTCTCCGAAAAGCTCATGTGGAGTAAGGGCATATGACGATGTTGCTGATGTTGATTCTTCCATCGGATGGAGAAGTAAAGCCTTGAACAGACCCCTTGGTGTTATTCGAAAAGAGCAGTCCATGTGCCGACATCGGGTTTCACAGTATCGCATCCTCATTATTTTTATTTATTTATTTATGTTGTTTACATGTTGCTTTACGTCGCACCGACACAGATAAGTCTTCTGGCGACGATGGGACAAGAAAGGGCTAGGAGTAAGAAGGAAGCGGTCATGGCCTTAACTAAGGTACAGCCCCAGCATTTGCCTGGTGTGAATATGGGAAACCACAGAAAACCATTTTCAGGGTGCCGGCATTGGAATTCGAATCCACTATTTCCCGAATATCGGATACTGGCCGCACTAAGCGACTGCAGCTACAGAGCTCGGTTTCCTCATTATCATCATCTCACACCCAGATACATAGGTTGCCAATAGGCGTCAAATAAGAACTCTACACTGGCGAGCCGAACATTGTCCTCGGACACTATCGGCACTAAAACCCATGTCGAGGAATAAATCAAATAAATATTTATGTAGCTTCTTTCTTCATTTCGAGGAATGGCAATATTGTGATTATGAGTCGTACGTGTGTACTGTGGTCACGTACTTGCCTACTTTTCGCGTCTAATAATAATAATAATAATAATAATAATAATAATAATAATAATAATAATAATAATAATAATAATAAATATAACTTCCGTTCTAACAGTGTTAATAGACGTTCAAATGACGGAAATTTCACTCGCTGGAGTTCCTTTACGTGCTGTTGAATTCAAATTCACCTCACAGGCATAGTGAAGCAGACCACGTTGTGGAAGGCATCAGAGGAACGTATGCAAGAAGTCCAAAGAAGTCTACACCTAGAGCAAGTTTGGAGCTGGCCATTCCATAACCTGCGGTATGGAGAATTCTACGACGATGATTGCAGTTTACGGGGTACAGGTTTCAACTGGGTCAAGCGTTGAGCGCTTGTGACAAGCAGAAACGGTTTTCACTAAGCTTGTGTTCAGTGATGAGGCGGCCTTTGACCTCAGTGGTACAGTAAACCACCACAATGTGAGGATATGGGACACACAGAAACCGACGGACTGCCTGGAACATACCCGGGACTCACGAAAACTGAATGTGTTTTGTGCATTAAGTCCTGTGAAAGTGCATTCTTTCTTTTTTAATGGCATCACATATCAAAATATGTTGAAAAACTACCTGATGCCGCAGCTGTAAGAGGATATGGGAGAAAATGTTATTTTCCAGCAATACGGAACACCCCCTCATTACCACCACGAGGTCACTACGTACCTATCCCACACCACTCCTGCCAGAACTGGATGTGGTGGGAAAATAACATGGCCACCACGATCTCCCGACTCAACGTAGCTGGATTTTTTTATGTGGGGTTACCCTACGTGAAAAATAATATATACATCCCTCCACTTCAACACTCTCCATGAACTTCGTCAACGGACCAACACTGCGATAGCTCCGGTAGATGCGGACATGCTCAAGTGAATCTGGGATGAACTTTCGTACAGGTGGGATATCTGCCGAGTGACAAAAGAAAGCCACCACGAACATCATTCTATGCCAATTTATGCATTGGAAATAAACTATTTTATTTTTATTTCATTTCTATATAGGCAACTGAGCCAAGGCTCTTCTTGGTGCAATACAAATAAATTACAATGGCAGCTACATTCACAATGTAATTACAAAATAAAATACAGTACGTATATAATTTAACATGATGTAATAGATAAGATAAGACAAAGCTTCCTAACCATAATTACCATACTACTTCAAGTATTTAGTTACATTACTCTTGAAGATAGATAAAGTTGGTAACATTTTTATAATTTTTGGAAGCGAGTTATACATAGCTATATAAAAATGCCAAAGAGAATTTTGACCATAACTAGTGGAATGAATCTGATTGTAGTGAATATTATAAATAATTCTTGTTTCATAATTGTGAATCTGTGAATTGGTAATTACTGATGTGTTTGAGCGGACAAATTTGTTTTGAATTTTATAGATCATAGTTATAGAAGCCTTTATGCGGAGTTTTGGAAGTGATAATATACAATGTTTATACAGATCTTTAGTCGGTGTCAGAATGGGCAGTTTGAAAATTATTTTTAGTGCTCTCTTCCTAAGGACCTCTACCTTTCCAAATAATTCTTTATTACAGCATGCCCAGACATGTATCATATAAGAGATGTGGCTTTCAATAAGAGCATAGTAAATACCCTTCAACAACCCACGAGAGAACTTATATCGCAACCTACTGAGGATACCAATCACAGGGATAATTTTATTACAAATAGTCTCCACGTGATTACTCCACGACAGATTTTCATCTATAATCAGTCCTAATAATTTAGTACTTTGCACTTTCATTACTCTGTGATTGAAGTAAATCAGATGTTATCCAATTTAATACATATAAATGTTTCTGAAAATTTATGTAGATATATAGTTTATCGGTTGGAATTCAGCCATGTTTCAAGTAATCGAATATCCTGCTGCATATTTCGTTCAAGTTCATGATTGCTAGAGTCTGTATAAAAAATATTAGTGTCATCAGCAAAACTGGATAGTCCTCCATTTAATTTTAGGTGACCAAAATCATTAATGAAGATAAGAAACAATAAAGGACCCAGCGCAGAACCCTGAGGCACACCAATTGAGATCATCTTTACATTACTCTGAGTATTATTACATGTAACAAAATGTTCCCTATTAGAGAGGTAATCGAAAAACCAATCCAATGCAATACCTCTAATGCCTGCTACTTCTAATTTATGTAATAGAATTTTATGATTAACTGTGTCAAAAGCCTTTATAAGATCTATAAATAAACCAGCTGCTAACATACCTGAGTCTAAAGCTTATTGTAGTTTAATAATAATATCCTCAATAGCATTACTGGTACTCGAGTGAGGTAGGAAACCATACTGAAATTGATAAAAATATTTATTACTTAACAAAAAATCTAATAATCTTTTTTAACCACTTGTTCTAAAATCTTAGATAAAGGGGGTAGTACCGAGATTGGTCTGTAATTACTTACGTTGAATTTATCCATGCCTTTATAGATTGGTACAATTTGGCGATTTTAAGCTTGGATGGTACTTTACCTCTGATAGAAATTTGTTAACTAATTTTGTGATGTGAGGTATAAGAAATTTAGAGAGTCTCTTTATAAGAATATTACTAATATCAAAACAGTCAACACCTCAACTGTTTAAGATTATTAATTATTTGTTCAATTTCATTTTCATTAGTAGGGGTTAAAAATAAGGAATTAGATGGGCCAGGTTCAAGGTGAGGGTATTTACACTGAGGAATGTTTTTAGCTAAAGACAGACCCATATCAGTGAAATAGTCATTAAATATAGTAGAAATTTGACTAGAATCAGTCACCAACTTATCATTTACTTTCAGTTGTATTTCTTCATTGTTACAGTTATTAGTTGTTAAAATATAATTAATAACTTTCCACTGATTATTTGTGCTGTTTAACTTATTGATATAATAATTATTTTCTAAATCTCTTTTCATTCTAGTAACCCTGTTACGTATGTCTTTATAGTCTTGTATTAACTGCTGTGAAATATAGCTACATCCCATACTAAATCTCATCTGTTGTCTTTTAATTTTATAATATAAATTACTTTTTTGTTTGATTAAATTTAACAGCTCTGAAGTAAACCATGGGCAAAAGGATCTAACTTTCTTATTTAGATTAGGACTTTCATTTTTAACTAACGCAATACTTTCTTTAAAATATGTCATTAATTTATTTATTTTTTGTGATATCCGAGCTATCATCTTCATTTATAGTTAATGGCGTTTGAGACATGTATTTTTCCATAGATGGGACATGGTATTTTGTAGGTTGCATTACATAATTTCTTTGTGTATTCATTTTGGGTGTAATATTAATATCCAAGATTAATAATAAATTTTGATCACTGAGATCATTTATTATGTTATATATTTTATATCTGCAGACTCTGTTTACGTAAAAATGATCTATAAGTGTACTAGTTGTCAATGAAATTCTAGTAGGAAAGACAGTGTTACATGAACTCTGATTATAACACCCACAGAGATTCTGAAGCTCAGTAGATATATGAATCTGTTCTAATTTATTTATATTAAAGTCACCAACAGTAATACAAAATGTTTTACCACCTTTATTCCAAATATCTTCTAAACATTTTAGAAAATCTTTGGAAAATTTGGTATGAGGGTTATATACTGCTACTAAACGAATGTCCTCCACAAAACCCTTTATCTCGATTAATAATATACTATATGAACTGGCATTACTGTTAATAGACAATAATACATTAGCCTTATACGGTTCCTTGATATAAATGGCAATTCCACCACCCCTATTATGTGATCTAGAGCAAAAGAGACCATCATATCCTTTCAGATTAAAACATTTTTCTTCCTCAGGAAAAAACCATGTTTCAACAATTACAATGATTTCAGGATATTGTGCTTCCTGTATTGTATAAAGTAAATTACTCCACTTATTACGAATACTTTGGGAGTTGATGTATAGAATTCTAATTCCATATTTGTTAGTGCTCCTGTAGTTCACTTAGTTGGAATTCAGAACCTTCCATAAAGAATAACGTGGATTATTCATGCACCTACAAGTAAATAGCCTACCTACTACGTATAATAATTTTGTATACGGAGTTAATTAATGTTATTTTCAGGTAACTAACTTAGAATAACCCTGTGCATAACTCCATTTTTCCAGGCATTTTGATACTGATTGCATTTGACCTCCTATATTTGACACAAGATGCAAATAGATTTAAGGAATAATTTCTTTCTCTGTGTCTTCAGCTAAAAATACTGATGCAAGTTTTTCTGGACAGGCATCAATGCTCTTGAAATAGCTCTTTATTGCTGGTCAATACTCAATCAATCTGTCAATGGCAGGAGTTAAGGAGGGCCATTTTGTGGGCACATGACTGAAGATTTCAGAATACTCAAAACCCATAAATTCAAGAAACGATTTCAAATCCTCACGCCTTTTAGCTGACACAGAGAAATTATCATAGATCTTTAAAAAAAATGTTTCTCTACATCCATTTCCAAATTTCCCATGATATTCTTCATCGTATTATGGACTATGTGGTTTGAACAACAGGCTTTACACAAGTTTTGACTCTTGGAAAACAACAGTTATCAGTTGAACAAGGTCTAACCCACGTGAAAGTATCTTCCCGTTTCTGTAAGTACACTTGACTGAACAGCTGTTGTTTTTCTTCGCCGGAGAACTCATTATGATTCTCGAACAAAAATAAATTAAAAACCCAAGGAATATATCAACGCCCTCTGGATTCAAGGAATTATCACTACCGGTACAATGAAGTTTACGAACCTGAGTATAACCAAGACCGACTCCAATCCTCAGACCTTGAATGCTACTCTCGAATTGCTCCAAGACAGCGAATAGAGTAGCTGGACATGTTGGAAACGTGGGTTTGCTGTTTCCATATGCAGTCGGTGTAATTTCATGAAAGTTGACGATAATTTATAGTGAAGAATATAATTGTGCGAGTATAATTCTATGAGTCAGCGAGCACTGAGGATATGTAATTATACGCAGTAAAGTGAGTGTGTGAATGTGTTTGTTTTGATCATGTTGTAAACGGGTTTAAGTCGAACTACGGCAATGCCCCTCATACAACTAAGAAAGAAGGTATGCATTTATTAATATAGCCTCTATATATAAGTGTGTTATTTTTCAGAGATTACAAAGTTTTGTAAGTTCATTCTTATGTTGACGCTTCATGGAGATATGCTACATTCCCTTGGACGATACATATCGTAGAAACATTCGAAACATAAACATTACGCACACCTAGAGCAAATTTCGTGGCAGAGCTGGGATTCCACCTTTATCGCCTAAAGGGTGGTGTCTTGGAGCGTTAGATTTTGGCTCGGGGATACAACTGGTAAGGAAGAGCAGTTCCTGGCCCAGGCAGCCTCACCTGCTATGCTGAACAGCGGCCTTGTGCGGGGAGGGAAGAGGGAATAATGCGACCATTGCCTTAGGTTAGTTACCATCCCTGCATTTGCCTGGAGGGGAAGTGAGAATCGAATCCCGACCCCCTCTACTCAGTTGACCTCACAGGCATCGCGCGGAGGCAGGTTTTCCACAGTTATATTTCTGGTTGAGAATATCACTCGGGAAAGAAACGTCGTTAATATTACTGAAGATTTCACGAGTTGGCAATATATTTGTGACAAACCACACATAACGGATCATTTTTCGAAAAACAATTCCATATAAGGTATTTTATTCATTTATTGATGTTTTAAAATTCATTTACCAGACATAACACATACAAATAATGACAACGATATGTTAAAATACATTGAATAAGATCATTCGTGAAGTAATCGTCAATAGACAAAAGTAAATAAAACAAACCCACTTCATCGGGATTTGAACACGGGGCGCAAAAATGTGAAGGCGGCGAAAGCCACTGCACCACCGCGTCTGTTAAGCTTGGTACGTTTAAGGCGACAGTCTGGAGATAAACAGATACTTTTACCTACTGCATGGATATTCACGAAACTTTGTGGGAATGTCCCCTAAATAAAAGTAGGGATATTCTTCTGTGTCTGTTTACCCTCCAGGGTCGGTTTTTCTCTCGGACTCAGTGAGAGATCCCACCTCTACCGCCTCAAGGACAGTGTCCTGGAGCTTCAGACTCTAGGTCGGGGGATAAAACTGGGGAGGATGACCAGTGTAACAGCTCTGGCCAATTTTTCAAATTAATTTCTATCCTTCGGTAGTAAAAAAGTCGCATATCATCAACTACTCTACCATAGCCTGACTTACAGCCAGACACAAAACTATATGGCATACTGAACTATTAAATTAATCAAGCCACATAAGATACATGCTTGAAGTACACAATGAAATGAGTTTAAGAACTGAAAGCTAAGAAAATTCAACTTATTCACTGAAATGTCTTACACAGTAGCGTCTGCCGCACTTTTGTATACCCAGCTTGCCGGAACTACTGGAGCACGTGTTGGATATAATCGCTTGCAGTGCTTGCAGTGGCGGGACCACAAACTACCATGCTATAATGGCTGAGTCCTCACACTTGGTCTTATATTCGTCACGCATAGATTATTGTAAAGTCTAAATAATCAAAACAATATGTATTTATGTTATATGTATATTAAGGGGAAACATTGTTTTGAGTTTTACTATAAGACAGGGCCAAATATTAAAGAAAGGAAGAAAGTACTATACGGGGAAATAAAAAAACGTAGGGCTAAAAATACGTAAGAATATGGGGAAAACGTACGATCCGGAAACGCTACAGTAAGCCTATACACTAAGGGTGCAACCTTACTCTTCCTCCCCTGTTAATACTGAAGGTAGTGATTGTTAGTTATTTTCTAACTGTTGCGTTCGATTCAGTGTCACTAACCACACAATTTAGGAACCCTACTTGCCGATACGACGTCTTACAGTTACTGTTAATCTGGCACGTTCGCACTATACAGTCATGGTTTATTTCTTGATTAGCGAGAATTATGGATTGCCACTGCCGTATCGTTAAAATTACTAGTGTTACATTAAATCATATTTTCTTTTTCTGTGGGATTGTAAATCTGTATGGGTAATATCAGGTAAGTAGAATTGTGGCATGTTCGAATAAGGCATTTATTTATTTATTTATTTATTTATTTATTTATTTATTTATTTATTTATTTATTTATTTATTTATTTATTTATTTATTTCATACCACCAACAGAGATGTTTCTCCAATTACAGGTGGCTTAGTCACTATGCATTAATTATTAAAAATAACAAATGTCAGAAAGAACTTAATATCTAAAAATAAAAATATACAACATTATTAACAAGTAGAGTAGCAAACGGAATTTACAGCACATTAATACTTTTTCAAGTTTGAATATACTTAATATCTAAAAATTAATTAAAAAAGTAGACTTTTCCAGCTTCGAAGTGGACTTATGACCTAAAATACTTAATATCTAAAAATGAATTAAAAAGTAGAAATACAGAAATTTAAAATAAATTAGGAATTAGTATCTACAAAGAAATAACTCCAGTCTTAGACGGACACCAGTTAAAGTAACTGACATATAAAAAGAAAATCATGGAAAGTAACGCATGAATATATGTGTTTGGTAAGAGATGAGTTGTGGCAATCAGTATGAACAGCACATTAGATCTTGAGTACAAACAGACGTTAGTAATGACAATTTGTTTGCAGTTTTCCCTACATTTTCTTTATCTATATTTAAATTATATAAATTTAAATAAAATAAAACACTAAAATGAAACACAAATTAACCAAGAAATAAGTAAAAATATAGTATAGTACATATATACACCTATAGGGTAAACCTTCAGATATAGTGATCTGAACTCAAAGTGCCCAGCATAGTGCGACCATTACTTTAACTTTAACTGTGTGAATAATGTAGTTGGTGTGAAATAACGAACACAGCGTTTTAGGATATTACAACCTCTATAAAGATCAGTTCAAATGGAAGGAAATTTCGTTATCAACCTAAATCAAACTTCGTCTTGTCAAGTCGTTGGTACGATCTGCAGACATTTTAGCCTTTGTGTACTGCATTCTTATTATGTTTGCTTGTGTGTATTATTACGGAGTAATAGCAAATTTCAAGAAGGGAGCTGAATTATTTATACGAGGCAAACACCGAAAAATACGGTTATAGTAACGCGTATATCAAAATAAAAGCAGAAATATATATACAATTGAGTGAGGGTGAGAGAGAGTTTATGTATTTACTTAATTCCTCATAAAGCTTGGAAACCGACTAAATTATGAATATCTTGATTGATCATGCATTATCATTTACGTGGGTAAGGGAACCAACATTATTGATACTTACATTTGTTGATAGTTATCTCTCTTGATTTCAATATGTAACTAGTGAAGTTGGCAGGAGTGATGAGCCATTAAAAAAAAGAGAGAACAGGGCGGAGATATTTGACTATTAGTGCATAGCTTTTCGTGCCGAATACTATACCACTTCACCCAGAGAACCAGTCGTGATGTAAACATAAGCACGTGCTTGGGTTAACGTTTATTGGTTAGTGCTGTCGCGGGACACCTACGCGGAGACATGAAACTAGTTCGTTAGCCACATCATGGCTAATACGATCCTAGATGCAAAATGTCCGAATTATAATTCCTCAAATAATTTAAGTCAGAGAAATATACAAAAAACTATTTGTATTCAATGTTATTTAATATAAACAAGCATTTCAAATTGAAGAGCACCAGGGACGCATGCGCTCATGCTTGACCCGCCATTTTGTTACGCTGTGAGCTTGGGAAGCAAGCAGATACAGTGAGTGAGTGAGACAATACTTGTTCTTGTGCAATGTGGATCACCGAGTTGAGTTCGTTAAGCAACACTAAGAGCAACCTTTGAAAAGTGGCGAGAAGGCAATTGCATTGAAGTGTTTCATAAATTTTGTAAGAAATACCCAACTTTAGCTTTAAAGGATTTGCGAAGCTGACATCCGAGTTCAATTGTGTTTCGGAATGGAGCATTAATACCGCGCGCAGCGAACGACTGCACCAAGGATTGGTAAGAACACCTGGGAAATCGAAGAAGCGCCGACTTGGAAGGCGTTCGCCCTTTATCACATTCTGATTAGGAAAAGTACTATACATTTTATTGTTTTAATATTGCCTTTTCTATGCTATAAGTTCCTCGCTAGAATTTTATTTGATTAGAATATTAAATGTGTGAAGTTTTACTTATATGTGCTGTTATGATTGATTTATTACGTATTTACGTTTCGGCCATAAATTCAAATCTACCTTTCTTTTCTGTTATGTTAAATATCGAGATGCCATTTATCATTCATTGTTGTTTATTTTTCGCGGACAGTGAGTATAATTTGTGCCGTAATCCGCATCCCAATTTTCTGTCAACTACTGTACATGTTGACGTCAGTGGTATCCGGCAACAGTCTATGTAGAGCTAATCCTGATGTAATCGCCGCAATCAACCGAAGTAACGACAGTTTCAAGACTGCCCACGTGGTTCCTGCCATGTGTCCGGGAGTAGCCCAGTGATTCTCCACTCAGCGTTTAGACCGCGGATTGATACATACGGATACACATTTTTCTTTGTTTACATCAGGTTTGGTTCTCTCGGTGACGGGAGAATAGACACTGTTTATTTGTCCAACCCTTCTCCCGTTTCTCTACGGTGTCAGGTATGAGGTGAGACGGATCTGTCGTGGTGGGTTTTTATGACCGGATGCCCTTCCTGACGTCAACCTCATTAGAGGAGTTAAGGAGATGAAATGAATGACGTGATATATGATAGTAGGAAGGGAGAGGGTGAACCCCGGTGCCGGCACATAGCCTACTCCTGCCGAATAGCTCCAAGGGGTCTGCTCAAGGCTTAACGTCCCCATCCGACGGACGAATCATCATCAACAGCGTCATATGTTCTCACTCAATATGAGCACTGCGGAGAGGTTTGGAATTTAATCCAGGCTTGTGGCACGCAATCTAGTGATTAGAAATTGAATACCACTACCGCCTCACCTTCATTGCCGACCAACAAGTACTCATTTCTGGTGCAGGATGTATAAACCTCAGGGCGATATGCCTCTCCAAAAGTGGGAATGGGAAACCTCGTTTCCAAATCCTGCCGCCTCAACAACTCCCTCCCCAAACCAAACCTCAGTTTGAGTCACGTAGCTTGCATTGGGGAGATAGTGGGTTCGAACCCCACTGTCGGCAGCCCTGAAGATAGTTTACGCAAATGCTGGAACTGTACCTTAATTAAGGACACGGTCGCTTCCTTCCCACTCCTAGTATTGTCCTAGCTCCTCAATTGTAGTCACATGGGCTGAGTGGAGTCCAAATCAGCTCTAAAATACAGGTACGAATTCCCAACCTGACCGGGAATCGAACTCGAGGACTCCGGGGAAGAGGCAGATAAACTACACCTACACTACGAGGTTACCCCACCCGAATAAATTAATGTATAAACAAGTAGTTAAATCTATTCGTTACATAACAGAAAATGTACTGTTTGGTTTTGAAATACTGTATTTCATCCTATTCATTAGACTGTGTGACAACAACGTGTCATGAACTGTTTGTTAAATTACAACGTGATGACTTGCTTGAGGCGACGGTCCAGTGGCGTATCCTTGCTGCTACTGAACTATATATAAACATGACTAGTGCCAATTAATGGAACACATCAAGTTGGATGCCGATATAAATAGATAATAGATAGAGTGATCTATTCCAGCGAGAGCTAAAAGAGGATTCTCGTGTTACAGTCAAAGGGAGGCTGGAGAAAATCTCAATAAAATTAATATACGAGTATTTGGCTAAATCATTTATTCACTTTGTTCCCAATTCGTATGTAATCTATATTTACCATTCAATGTCCTAAGTGGATTTCCCTAAATTCAATACTTATGATGATTTAATGAAACAGATTTGCTATAAAACCTCAGCAAAAATACGAGTAATCGCAAATATTCTATTTACCTATAAATCATATTGCAATTTTATTTATTGGTAGCCCTAACTTGCTCTCTCTATTCAACATGTATGTACCAAATCCCTCTACATGACCAGAATGTATTACTGTCTACTGCGCAAGATCAGGAACACAGCAGCATGATAATAGTGGTAAAGTCAAAGAATATATTTAGAAAATATAACAATGAATACTCTTGAACAGCTGAACTTTTGAAGTGGTCTCAATCAAAAGTCATTGAAGAGCTGTAGTTAATTTTTGAAGATATTTGGAGAACAGAGAGAATTCCAGAAGAAAGTAAGGTGACCCCAATATACCCTATGCATACAAAAGGGGACAAACAAAATGTTGATAATTATAGAACCATCTCTTTTCTACAAATTGCATACAAGGTATTCTCAAAAGTATGGCTGAATAGAGTAGAAACATCACTTGACAAGCAAGTGGGTGAGTATCAAGCTGGATTTCGGAAATGTAGATCTTGTTCAGAATAAATATTTAACTTAAGATCGATAATTCATCATAGGATATTGAATTCAAAGGACATTGTTGTGACATTTGTAGATTTTAAAAACGCCTTTGACTCGGTTGACAGAGAAACCATAGATAAAACAATTCGTGAATATGGGGTAAAAACTAAATTGGCAAACCTAGTACGTGAAACACTTACTGACAATTTCAAAGGTGAAATTTATGGGTGAGATATCAAAACCTATTAGGATAAATACAGGGGTACGGCAAGGTGACGGTTTGTCACCCCTTCTATTCAACAGTTTTCTAGAGAAAATTGTAAGAATTTGGAATGTAAAGCTTAAAGAACATAACATTTTGCCGGTAACTTTGGGGAGAAAAACCGAAGGCATTGAAATAAATTGCCCAACTTCTGCAGACGATTTTTCTATATTGACCGAAAACCTAACAAGTGCTTGCGGACTGAAATTGAAAGGCATAACAGTATTTAATGATAATGTATGTATGTATGTATGTATGTATGTATGTATGTATGTATGTATGTATGTATGTATGTATGTATGTATGTATGTATGTATGTATGTATGTATGTATGTATGTATGTATGTATGTATGTATGTATGTATGTATGTATGTATGTATGTATGCATAATAATCTATGCACTTCTATAGTTAGCTGTTATTCCTATTTTTTTTTGTTTTTGTTTTTAGTTCCGTTTGGGCCTGCTATGGACCACGTAGTTCTTATCTCTAGCAGCTTTCTTCTTTGACCAATACTCCTTCATTCTTGCACTGTGAATGTCTTTTCGCTCCTGAGTCCATTTCACACCTCCTCCCGGACGTACTGTTTTTTCTGTCAGTGACTGGAGAGAGTTTGATGTTCTGATTAACGTGCTGTACCTATTCCTGTCATAAATTTCACTGGGAGAAATGTCCAATTCTTGAAGGTCTTTTTTGACGAGTCTTGCCCACTTGGCATCAGTCGCTTTCTCTCTAGAGATGGTGTGGAAGATTCTGGAGGTGAGCCTCTGATTGTCCATTCTCATGACATGACCATAGAAGTTCAATATCCTCTTCCTCATAGATGTTGTAATGCTCTCCAATTGTTGGTACAGTTCGTTGTTGTGCCTGATTCTGTACTTGCCTTCTTCTTTAATAGGGCCCATGATTTTTCTCAGGATCTTCCTTTCCTTCAGCTCCAGTTTTCTAAGTTGCCCTTTTCTTACCATGTTTAGGCATTCTGAGGCGTATAGTACTGACGGTCTCACTACAGTAGTGTAATGCCTGATTTTGAGGTTAAGGGAGAGGGATTTGGATTTGTACATTCTCTTACATAGGTGGCAGGCGCTTTCCAATTTGATGCATCTGCTGTTCATGGCCTGATCTTCATTTATGTTTGGGGTTATCCATTCTCCTAGGTATCTTAAGGAGTTATTCCTTTGTACTGTTTTGTCCCCCAGTGGGATTGATTTGGGTGCATCTTTGATGATGGTGATAAACTGTGTTTTTTTGATGGCGATCTTCAGCCCTATTTTAGCTGTCGTGTGGTCGAGAGAGGATAGCTGATGGATAGCTTCCTCCACACTGGATGCCAGAAGTGTAAGGTCGTCTGCGAAGGCTAAACAGTTGACTGTTAACTTGTCTTTTTTGTAGCCTATTCTCAATCCAGAGTCATCCTTTAGCATTTTCGTCCACTCACGAATGACTTTTTCGAGTAGGCAGTTAAAGAGGATTGGAGATAGGCCATCCCCTTGTCTATCACCTGTTTTGATCTCAAAGCTCTGGGACAGTTCCCCTCTGAATTTGATTCAGGCTGTAGTGTTGGTAAGAGTTGCTTTCACTAGATTCAAGGTTTCCTTATCTATCCCCAGTTCAGCAATTGCCTGGAAGAGTGATTCTCTATCTACTGAATCGTAGGCCTTCTGAAAGTCAACAAATGTTGCCACGTAGGGTGAGACGCTTAATAGAATACGCATAAGTAAAACTGTAATGTAGGCCTAGTTATTTTAACAGTTATTATCCAGCTGGATTAACTGCCGTGAAATCCTTGAGTAGTACCCGGTATTTCCTTCCTCGATATATATAAAACAGCGTATTCTGTGAATACATTTCTTTTCTACATTTTCTATATTTTTCTGTTGATATTATATCATATTTCTGTGAAGAAGATAAAATAATGGCTGGGGTGGCAAGTGTAGGGACTATGGAAGTGAATGAAAATTGAAGAGAATGCTGGGTTGAGGAAGGTAATAAGGCTGTTAGTGTAGGACAAGAATGAAGGTAGGTCACCCTCAGTAAATGTTGTAGGCAAGAGGGAGGAAGGGGAAGGAAGAGAAGAAATTGTGGATGACGGATGGGCTAATGTTTTAAGGCAGGGTCTCTCAACCACCCAAAATCTCACGCGTGCAAACCGAGGAGCAGAGGTTCTATGCACCGTGCATCGGTCCGACTCGGCTCCGTTCGACCAGTGTTTTGTCTCGGCTCAACACTGCTCGGATTGTGGAGCGCTGGTGAGCAAGTGAGGAAGGGAGAGACAGGTGGAGCTAGCGAGACAGCCGTAGGGAAAGAGAGAGAAAGAGCGATATTGTTCAAAATCGAGGAGTGAGGGTCTGCACTCTGGTCAACCTAGCGAAGTCGTGTTTTGCACCTTGCGCCGCGCAATGCACCGGTGCATGCATCCTGAGACGCCCTGTTTTAAGGGGACACGTGCACGTTGAATCTAGTATCTAAGTGCACTAAGTTGCTAACATAAGTGCGTCAAGTACCATGCCCCCTTTTTTCATGCATTGCTTTTCTTCATCTTCTCTGAACTCTTTACGTCTGTTTTTTCAGGTAGTTGACGTTATCACACGAGTATTGAAGAGGGCTGTGAAGCGTCATTTCTGGTTGGTTGAGCATGTCGATCACTGCGGAAAGTTTGATTTGATTTGATAAATACAGTGCGAGGTTCGTGTTGTGAAATTCATTCGCCATTTGCTTTTCTTGTGTCGGTCCCCATAAGTCTTCCTTTCAGAAACCATAAATTCACGTAATCCACATGTTTGAAAATTCTTAATGGAGGGCCAACCAAGTTAATGAACATAAGATTTGCTACTGTATTCAGATGCAATGCTTGTCCCAGAGGGGCGCGACAGGCTTCGGCAGCCGGGACATTTCCTATCCTCGCCACTAGATCGGGCTTCATTCATTTCATTCCTGACCCTGTCAATGACTGGAAACAGGTTGTGGATTTTCATTTTCATTCAGATGCAATGACACTCTTTTGGTGTCATGATCAAGTTAATTTGTGAGAAGCCTCTTTCATATTCACTTGTCGAAATTGGGATTCTGTTCATAGTGTTAATAAGGGGCAGGAGGGACATTGGACATTTCTTCTCAGAAATATATTCATGAAAGCTCTTAAGATTTGTCTTCTTGTAGCTTAAAATGTTCACACAATTTTCTTATTTCTGCTTCCCCATAAGTTACATCAGGGTTTTACAGCCAAGTGGTAATCTCCAAAACTGTAGCCAATTCTGGGATTTCAGTGTATTCTGATGTTAAAAGGCGGTTCTCCATACGCCTGCCCCAGCACTCATAGAACTTCACAGCATCAATATGATTCCCTTCATTTCTTGCTCCTTTTATGAGTTTCACGTCTTTAAACATTAACAGTGCTTCTGCTTCCAAGGCTTCAGTGTAGTATGGGTCATGTTTTGCCTTTCTTTCAGAAAACACATTAATTTACTGGCATATCTTCTTATGGGCCCAAAAAATTGTAATGTCATGAGTTTGGAAGTCAACTCTAAGTTCTGACAACTCCTGAAGAGCATCACACATCAGTGCAAGGTGTCATATAAAGCTGACATTGGTTGTGCGTTTAAGGAGTCCTCCATACATGGTTTGTTCAGTTTTGCCTCTTAAGGGATCATCATTCGCACTTTCGAAATGTGCCACTAAAACTTCAAAATTTGTCCACACAGCTAAGCTAAAAGCAACCCGTCGTGTATCTAGAATCGTTCCGATTTTTAGAAGTACGGTTTCTAGTTCCTCTGCATGAGCTTTCAATTCCCTGGCATTGTTTGGTGACTGGTGGTAAACTGTATACTATTTATCAAAGAATGATTTGAAGTGGTTTACATGTGAGGAGAAATCTTGACTCACAACATCACCTAAAGAAAGCTCTAGCTTGTGATTGGCACAATGTCAGAACAAATCATCGGGAAACGGTTGCTTTATTGAAGTAATTGCACCCTTCTGCTTTCACACCATTAATGCAGCCCCATCAGTGGAGACTGCAAGAAGATTCTGTTCCAGAAACTCATCATTGAACCTCAGTGCTACAAAAAAGTAATCAATGCACTAGTGCAGCAGTGACATCTCGTAATTCTATGATTCCCCCCCCCCCCAAAAAAAAAAATATGTTCGTTGGCTGATCCATATCTGGAAGTGTTGTCCTCAGGTAAACTATCAGTGATGACAGCTGACTGAATGTGGTACTTACAGCAATAAGGAGGGCTATTTTACTATTCCCATGCACCTTAATGTTTGCTACCTTATTTCTAATTTCTGTTGCGATATGATGATATTTATGCATGCGTTAGTTGAATAAAGAATGCGGCCCATACTAACGCCATTCAACTCCTACACGTCAATTTCAATTTCATGATCTTGGAAGGCTTGATTTTTTAACTACTTTATATGCTGTCCGAAATAGATTCGCAGTTATTTCCTTTCCTTTTTGAAAGCCTTAGTGCAAGCAGTTTTCAAAGTTTTCTGTTTTACAGTTTTTACTATTTTAACTGCAGCCTGATGAGCTGAACTCTCTCTATGTTTAAACATTTTCTTGCGGGGAGAAAGCATTTGCTGATAAGGAAAAGGCTAGGAAAGCAACAGATAGGGAATCTGCCACCTGGGCGACTGCCCTAAATGCAGATAAGGATTGATTGATTGATTGATTGATTGATTGATTGATTGATTGATTGATTGATTGATTGATTGATTGATTGATTGATTGATTGATTGATTGATTGATTGATTGATTGATTGATTGATTGATTGATTGATTGATTGATTGATTGATTGATTGATTGATTGATTGATTGATTGATTGTTTTGAGTTCCATCAGTTGCACAAATAGAAACTGAAACCCATTGCTGTAAAGTCTTCATCCCTCCTGATGTGCGTTCAGTTCGCGAGTTGCCAACTTCTTTACAAATTTTGCAGCCAAGTTCCTTTTTATCACCAACCATACATACTTACTGCAAAAATCCAGATTTTTCTCCAAATCCAAGCATTCGGGAATGTAATCCGTCCCACTTTTACACGCTGCTGAAAGCTCTTCCTCATCACCTCACGACACTATTGGCGTTTCCCCGACATTGTTACGTTCAAATCATTAACTTTCAGCTTTTTTGATACCTGGTGTGTGTAAATAGTTTGTTATTTTCTTCATTGTTCCAAACTAACCACACACATAAAATAACAACCTAACTCGCCACCAAACACTAGCTTACGTGCTTATAGGAACGAAACTGCCTTTTCCACGATTGTTAGAGTATGTACGGTCAAATCGTTTCTGTTCATGTGTTCAGATTACCAACACAGTCTAATACTTTCTTTACCTTCTTTAAAGTTACACACGCCGTCGAGAAATTCAAAATCTAATCACGAAAGACACGCCGCTTTTCAATGAAGGCAGCAATTACAAAGCTTTAGTCGACTAGGTAATAATATGTCTGCTGCTTAGTGCCGTGTTGCCGACCAAGAGAAACTGATTCGATAGGTCGATTTGAATCGAGATTACTGGAAATATTCTCCAGCTGCTGTGAACAGTGCGTTGACGCCAGCTGATCGATGAACTTTCAAATCGGAAGTCATATTTGCTGGGCTAGATAGAAATGTACCAATATTTTTCCTTAAACGTCTTCAAATGTTTAAGGCATACGCGTACAACGCGTTTCTCCTGGAAACAAGCCCTGGGAACTACTAAAGGTAGCAATTTGAAACTTCATAGACAGGTAAGCCAAACAATTTCACGCATTCTGTTGTAAGGAAATTTCAAAATATGTCATCTTTTGGGCTTTAGAATTTAATATACCGTATTTATATCTTTTGTGAAGTTTTCAAATTGAAAAGTTCATTTATGTTTTAAAAATCGAAATAGGCATGAAATTAAAAACGCATGCAGGAATTAAATCATCAAATGTTAGAAATCACCAAAAATATTGCAAGGTCCAGGACCTCGGCGTTGCTAAGTAAAAGGTACATCAATAGCACAAAAATTAAAATTTTAAGAGTCTTTTTCTCAAAAACATTTTATCTAAATTAACTGATTAGTGTTTAAAGATATGCATTTTAAATCAGTGTGCAACGTTTCAGGATTCTATCTCAAATTACAGTATATCCAAGTTACAGAGAATTTAGAAAATGAATTAATTTTCTTGCACGGCTCTCCTTAAGGGGAAGGAAAAGTATAGGTAAGGGTACTCATCTAAAAGTAAGTTCATGAGAAGTATCTGTGACGATTTGATACAAGTCACTGCAGGTAGGAACAGCAGAGGGAAGCTAGGGAACAGAGAAATGTTGCAGGGGAGGGGCGAGGCAAGACGGAAGGGAATGTAAAGTATAGGCTAGGAAAAAGGAGGTGGAACAAGGTCGTGAGAGGGAGAGAATGGATGGATGGATGGGGAAGTAGATTCTGCACCCATCAGGGAAGTTAGGAGAGAACAGAATAGGAAGGAATCTAATGAGGTGTTTGGGATTAAGGATTTGGTCATGGGCTAAGCTATTGGTAGGCATGTGGAGAAAGAGTGTGGAGGAAATAGAAACACGGTAAAATTGCATCAAGGTATTAGGTTAAAACAGATGTTGCGGAAAGTAGAAAAGAAGGAGGAGGGTAAGGAGGTGGTTATTTTCCACGTTGGTACCACCAGTGTAAGGCAAGCAGGACTAGGTACTAACATACTGTAGTTGGAGATGTGTGGGATCTGGTTACGAAAGCGCAGGAGAAGTTTAAGGAAGCACAGATTGTTGTCAGCGGGATACTGTGCAAGAAGTGTACTGACTGGAGGTTGATCAGGGATTTAAATGAGTCGTTCGAGTGGATATGTGGGGAAATTGTGTGTGTGAGATTGTAGATCCTAATGGGTGGGTTTTTTCTTTATTCGTGTCAGAAGTACCAACTTTACATAGGTATTTGACTAGTATCTACCAGGCCCAACAACGAGGTCCAGAATGGGTGAGTAGGAGATAGGGATCTACGTCCAGATGATCTTTACTTGAATCGCAAAGGTACATATGAGCTAAGGGGTTGTTACAAAATTAATAGGGAAAA
This sequence comes from Anabrus simplex, assembly GCF_040414725.1. Taxonomy (NCBI): domain Eukaryota; kingdom Metazoa; phylum Arthropoda; class Insecta; order Orthoptera; family Tettigoniidae; genus Anabrus; species Anabrus simplex. Next base: position 399,355,695 of record NC_090267.1, on the reverse strand, counting down.
TGGTTGTACTAGGGAGCGGTGATGAGAATATAAGGGAGCTGGAAGTGAAGTAAGAAAGACATAAAATTATTGGTGTTAAACTGTAGAAGTATTGTAAATATGAAAAAGAATTAATTTCATAGATTTGGCTACACCAGATATTGTAAGGGGCGTTGAATCATGGCTAAGAAGTGATGTTATGGATGTAAAAATGTTCTCACTGAAGTCAAATGTTCATCGTAAAGATAGGATAGGAACGAAAAAAGAAGGGAGAGTATTCGTACTGGTGAGAAAAACATTGTAAGCTACGAAAAAGTTAGGAATAAGAAACATGAAATTCTATGTATAAGGCTCATATCTGAAGATAATACGCAACTTGATGTTTCCTGGATATACAGACCTGACGCTTATGCGGAATTATCTATGCAAATAAAATCGTAACGACCGTGTGTCTGTACATGGAATATTTTGGCGAAATTTTCCTTCAGTTACCCATTTCAGGTGTAATAATGACCATCTACATTTACATTTTAGCTTTGGTGTCTGTTTGTCTATTTGTCTGTCTGAGTTCTTATAACTGGAAAACTACTGGCTACATTTCTGCCAAACTTCATATTTAGTATACACCTGTCCAAAGATACGTTTTAAAGTCCATACCATTTCCAATTACCGGAATTCACTGTGGGTGAAACAGTGATTTTACACGCCCGCAAATCATACACGACCAACCTTAACGGAAATCTACCAGCTTCAACGGGAATCAATTTTTAAAACATTTTTGTGCAGCTTTTCGGCGGACTTAGCTCAAAAGTGGGTGCGTGTAAAGGATGTTTCTTATAGCTGGAAAACTACTGGAAATATTTTAACCAAACTTCAGATATATCATCCGTCTGTCCAAAGGTACGTTTTAAAGCTCCACACCATTTCATATTCCCGGAATTCTCTGGGGATTTATAGGAAACTGAAACAGTGATTATGCTCTCCCGAAAAATAAACAAGTACAACCTGAATGGAAATTTACCTGCCTTAATGGAAATCTACTTATAAAACATCTTTCTCATGTGCATATTGTCTAAAGGGAGATTAATAAGAGGGATATTATCGGACATTTTTACAGACTAAGTCCCAGCGGACATAGCCCAAAAGGTGTTGCGAGTGGAGCACATTTCTTATCTGTATTTAAACCGTAACGACCATGTGTCTGTACATTGAATATTTTGGCGAAATTTTCATACAGTCATCTGTTTCAGGCGTAAAAATGGCCCTCTGCATATTTTTTAGCTTTGCTGTAGGTTTGTCGGTTTGTATGTTTGCCTGTATGAGTTCTTATAATTGTAAAACTTCATGTTTACAATTCACCTGTCCAAAGGTAGGTCTTAAGGTCCACATCATTTCAAATTCCTGGAAATGACTGGGGGTTTATAGGAAACCGAAACAATTATTTTACTCTCCCACAAAATATACAAAGCCAGCCTGAATTAAAATCTACCAACCTTAATGGAAAACTATTTCTTAAACACTTTGCTCGTGTACACCTTTTCGATAAGGGAGATACCGTTGAGTTTTACAGGCTAAGTCCCAAAAGGTGTTGGACGTGAAGCAGATTTCCTATCTAGATAAATAAAATTGTAAATTCCATGTGTCTGTACATTGAATATTGTGGAGAAATTTTCGTACAGCTATTTGTTTCAGGTATAATAATGGCCATCTGCATATATATATATATTTTTTTTTTTTTTGTGTATATCGGTTTGTTTGTTTGTCTGAATTCTTAAAGTAATGGAACAGATAATAAGGAAGGTTATATCATCAAGGATGGCTTTCATGAGCCTTCAGTCACAGCTCCACTCCAGTAGTCGAGGAAGCAATAATAAGTAACGGAGAAACAGGGAGACTTTCGCACAACTTCGGACCAGGAACGGTACCGAGCAATAAACTCCGTAATCGATCTCATTCTGTCACGACTTTGTTCATCTTTATCGTACTAATGTTACTGCCAAGTGCTTTCGTAGAAAAATATCAGTTTAACATGCCGTATAAGATGTTTGAATACATGCATGTAAATTTGCATAAATTCATGAAGGAAACATGTAATCCATTACAAATGTCCGTGCGCAAAACTGGGACAAGAGCTAGTTCAATAATATAATCATAATTCCTTGTTTTTATTGATATCATCATCATCATCATCATCATCATCAATGAGGTCGCTAACAGCACAGTTTATAATCATACTAACGACACATAAAGGAACGTTATTTGTAGCGGGTGATTTCAATTTACAAAATGTTAACTAGGAGGGTAATGCGAATGACAGAAAGTATGACAAACAAATGGTGAATAAGTTAATCTGGAAGGGAGTGCTGAATCAAAAAATGATGGAATCAACTAGAGAGGACAATATAATAAGCGTTGTACTGATAAAACCAGATGAGCTCTATAGAGAAACTGAAATGATCGATTGTGTAAGTGATCACGAAGCTGTGTTTTTCGTAATTACAAATAATTTTCTATAGAAAAGAAGGTTGTAAAAGTAGGACTCCTAGGGAATACCATATGGTTAATAAGAGAGGTTTGAGAGAGTTTTAAAAAGCAATTTTGATCAGTGGAAAATGATAAATGAAAATATTAAAAGCCCATGGGATTAATTTAAAATGTTTGTTGAGGAGTGTGAAAGCAGGTAGTGCACCTGTCCTGTACCGATGGCCGACTGACGTCCCTCCCGGGGCGAGCCTCCTTATATAGAATCGAGTCTCGTGTGTACTGAAGACAGCACTTCCCGGGAGGGAGCGTGCGCCGGGTTGTGGGCCGAGGCAATGGGTCGCTACGAGAGGCGAACACCTCTCTGTGCAACTTTATTTAACACAGCCAGATAGAGATCTAACAAAAACTGGTTACAATGGAGGACAGGTCCGCGGCCCGATTGCAAGGTGTATCGGGCCACGGAGCTGTCGGCATATACAATAATATGATCAAACAAGTCCATGCCTGCAAGCTCCATGAAATGGTGGACTGCTAAAACGGCCGCCGCCCTTTCAGCTACGCTGATCCGGTGAGGTTGTTCAAAGGCCTGGACCCAGGCTTGTCCCAGCCGCGGCCAGACCACAGCAATGCTCTGTGGGGTCGCGTCGGCGAAGAGGGCGATGGTGTGAGTGCCAGGAGACATCCGTAGCGGGTTGGAGATGTACTTAGGAGTGAAGAGCCGTCGTACCCAGAAGAAGTCGCCTGCGAGGATATGTTTGGCAGGGAAGACCGGCCACCCCATAACCCAGCAAAGCCAGGCTATGCCCCATCGGCAGGGGGGTCCAACGATACCGTGCTCCTCGGTAAAGAATCCCATAGGGGTGATGGGAATCGCGGGAGATGGGGATCTGGAAGAAACCCAACCGAAGGTCGAGCTTACAGTCTAGGTGATAAGGAGGTATGGAGGTTAACGCCTGTGCTGGGCATTGAAGCGAAAAAGTGGGGTGAGAGATGAAGAAAGTCCAGGCAGTGAGAGATGAAGGAAGTCCAGGCACTCAGGTCATAAATGACTCGGGCCGCCCCCGTTTCCTTCGGCACAAGGAACAGAGGGAAGGCCGACGAGCACTCACCCCTCTCGATGATCCCGGCTGCCAGAAGATCTGCGATGACCTCGTCGAGAAGAGCGGAAGGACGTGTTGACCTGAAGATGGTAGGCGCCTCGGCAGGGCGCGACAGGTAGACCCCCGATGCCAGGATGCGGGGTGCGTAGCGGCCTTGCGGTGTGTCGAGGTAAGGCACTGGGGCTGCGGCTGGAACGGCGACGGAGGTGTAGAACGATGATCGAGGGCGGCGAACTGGAACTGGTGGAGAGCCCGGCCGGGCGTGGTGCGGTGGCGGCTCAGGCGGAGGTCGAGGGCGGAGCAAGGGCCACTCCAGTCGGCCTGGCTGTCAGGGTTGTCGTCGTCGTCAGAGCCCTCGACATCGGACTCGGGATCGCCGTTGTCCTGGAAGGAGTCCGGGGTGCCGGACCGGGGACCGTCGCCAGCCTCGTGTGTGTCGTCTCCGAGGATGTCCCATGGGGCAGATCTCTGTCGCAGTTCGTCGTGGTACAGGTGCCCAATATCCGGCAAGGAGGCCGAATCGTCGTCGGCCTCTGGGTTGAACTGAGCCCAGTAATCTCGTAGTAGGATGTCTAACGTCGGTGCGGGTGCGAAGGCGACGTGTCCCCTGGTCGCAGGCGTGGCGGACCGCTCTATACGACTTGGGCAAGGCTCCCTCTCCGATCAGGGAACCTTACGCTCCCGCTGATGCGGGCGGGACATGAGGTTTATCTGCGTGTATCCAGAAGAAGGTGACAACCCATTGCCCGAGGTGACTAGAGGCAGAACGTTCCCGTTGAATGTCCAAGAAACTCATTGGTAAGCCGGCCCACGAGAACAATACACGGAAAAGCCGGCCCCAACCTACAAGCCCACTGTGAGATCCCAGGTCGTGTGAGTCACTCGCCCCTTCCTGGAAGTACCGAAACGGGCTACCACGGGGCTGGCACGTAACATTATTAAGGGATTGTTCGATACATTTCCAAGTGTTTCGAAATCATTTGACAGGGAATATGGCACCTAGGAAACAACCATAAATGCAGATCATTGATTGATTGATTGATTGATTGATTGATTGATTGATTGATTGATTGATTGATTGATTGATTGATTGATTGATTGATTGATTGATTGATTGATTGATTGATTGATTGATTGATTGATTGATTGATTGATTGATTGTAAAGCAATTTAAACAAATGGTTTGATTGTTTTCTATTCTAAATTGAAATCCCCCTGAGCTGAACCTAATTGTTAAGCTCCTGGTTTTAGTTCGCTTCTCTCTTTCTATTGATATTATCATCATCATTGCCATCACCAGCAATGAGGTCGCTAACAGCATAGTTTATAATCATAATGGAAGGAAATTTGTGTCCTCATCGTGAGGTGTTGCAGCTCTTTTCAGGCACGCCCCCAATTAAGGTGAGCTGCATGTACCATTTTAACCACACACCAGCCCTCCTACCATTCTTAAAGTCCTGGCAGTACCGGAAATCGATTCCGGACCCCCGAGGACGACAGCTAGTAACACTAACCGTTACGCTACAGAGGCGGACATAATCACAATAATACCGTTTTACCATTACGATCATCGATATAATGCATGGCTTAATGGCTAAATGGTTAGCATACTGGCCGGTGGTGCAAAGGGTCTCGGGTTCGATTCCCGGCCAGTTTGGGGATTTTAACCTTCATTCATTAATTTCTACGTCTCAATGGCTGTGTGTGTGTGTGTGTCATTTCAGCATTAGAATTCATCATAGGTTGGGCGCAGGTCGCCTATACCGCGTCAGCTCGAAAGACCTTCACCAGGCCTCTGCGAAGGCCACATGCTATTATTTTATCGATATAATCACCAACATCACGATTCACAATCATAATAACAGTACATTTGTAATATTATTTTCGATTGCCGATATTGCGCTACTGAATAAAATTTGAATAGTATTAGGTTTCTATTTGACTTTATTTTTACTTCTTTCTTTTTATAAGGACTTCTCACCATCACTGCTCAAGAGATCTTTGTGGTACTTGGCCTTCATCAGAACTTTCTGCCAGTTTTTCTTGTTCAGTGCCATGCTCCTCCAGGATCCTGATATCCTGCGCACGCCTTCCTCCCACTTCAGCTTTGACCTTCCAAATGTTCGGAATCCTTCACAACGTATTAATTATCTTCATTAATTTATTGTCATTGACACGAAGCACATATCCAGCCCACTGTAGCCTCTCGACCTTCATTACTTTAACAATGTGGAATTTATTTAACAACCTGTTCAGTTCATGCTTGTCCATACTCCATTTTCTTCTACTGGTCCAAAAATGCATCTCAAAATTATTCTCTCCAAGATACCAAGATTTTTTTTATTTTGACAGAGGCCACATTTCACAAACATATTCTAGTGCAGTTCTCATTAAGACCTTGTAGATCATTAATCTTTTTCCTCTTCAGTAATCGGGACTTCAATTTTTTTTTTTTTTTTTTTTTTGCTCTTTGTTTTACGACGCACCGACACAGATAGGTCATGCGGTGACAATGGGATAGGAAAGGTCTAGGAATGGGAAGGAAGCGCCCGTGGTCTTAATTAAGCTACAGATCCAGCATTTGCCTGATGTGAAAATGAGAAACAACGGAAAACTATCTTCAGGGCTGCTGGCATTGGGGTTCAAACCCACTATCTCCCGGATGCAAACTCACAGCTGCGCGCCCCGAACCTCACGGAAAACTCGCCTAATCACGTGTTTACTAAGGCCACAAAAGCTAACTATTTGCGCAGACAATCCTTTTGTGGATTTCACCACCATTATTAATTTTAGATTTGACTTGTGATTCCAAGTAGGTTAGAAAACTACGCACAACTTCAAATTTGTATGAGCCAATTTCAATGTATGGAGATCTTTCTACATCAGTTTTGTTAGTCACAGGCATACTCTTAGTCTTATTTCATTGATATGTAGATTATTTTTTCTTGCTGCCTTTTCCAGGTTTGTAACTGCATCTTTCATAGCTATTGGTGTTCTAGCCATAATATCAATATCAACCACATACGACAAACTCTGGAGTAATTGATAGAAAAACGAGGGCTTCTACTGGAGGTAATACTGTTTAAAGTGTTCCCTTTTTTATTTAATGAAATAGAATGTGCAAACGTGTTTCACATCATTACAATAAATAAATAAATAAATAAATAAATAAATAAATAAATAAATAAATAGCAAGCTAGATTGAATCAAGGTGCAGTAAAGCTAATGCAGTGAGCTCGCAGTTGCGATCAAGAGTATTCTGTGGGAAGGAAGTCAGCTCCCGAACGAAACTATCTTTACATCGGTTTGTTATCAGACCAATTTTGCCTTAAGAAAGTGAAAGCTGGGTGGACTCAAGATATCTTATTCATGTGTTACAGGTAACAGTAACAGGCAGACAAAAATATAGCGAGAATGATCACTGGTAGAAACAGGTGGAAACAATGGCAGAATGGTACTCGGAGTGAGGAGATGAAGGATAAGTTAACGATGAACTCAACTAATGAAGTTGTACGCATAAACCGGCTTCGATGGTGGGATCATGTGAGGTGAATGGAGGAGGAGAGGTTACCTAGGAGAATAAGAAACTTTATCATGGAGGCTAAGAAACGTAGAAGGAGACCAAAGCGACAATGGTATAGAATTAAACGAGAACTAATTGTGGCGGCGTTTAGTAAATTCACAGAGGCTTGCAGACCGAACGCTGAAAAGCCTAACAGTCTATAATGAAGATGTATGTATGATTGTTATCATTTTAATGATTAATTTTTGTTGTGACATTTTTAAGGCCTACTTTTAATTCTTAATACATCATTACTCTTGCACCTTGTTTTAAGTCTCTAAAACTTGATTTCTCCATGCCTAAAATTCCAACGATATCACGACTAGAATAAGCTTTCTTGTCATTTAAGCAGAACTGACGTCGTTAGAGGAGTTAATCTCCTGCACAGGGATAGGTACACGTTCATGTGGCCTCATTTTAAATTGGCATTGCTCCCTATAGTCAACTAACAAACGTTATCCTGCAATGGTGCTATTCAGAGAACTTTCTCATAAACCTTAAAACAGAAACAGCAGCTGCCAACACCTACTTGGCGATCACAAGCGTTTCTAACACAGTAATTAGTGCCGCTTAATAACAATTAAATTACTTCACTCACTGTGCTTGTTTTTCCTCTATGAACCTCCATGTCACAAACAATTTACTGTGATTGAAACTTATTCTTTCTCTTTGTTGTTAATACTCGGAGCCATCGCAGTAAGGATCAACCTGCACTTTATGCTGAACGGGAGTACGTCTAAATGCGAGTGATATAGTCTATTCTGGAATTCCACATGGTTCAAACATTAGTCCACTTTTAGCTTTGATTTTTGTTCATGACCTCTCAACTTATACTAAAAACTTAGTCGTTGATTTCACGAAAATTATTTTAAACCCTTCAAACTAATCTCATCTCTATAGGATTGTGAATTATAAAAAATTACACTACTATGGATCAATGTAAACAAAATCTTAATAGATCAAAGTGCTCTACAGGTGAAAAGGAATTCTGGTTCAGGCATTCCCTCGGAATTAACACACTGCAGCGGGTGACTAAAGTAAACGAGGAGTAGTGTTTGATCTGGGATTGTCATTCACCCCACGACTTTTTAAGCTCTGGTATTCGCACGCTGCGGCTATTTTAATGAGGATAGTTAGGTATTTCGGAGTGCGAAAGCCATTACAATGTCCTATTCAAGTCTTCTACGTTCAAAGTTCGTTAGCGGTTTTCTCCAAATTACAGCGTAGGCCTAACATAATGGACTAATGACCTTCAGAACGAACGGGCGAGTGCTGAGGTCTCTCAGTCATCAATATCTATGTTGATATCCTCATGTTAGTCTGATTACAACCTTAAATTGTTTTTCCTGGTGTCCCTCACAGGTTTAAGCGCTGTTCACTCAGAGTAAAACACTTGTTTGGAAATTCGAATCTTTATCCAGTATTCGGGAGATAGTAGGTTCGAATCCCACTGTCGGCAGCCCTGAATATGGTTTTCCGTGGTTTCCCATTTTCATACCAGGCAAATGCTTGGGCTGTACCTTAATTAAGGCTTCGGCCGCTTCCTTCCCACTCCTGACTCTTTCCTGTCCCATCGTCGCCATAAGACCTATCTGTGTCGGTGCGACGTAAAGCAACTAGCAAAAGAAAAAAAAGAAGAAAGAATTAGAATCTTGGAGATTCGGACTATGTGATTTATCCATCGGAATTGACGTCTTATAATTATGATTTATATGCTTCTATGCTAGTGTCCTGTACGTTTTCGAGGACAACAATATTTGTACCCGAGTGCTGTCTCATGAGAGATGTTACTTGTGGATTAACAGTTTAACTGGCGTACTGCTGTTACATGTCATTAAATCCCTACCAGAGGTGACCTGAAGTTACTGTAGCTACCCATATTACAAAGTCTGACACAATGTCTGAATAAATGTCGGTATGCTTCTTCACAGCATTGGCTGGAATTGTACTCTTACCTCGAGGACATAATACTCATACATGTTGTAAGAAATCACTCTAAATCCAACCATTTCTGTCTAGTGTCAGTAGTAGTCTGCGCATGAAATGTTAGAACCGTAATTTTGTTGATATAATGATGAGAAATGACACAAATATGCTGTCAAGAGTCCAGTATCCGTGCCCGGATGGCAGACTTAGATGTCATGGGGTTTCGCAAATATTGCCACATAAGTGGTCAATCATTCTTTGTTCGGTCCATCTTGATCGACAAAATACTTCACGGTATATGTGTGTCCTCATGAACCTCCCAGAGCATCTTATTGATGTGACATTTAAATGTTCCTCATTCCTGGCAGTTATAAGGTACCAACATCCGGCCTCATGAAGGCCTGAAATTTGGCCCGTATCAAACTTCATCAAGTAATGGTAAAGCTGTTCCAATACATCTGTGAGGCGTAAGGGTACCCTATGTTCAGCGATGCTGACAGACAATCCAGCACTCTGCAGATGTTTGATGACACTACCGCTATAATCGTTGTGGAACTTCTGACGTTCTCTGATGACCGTTTTGAGACTTTACAGTTACACAGCCACCGATAGTATGCATTCTTCCTATTCTTATTCTTCTTTCTCTCATCTTTTATCCACACATTTCTGTCGAGTGGGACAGATAAGATCTGTTGCTGTACCCGAGATCAATTGAACAGGAGGCGAGGGAAGAGCTCTGAAGGAACTCAAAGATAATTGTGAACTGACCACTCTCTGAGCTGATAAATCTGACGAATATAATAACAAGGTCTCAGCTATGCTGTCCGAGCCTGTTTACAGACTGAGCTCACGGGATCCTACCACTCGTGTGCCCAACGTCAGTGTGAAGATTTTAATAAAATCCTCATTATCAAAAGATACGGCTGAACATCTGACCCAGGGGAGCGCAGTGCCACCGAGATGATGTGGACTTCCAAAAATCCGTAAAGAAGACGTTCCTCCCAGACCAAAAAGTAGGTGCAATAGGTTCTCCTAGGTATGCTCTGGCCAAATACCTAAACAAATTGCTTCAGTCACATATAGGAACCGAGCTCGATAGCTGCAGTCGCTTAAGTGCGGCCAGTATCAAGCATTCGGGAGATAGTGGGTTCGAACCCCACTGTCGGCAGACCTGAAGATGGTTTACCGTGGTTTTCCCATTTTCACACCAGGAAAATGCTGGGGCTGTACCTTAATTAAGGTCACGGCCGCTTCCTTCCCAGTCCTAGCACTTTCCTGTTCCGTCGTCTCCGTAAGACATATCTGTGTCGGTGCGACGTAAAGCCAATAGTAGCACATATAGGACGTACTGAATCGTACAGTACGTTAGGAACACTCTGTATTTTTCCACTACGTTGTCTTCCATACCCCTCTGCTGGTGAGTTTCAATGTGGAGTCCTTGTTCACTAAAGTGCCGAGAGACTCGGTCATGTCTCTCATTGAGCATCAGTTCCCTGAGGACGTTAATAAGCTATTTCACCACTGCATCCCGCTATTTGACGAACAAACGGATGTTGTGGCTGTGGGAAATCCACTTTCTCCGGTAGTGGCCAATTTCTTCATGGAGCATTTTGAGGTTGAGGCTATTGCTTCGGCGCCCATCAAACCTAAGATCTGGTGGAGGTATTTTGATGATGCATTTGTGGTCTGGACAGAAAGTCCCAAGAAACTTCGTCTATTTCTAAACTCCCTAAATCAGCAGCGTCCTTCAGTTAAATTCGCTATGGAGATGGAGTTGGACGGATGCCTTCCTTTCTTGGATTTTCTAGCAAGGAATAAATTGGACGGCTCTTTAGGACATACCGCCTATCGTAAGCCTATCTACAGAAATCAATACCTCTATGTAGATTCTCACCACCATCCAGCACAAAACTCAGGGCTTTCTCACGACACTCACCACGAGGGCGACACGAATTTGTGAGGCATCAAATATCCAGGAGGAGATGGAAACGTTCTGAGTCACGTTCAAGGGTAATGGTTACAACGATATACAAATTCACAGAGCCTTGTATCCCAGCAGCATAGCTCACAGAAAGAAGAAGTGAAGGGAAATACCTATTAGCCTTATATTCACAATACCACAGATAGAATTGCCAAGATCCTCCGCAAGCAAAATATGAAAACCGTGTTTGGTACCGTCACTAAAATTGCTCACAGTTTAAGTAAAAGTAAAGACAAATTGTCCCCACTATTAATCCCTGGGGTCTAAAAAATTCCTTGTACTTGCGGCAAGGTATGCATTGGCCAAACATGCCAGTCCATTAGTACTCGTATCAAGTAACACCAACGAATAAACCATCTCAGCCAGCCAAATAGGTTAGCAATAACTAAGCACGCCCTATCGTCGGGTCATGATGTCGTGTTCCAAGATGTTCGAGCTCTTACCCACACTAAACACTACAGGTCTAGGAATAAACGGGAAGCTGCGGAAATACAACAGTTTCAAAAGGGACACTACCTTTCAATTATGTAATAGCTTTCGTGGTTGTCAGCCATTAAGGATTTAGGTAGGTAGTTCTTTTCCCATGTTTTTCAATATTGTTATTTCGTTTCGATGTTTTCCAAATTGGTACGTTCCTCATCACCAGATGTTCATTTCAGGCAATGTGTTAAGTGTCATACAAATGTACACCAGTTATGCTCCCTCTCCCCCATCGGCCCCCGATCGACTCACATTGATTATCCTCTGTTTCTTTTTTTACACATTTTCTGACCATTCTTTAGCTCTCTTTTATTCTTCTATCCTATGTGTGAGTCTTTCGTTACTTCACAACATATATACGGTGTAACAAGAAATATATTAATCGAAGCTTAGATGGTGTCGTCATCTGCCGTTTGAAATGTTAATAGTGAGCCGAGTGCCACTTACTATAGAACAACGGCAAAGCTTTTTTAAAAATTCAAACATTCATTGTTGGAGAAGTCTTCCTCTTCTGCAGAAGCTGGGCAAAGTTTTCTGCGAAATGTAAAGAATTTCACCTTATTTTCTTTACATGCCAAAATCCTAAAAGTTTATTATCATGTCTACAATTTGAGACTTTCCTAAGTCGCTGACTAATTTTACAAATATTATAAAACTGCATTCAACTTGAAAAATCTGAATATCTACATTTAACATGAAAATTATGAAAATTAATATTCATTAAATAAAATACACAATCGTCGAACCCTGGACTCACACTTACTTATTACCTGCTTACTTACACATATGTTATTTGAAGGGCGCCAGCTACCACTCAGTGCAGCAATAATAGAATGAGACTCTTGACTATCTCTAGGGTGTGGGGTAATAAGCTTACTTTTGACAACATACCATATAAGTTCTGGGAAAAGGAGATTGGCGTTCGGTTTCCCCATTAATTTTGAGGTTAAGATATTTTACTGTCATTGAAATAAAACTATGAATTCGTTTGATAGAACAAAATATATTCTTTAAATAATATATAAAAAATAGTGAGTCTTGTTGCGATAAAACAGATGAGAATATGAAATTATGATATTGCAACTGAAAGAAACTAGGCATGAATTTGAATTCTTCTTGACCGGACATTTAACAATTTATACGAAATATTTCCCTCACTGATTCACTTGACTGTATCTTCAACACTTTGAGTGTAATTACGACGTATTCCTTTGATCTGGTGTTTACTGTAGATGTGTCACGCCTAACTTGGTGATACATCCTTGTGACTGCTTCTTCTCCATATCATCTGACTTCTTTGTAAGTCAATATGGTATTACCTCATAGCAAGTGGTATCCCTCTCTGACTCCATGGTAAGCCCTTGCGTCCGTGTCTTCAACTAAGTGACCGACCAACCTTTGGCCTCACTCTCTCAATGACCAATGATTAATGGCTCACTGAGTCTTCTCCATCTCTCGTTCACAATCGTTGACTGACCGACTGAGGCCTCTTCATCTCGTAGACTTCTTCACTGTTCAGCTTCCGTTTAACTAATGACTGACGCTACAAGATGTAGCCACCTTTTATAGACGTTAGTTGACACAGCTACGTAATCTCCAGAAATAACAATGGCATACTCCCACAAGGCCTCAAACCGTTGCATGTAATGGTGAAATCCCCTGGGGCGGCTGAGTCTCTAAGCGCTAAGTGAGCACGATGACGTAGCCATGACGTGGCGATGACTTGGCAGAATCGCCAGTAGTGCAAAATATAACAACGTCACATCCACATCTGATACATCGAAACTCTCACTGTACAGGTATTTAATGTTAATCTACATATACGTATATATGCATACACTCAATTACAAATACGCAAGCCACAAGCAATGCATAATCGAATTGAATAATAATTATAACAAAATAATAGTAATCTCACAGATAAAATAATAATACGGACATAATAATAATAATAATAATAATAATAATAATAATAATAATAGAATACAGATACACTGACTGACAGAGCAAATGCAACACCAAGAAGGAGTGGTCAGAACTTTATGCCAATTGCAGGGTAGACTGACGTCACTGAGGTATGCTCATGATGTGAAATGCGCCGCTGTGCTGCGCACGTAGCGAACGATAAATGGGACACGGCGTTGGCGAATGGCCCACTTCGTACCGTGATTTCTCAGCCGACAGTCATTGTAGAACGTGTTGTCGTGTGCCACACGACACGTGTATAGCTAAGAATGCCAGGCCGCCGTCAACGGAGGCATTTCCAGGAGACAGACGACTTTACAAGGGGTATGGTGATCGGGCTGAGAAGGGCAGGTTGGTCGCTTCGTCAAATCGCAGCCGATACCCATAGGGATGTGTCCACGGTGCAGCGCCTGTGGCGAAGATGGTTGGCGCAGGGACATGTGGCACGTGCGAGGGGTCCAGGCGCAGCCCGAGTGACGTCAGCACGCGAGGATCGGCGCATCCGCCGCCAAGCGGTGGCAGCCCCGCAGAACAATTTCCCGTCGATTGGTTGAAGGAGGCCTGCACTCCCGGCGTCCGCTCAGAAGACTACCATTGACTCCACAGCATAGACGTGCACGCCTGGCATGGTGCCGGGCTAGAGCGACTTGGATGAGGGAATGGCGGAACGTCGTGTTCTCCGATGAGTCACGCTTCTGTTCTGTCAGTGATAGTCACCGCAGACGAGTGTGGCGTCGGCGTGGAGAAAGGTCAAATCCGGCAGTAACTGTGGAGCGCCCTACCGCTAGACAACGCGGCATCATGGTTTGGGGCGCTATTGCGTATGATTCCACGTCACCTCTAGTGCGTATTCAAGGCACTTTAAATGCTCACCGCTACGTGCAGCATGTGCTGCGGCCGGTGGCACTCCCGTACCTTCAGGGGCTGCCCAATGCTCTGTTTCAGCAGGATAATGCCCGCCCACACACTGCTCGCATCTCCCAACAGGCTCTACGAGGTGTACAGATGCTTCCGTGGCCAGCGTACTTTCCGGTTCTCTCACCAATCGAACACGTGTGGGATCTCATTGGACGCCGTTTGCAAACTCTGCCCCAGCCTCGTACGGACGACCAACTGTGGCAAATGGTTGACAGAGAATGGAAAACCATCCCTCAGGACACCATCCGCACTCATATTGACTCTGTACCTCGACGTGTTTCTGCGTGCATCGCCGCTCGCGGTGGTCCTACATCCTACTGAGTCGATGCCGCGCGCATTGTGTAACCTGCATATCGGTTTGAAATAAACATCAGTTATTCGTCCGTGTCGTCTCTGTTTTTTCCCCAACTTTCATCCCTTTCGAACCACTCCTTCTTGGTGTTGCATTTGCTCTGTCAGTCAGTGTATTACCTTGTAACGGGATTTGAACCATTACAAATTACGGTCCGTGTAACTATCAGTCTAAACATATATTCATATTTCTTATTACCGCATTCGCTGCATATTGCTAATATTAAAAGTATTCTATTTTTAATTATATCTTAATTATCACCTAAGTATGTATAAGATATCAAAATTCGTGAGAAATTCATAACTGTATTAATACTGAAATTTGATTATGAACAAACACCAACTTTGAATCTCTGTTCCAGAGATGGCCGTCGGGGCGCTCGTGTGGTTCGCAGTTCTGGTGGGCGTGGTAGGAACGAGATCAGATCGACTTCGTATTGGTAAGTTATCCAAATACTAAGATTGATATATTTTGTAAATCATGATTACTTGATGTCTAAACATTAGTAGTTTCCCAAGTGGAAGGAGAAGTGGTTGTCTTCGATACTGACAGGTATTAAAAAATTCCGCATTTATTGAACATTTCTACGGTGGTTTCTATCACATGTTCTAAAGCGTATTAGAGGTTCCTTTGAATCCAGTTCCTTGAAAAGTGGCCAGTCAAAACGACATTGGACCACTTAATCCTTATCTCCAGTGTCGAATATCTACAACAGTCGCTATGGACGGTCCAAGAGCGGCACACCCTCGATGAAACAAACCCAGTGAGGTGGCCCTCATGACGTCATGCGTTTGCCTAGGTCTTTTTTGAAGAGTACGAACCCTTGCCCGCAGGAATAGTCGACCTTTAGATAAATTGTGCACATAATACGACCTGGAATATTGAAAACTAGTTAAGAGGAATATGACAAGCAAACATTAATTCTGTAACTCATTCAAAACTAGAACCTCGCTGGCCGATTATTATTTAATACCGGTAATTTTTTATTTTTTTTTTTGCTCAGAGAGGAGAGCAACAGGAAATTTCCCTGGAGTTTGTACCCCACTGTCGGCAACCCTAAAGGTGGTTTTCCGTGGTATACCACGTTTCGCACCAGGAAAATGCTGGGGCTGTGCCTTAATTAAGACCACCACCCTTCCTTCCCACTCCTAGATTTTTCCTAACCAATCGTCGCAATAAGACATGTCTGTGTTGGTGCGATGAGAAGCAAAAAGTAAAAAAAAAGAAAAATCCCTGACGGCAGAAATTGGACTTACGATACATCCGGATTGTCGCTATTCATCCTAGCGACCCCGAAACTAAGAATTTTATATAAATATATGCCTTGGAGAGGCCGTATATTCCGGCATAAGGTTGAAAAGCGGCGGAAAAGAAAATGTCTTAAATGGCAGAGATTATGAATGTATGTGTGTGTGTGTGTGTTCCAGCGTAGCTCTCAATCAAACATGGTACACATGTGAGTTCTATATGGAAAAAACATTTTAGCGGTGGGGTTGAGGAGTGGATGACCTGTATATATAATCCAAAATTACCAATATTAGTGTCGAATTCACAGTTTTCTCGGTTGCTGATAGGTATAGAGGCATTCTGGGCGCCATTTTAATTCAAGTTCAGTCCCCATTGGTATGGGGGTTCAGAAGAGATGAAAAAGAATGTCCAAAAATCCCGGGATTATGGATGTATGTGTGTGTGTTCCAGCATAGCACTCAACCAAACTTGCTACATGTATGACTTACTATCTGGAAAAAATAATCTGGGGGTAAGATACCCGGAGCAGCCGTTGCTGTTTGGGGCGACATTTAAATATAATGGATGACTATCTATATTAGTGTCGAATCCATGGTTTTTGGGGTCGCTGAGATGAATTCTGACACTCTGGATGCCGTTGAAGTCCACGTTCAACCTCCATTGGCATGGGGGCTCAGAAGCTTTAAAATAAATAACCAAAATGATTGATGTAAGTCTTGAATCCTCAGTTTTCGGGGTCGCTAGGTTGATTAATAACTGTTCCAGTGACAGTTGGAATAGTGTACATCATATCTATAACGCAACGCGTAAATATGTATAGTTATAACTTACGTTCAATATTTATTTGAAAGAGTCAGCTACTTCCCAGACAATCCTGCCTGTCACAAGGGCAACGTTTAAGGCGAAACTACACGATTTCAAACTTAAATTTAAACACATAAGAATAACTAAATCTACAAACTAGTTCGTCAAATATCGACCAACGTCACGATAAAGAAATCTACAAAAATTCATTTCAAATAGTTAATACAAATCGTAAAATTAAACATTCAAAGAAATTACCCGGGCAATGCCGGGTACTACGGCTAGTTATGTAGAAAACGAGTTTAAATCCTAAATGGAGGATAGCGGGGGAAACTATAGAGGGATGTGTTGCGGGTCTCTCGTAGTGGCTCCACCGGGGGAGTCGGGGTGATCTCTGTGTCATGCTACATTAACGTGGCGTATCCATTCACGTACTGTATGTACTAACATACTCTTCAAAAACTTAACTCCTATGCTATGGCCTAAGAGCTGCTCGTACTTCAGGGTAGGAGTTTAAATAACTTCTTTCGCTTCGCTTCACACACTGGAGAAAGCGTAATCCTCTATGTCTCCCGGCCCTCCCCCTCAGCTCGGTATTCTCAGTCGTAGGGACTGGTGCCCACCACCGGCTGACCTGAGAATGGTTTGTTGTGGTGTTCCATTCTTCTGCACTAAGGCGAATTCTGAGACAACTCCTTTTATAGACCACGATAGCCACCGTCTCACCTTCTCCACACCTCAAATCACCACTTCAGATATCCTTGGTCTGAGAGAGTGCGTAACCCTGGAGGATCGCCGGGCCGCTCCATGGTACGCTAATGGCACCGACACAGATATGACGATGGGAGAGGAAAGGCCTAGAAGTTGGAAGGAAGCGGCCGTGGCTTTAATTAAGGTACAGCCCCAGCATGTGCCTGTGTGAAAATGGGAAACCACGGAAAACCATCGAGTTGCCGACAGTGGGAGTCGAACCCACCATCTCCCGGATGCAAGCTCACAGCCACGCGCCTCTAACCGCACGGCCAACACGTCCGGGTCCATGGTACGGAATTAAAACATTTTAGTAGTACTATCATACTGTAAACTACCCCGAAAGGTTCTCAACTGACAATGTGAGGCGGCAATCACGGGATCCCTAACTAAAACTGGTATCGCTTCCCATTACGGCGTATTTCTTCGAATCCAATTTTCAGACAAGTCCATTTTTCCGAATGTATTCTATTTCCGATTTCCATTTATCAAAAATGCGTTTTTCCGAACAACATTTCCGAATGTAATATTTTACGAAATTTTCTGAATACATTGTCTTCCCTTAAGGTGGTGGTATACAATTTCCAGTCACTAGATTGCGTGCCATAAGCCTGGATTAAATTCCAAAACTCTCCGCAGGGCTCATATGGAGTGAGAGCACATGACACTGTTGATGGTGACTCGTACGTCGGATGGAGACGTTAAGCTTTGAGCAGACACCTTGATGCTATTCGACAGGAGTAGGCTATGTGCCGACACTGGGTTTCACCCTCTCCCAACTATCATATATTACGTCATGCATTTCATCTCATTAATTCCTCTTCTGAGGTTGACGTCAGGAAGGGCATCCGGTCATAAAAATCCGCCACGACAAATCCATCTCACCTCATACTCGACCCAGTAGAGAAACGGGACAAGGGTCGGACAAAACAAACAATAAAACAACACATGTTCTTCCCTTATTTTCGAATACTTTCCAAATCGCTGACAGGTAAACAAATATAATTATAAATCCATTACGTCGTAATTGCCATTATACATACGGTTTCAGCTTCTTGTCTATCTCAGAGGACAATAAGAAATTTTGTTATGGAGTATACAGCTAACTAGAAAGAACGACGTTGGCTGGATTTCCTTCACCAACTAAGCCACAGCTTCATATTACACTTTTTGCATCCGTTGTTGTTATTCAGGTATTTTTAACTGAGCAAGAATAATGTTGATGGTGGAAGCCTTTACCTTCCACTCCTGCAAGGGCCTTCGTGGCCTGTACGGAGGTGACTTTGCTTTTCAATAATAACGTTGAATTAAATAAATTTCTAATAAATTCCTATTTAATGAGTTTTGGGTAAAGTAAATGCCCTAGAAACTTGTATTCGGTGAACCAGACCTTGGAAATCTTGACTTTCAGAAAATTTGACGCGGAACGTTGACTCGCAACCATCTTTTCCACTTATTTGTGCCGGAAATCAATGTGTCTTATTCAACTGTTTTCTCTTTCGATCCCGATTACATCTAGTAATAATAATAATAATAATAATAATAATAATAATAATGTTATTTGCTTTACGTCCCACTAACTACTTTTACGGTTTTCGGAGACGCCGAGGTGTCGGAATTTAGTCCCGTAGGAGTTCTTTTACGTACCAGTAAATCGACCGACACGAGGCTGACGTATTTGAGCACCTTCAAATATCACCGGACTGAGCCAGGATGGAACCTGCCAAGTTGGTGTCAGAAGGCCAGCGCCTCAACCGTCTGAGCCACTCAGCCCGCGATTACATCTAACAAGACCTACGAATAGGGGCGTTTCTCCGGTAAGAGTGTAAGTTCACGTGTCCCTCAATCGAAGGTTGTTAATACTACGAGAACTATATATTACTTGATTCAAATAGTTCCTCTTTTAAAAATTGGCTCCAATTTTCATTTAATTTCGTGATTTGAACGCCTTCGCAAACTAGGTAGGCCCTAGCATAGGTATGGGCACATAGATCAATAGGTACTTATTGACGCCATCTTTTAATTAACACCCCGTACATTCTGCTGATGGATGTGGTAGGGTGCTATAAAATTTCCGTTGTCTGGGGCACAATAATTCTGCAGTTTTTCATCGCAGCGCTGCCATAAATTTATCAATATAGTTATCGTTCTTCTATAGTCGCTAGATGGCGATTGTTTTTAAAATGTACTCTTTCTTTCTTTCTTTCTTTCTTTCTTTCTTTCTTTCTTTCTTTCTTTCTTTCTTTCTACCGAGTGAGTTGGCTGCGTAGTTAGGGTCACGTAGCTATGAGTTTGCATTCGGTAGATGGTAGGTTCGAATACCACGTCGGCAGCCCTGAAGATATGTTTCCGTGGTTTCCCATATTCACACCAGGTAAATGCTGAGTCTGTAACTTGATAAAGGCCACAGCCACTATCTTCCCAGTCCTAACATTTTGCATCCTTGCTTCCCCGAAAACCTTCAGTGTGTTAGTGCGACGTTGAACTACTAACAAAAACATATTTCTTTCTTTCTTTCTTTCTTTCTTTCTTTCTTTCTTTCTTTATTTATTTATTTATTTATTTATTTATTTCTAATGGCTTTGATTCTTTGATTTTGGGCCTAATAAAAAAAATTCGCTATCGAAGTAGATTTTGGTTGACAACTGTTCCCAATAGTGCATCAAATTCCCAGATTCAAATCGTATCCCCAATTAGACCCTACACAATTGCTAAGATAGTTGTACAGTCATGAATACCACCGTAGTGCGTGCAATGCAGTTGCCACTTTCGCAGTCCTTTTTAAGAAAATGCCGTGAACCTTCTCCGAGACGTTATTGGTGTTGAAGATACCCATTGGTGCATTCTATTACAACATCAATACGCGAGTAATAGGGAAGTTCGCTTCAGTTAAAAATAGGAGGATAGAATTAATGTACAATACCGGTAAATCAAGTGACAAGGTTTGTTACGGTTAAGCTTGATTGTTCATTTCTTAACCTTGCGAGTCACCATGGCCTAGGATGGATTCAGTTTTCATCTTTATCGTTCTGGAAATAGATCACTGCACAACTCGCTTGCTTCGCGAGGTCGCATCACACTCTATATGCCCTGTCCCATCACGGATGCAGTAGCCCACATGCAATCCGAATGCGAAATGTTAGCTGACAGCTGGCAAGACCTGACAGTCAGTAAACAGAGCCGGTGGACTTGAATGAGGCCCCATGGCGCCACGCAACTCTGACTTGGCAGAGCGCCGTGCGGCGGGCAGAAATAGCTGAGGTTATGTGCACAGCGGGGCATCTACCACCCGCTGGGGATTGTCTGCATAGCTTCCAGTGCAGGTTAGGGATGGGCCGAGCTGCGCCGAGCTTTCTCCGAGCTCCTTACTCCTATCATCGCCATATGTGTCTGGAAAGGAATGTTTATACAGTAGTACTGTAGTTATTATTGTTTTACGGGATAATACGATGAAACTATTAGAGAAAGACTGTGCGGAAAGGAGAAGTGTTGATCTGTCAAAGAGTGAGGATTTATTTGTTGCGTCCTCAAACTAACTCACCATAGTTGCACTCAAAGGATGCGCTTTATTAAGGTATACTAGGGCATTAGTTTTGGCTACCTTAATCTCCCTGACCCTTACCTGGACGCCAAGGGTTCGATTCCTGTCCAATCCAAATATCTTAAATCTGGACAAAGGTCTGGGACGGGGTTCCCTCAGACTCGTGTGACAAACTTACGAGCTCCCAACTTGTGAGCGTGGAAGGTGACCACAGGTCTCGAGTTGAGTCAGATATTAATGCTACCCAACTATACTATCCTTCTCGTATGACCTCATTTGGTCAAATATTGATCTCTTCAAATATCGATGATAATTGTTAAGAACCATTCCTCTTTCACTGATGTTTGGAATTATGAGAAACCGAAAGTTCTGTTACCCCCCATCTATCATCTACAGTGGGGTAGTGACCTATTGAGTATTTGGTTAGTTCCTCACTTAGTCAGAAAGTTCAGTAGCAGCAACAGTGGCCCATTGAGTATGAGGTCAATTCTTCATTGATCCACTAAGTGCCGTAGCAGCAATAGTGGCCTAGTGAGCATGAGGTCAGTTCTTCATTGATCCACTAAGTGCCGTGACAGCGACAATGACCTAGTGATTATTTGGTTAGTTCCTCACTGAGTCAGAAAGTTCAGTAGCAGCAACAGTGGCCCATTGAGTATTAGGTCAATTCTTCATTGATCCACTAAGTGCCGTAGCAGCAATAGCGGCCTAGTGAGCATGAGGACAGTTCTTCATTGATCCACTAAGTGCCGTAGCAGCAATAGTGGCCTAGTGAGCATGAGGTCAGTTCTTCATTGATCCACTAAGTGCCGTAGCAGCAATAGTGGCCTAGTGAGCATGAGGTCAGTTCTTCATTGATCCACTAAGCGCCGTAGCAGCAATAGTGGCCTAGTGAGCATGAGGTCAGTTCTTCATTGATCCACTAAGTGCCGTAGCAGCAATAGTGGCCTAGTGAGCATGAGGTCAGTTCTTCATTGATCCACTAAGTGCCGTAGCAGCAATAGTGGCCCATTGAGTATGAGGTCAGTTCTTCATTGATCCACTAAGTGCCGTAGCAGCAATAGTGGCCTAGTGAGTATGAGGTCAGTTCTTCATTGATCCACTAAGTGCCGTAGCAGCAATAGTGGCCGAGTGAGCATGAGGTCAGTTCTTCATTGATCCACTAAGTGCCGTAGCAGCAATAGTGGCCTAGTGAGCATGGGATCAGTTCTTCATTGATCCACTAAGTGCCGTAGCAGCAATAGTGGCCTAGTGAGCATGAGGTCAGTTCTTCATTGATCCACTAAGTGCCGTAGCAGCAATAGTGGCCTAGTGAGCATGAGGTCAATTCTTCATTGATCCACTAAGTGCCGTGACAGCGACAATGACCTAGTGATTATTTGGTTAGTTCCTCACTGAGTCAGAAAGTTCAGTAGCAGCAACAGTGGTCCATTGAGTATTAGGTCAAATCTTCATTGATCCACTAAGTGCCGTAGCAGCAATAGTGGCCTAGTGAGCATAAGGTCAGTTCTTCATTGATCCACTAAGTGCCGTAGCAGCAATAGTGGCCCATTGAGTATGAGGTCAATTCTTCATTGATCCACTAAGTGCCGTAGCAGCAATAGTGGCCTAGTGAGCATGAGGTCAGTTCTTCATTGATCCACTAAGTGCCGTAGCAGCAATAGTGGCCTAGTGAGCATGAGGTCAAATCTTCATTGATCCACTAAGTGCCGTAGCAGCAATAGTGGCCTAGTGAGTATGTGGTTAGTTCCTCACTGAGTCAGAAAGTTCAGTAGCAGCAACAGTGGCCCATTGAGTATGAGGTCAATTCTTCATTGATCCACTAAGTGCCGTAGCAGCAATAGTGGCCTAGTGAGTATTTGGTTAGTTCCTCACTGAGTCAGAAAGTTCAGTAGCAGCAATAGTGGCCTAGTGAGTATTTGGTTAGTTCCTCACTGAGTCAGAAAGTTCAGTAGCAGCAACAGTGGCCCATTGAGTATGAGGTCAGTTCCTCACTGAGTCCTAGTTCAGTAGCAGCAACAGTGACCTTGTGAGTATGAGGTCAGTTCCTCACTGAGTCCTAGTTCAGTAGCAGCAACAGTGACCTTGTGAGTATGAGGTCAGTTCCTCACTGAGTCCTAGTTCAGTAGCAGCAACAGTGGCCCATTGAGTATGAGGTCAGTTCCTCACTGAGTCCTAGTTCAGTAGCAGCAACAGTGGCCCATTGAGTATGAGGTCAGTTCCTCACTGAGTCCTAGTTCAGTAGCAGCAACAGTGACCTTGTGAGTATGAGGTCAGTTCCTCACTGAGTCAGAAATTTCAGTAGCAGCAATAGTGACCTTGTGAGTATGAGGTCAGTTCCACACTGAGTCATAAAGTGTCATAGCAGCAACAGTAACCTAGTGAATATGAACTCAGTTACTCACTGAGTCATAAAGTGTCGTAGCAGCAACAGTAACCTAGTGAATATGAAGTCAGTTCCACACTGAGTCATAAAGTGTCGTAGCAGCAATAGTGACCTTGTGAGTATGAGGTCAGTTCCACACTGAGTCATAAAGTGTCGTAGCAGCAACAGTAACCTAGTGAATATGAACTCAGTTACTCACTGAGTCATAAAGTGTCGTAGCAGCAACAGTAACCTAGTGAATATGAAGTCAGTTCCACACTGAGTCATAAAGTGCCGTAGCAGCAATAGTGACCTTGTGAATATGAAGTCAGTTCCACACTGAGTCATAAAGTGCCGTAGCAGCAACAGTAACCTAGTGAATA
Source organism: Anabrus simplex (assembly GCF_040414725.1). NCBI lineage: Eukaryota > Metazoa > Arthropoda > Insecta > Orthoptera > Tettigoniidae > Anabrus > Anabrus simplex. The sequence goes on along the minus strand of NC_090267.1, from coordinate 399,331,857 downwards.
TGAAGTCAGTTCCACACTGAGTCATAAAGTGCCGTAGCAGCAACAGTAACCTAGTGAATATGAAGTCAGTTCCACACTGAGTCATAAAGTGCCGTAGCAGCAACAGTAACCTAGTGAATATGAAGTCAGTTCCACACTGAGTCATAAAGTGCCGTAGCAGCAACAGTAACCTAGTGAATATGAAGTCAGTTCCACACTGAGTCATAAAGTGCCGTAGCAGCAATAGTGACCTTGTGAATATGAAGTCAGTTCCACACTGAGTCATAAAGTGTCGTAGCAGCAATAGTGACCTTGTGAGTATGAGGTCAGTTACTCACTGAGTCAGAAAGTGCAATAGAAACGCCTGTGGCCTTGTGAACAGGAGGTCATATATTTCCTCACTTAGGCAGAAATGGCAGTAGGAACACCAGTGGCCTCATAGGTAGCACCTGTCGAAACATCAACTAATAACGTCCTTACAATAAGTTGTTATTACCATCACATAGCATCGCCCGTACCTCAGCAGAGTCTCTATTACTATAGCAGGAGTAGCTGCTTCATTTTGCTATAGGCTATGCCTATGGATGGGGTGCCTAGCCGAGATGGTAGAGGTGAATTTGATTCACCCTGAAGGACGTGGGTCCATTGCTCGTCAGACGTCGAAAATTTTCAAATGCCTTCGGGAAAGGCACAAATCCATGAGGTTCATTCAGCCTACCGAACGAGCTGGCCGTGCGATTAGGGTCGCGTAGCTGTGAGCTTGCATTCGGGAGTTAGTTCGAGTGGCATCGTTGGCAGCCCTGAAAATGGTTTTCTGTGGATTCCCATTTTCACACGAGGCAAATGCTGGTGCTATAGCCTACCTTAATTTAGGCCATGGCCGCTTCCTTCCCAACCTTAGCCTTTCCCCGTACTTGCGTCGCCAAAAGCCTTTGATGTGTTAGTGCGACGTTAAACCTCTATTTAAAAAAATCACTCAACCCACACCAAAATTAAGTATATCACGTTAATTCGTGGAACAAATGTGGCCAGATTAGAGCCCAGGTTACGGAAAATGGAGGCATTACTTTTCTCTCGTCGAGGGGTCTCCGTAGCCTGTACGAAGATGGTTTTGCTTTTTGCTGTGCAACACCAATGGTCAGAAGGATGTGAAGATCGGCAAAGGAAAGTGATGGCCTAAGATTTCTGCGAAAACGAGACTCCTCTATGATTTTGCAAACCTTATACAGTTAGATATTAATAATAATAATGTTATCGACTTTGCGACCCACTAACTACTTTTACGGTTTTCGGAGACGCCGAAGTGCCATATTTTAGTCTCCCAGGAGTTCTTTTACGTACCAGTAAATCTACCGACACGAGGCTGACGTATCTGAGCACCTTCAAATACTACTGGACTGAGCCAGGATAGAACCAGCCCAGTTGGGGTCAGAAAGCCAGCGTCTCAACCGTATGAGCCACTCATCCCGGCTTATTTTGGAGTAGCGTCTTTGTCTCTCGCCAGGAGGCTCCGTGTTCGAATCCCGGCAAGGTCAGTGATTTTTGTTATCTGTCCTAGAGGGCTGGGTAGAGGTCCACTCTGCTCACGTGATTAAAATGGAGGAGGCTGTGTGTCAGGTCTTCCAACTGAGCTGTGATCGCTTACTAGGTCAAGACCCACCAGGCTTGTAGCGCTGTGGGGTTTATTTTAGACAGTTGGGTTTGGAAGAGCACTGAAAAAGGGTGTGGATGTATTGAAGAGGAAGATAATAAGGGAAGAGTCTTGTACAAGCGAATGAAAGCGGCACCGTACTCAGCTCGGTCACAGGCGCTGGTCATCAGCAAAAACTGCATCTCCTCAGTGGGTGGAGATGATAGAATATATCCACGGTATGCCTTCAGAGACGACTAAAACTGAGACCAAGGGGCAGTTTGGGCGGTGACCACGGGTCTCCCAGCTGTGTCTGGCTTTGCTTCCATTTACCTGTACCAGTCTCCTCAGTTTGAACTTTATTTATCCGACCTCCCTTTGTCAACTCTTGTTCCCTCTGACACGAATGACATTAGATTTGTGAGGCCTAGGAAGTCTTCTTACCTTTCTTTCGCCGATACCGTCATTCCTCAGAGGGTCGGACCTTTTCCAGTCTTCCTCTAATCCCCCGTATTCACCAACGACAGTGAAATGAAATTGTGGCTTTTAGTGCCGGGAGTGTCCGAGGACATGTTCGGCTCGCCAAGTGACACCCGTAGGCGACCTGCGCATCGAGATGAGGATGAAGACAACACATACAACCATCCCCCGTGCCAGCAGAATTAACCAGTGATGGTTAAAATTCCCGAACCCTGCCGGGAATCGAAGCCGGGTCCCCTGTGACCAAAGACCAGCACGCTAACCACTTAGCCATGGAGCCAGACACCAATATCAGTTACTTTTGTTGATATCCTAGATTACAAAAAAATCGGATAATATCATTATCTCGGATAACGCTCACTTCTCAGTTTTCGTTTCAATCTAAATTTCAACCTTAAATTTTTCACACTGGCGCAAATGACTACAGTACTTGCTAGCGCCACTATCGAAATGTAAACAAGTTTTTAATTGCATTCGGTGTTTACAAAAAATTGATAGTAAATTATGTCCACTATTAGCCAGAAACGTTCCAATCGAAAGGATTGTTACTGAATAGAGAATAAGAAAACAAAGTATAGCCTATACATTGTATATACCACTCAAAAAATAAGGCAATATTCCTTAATTCGTCATTAAAACATCACCCATTCGTGTACCGTACAAGATCTAAGCTACAATCGAGAATTCATTTTAGGCCTACCGATGTGTTGGGAATTCCAGGTAATGTTCGTTCGTGGATAACACTGAGAGTCTCAAAGCTTTAGATAACCTAAAACTTGTGTCATCGTAGTTCTCAAAGTGTGTAGTGCGGCTTTTTTATCCCTCTAGAACGTTTTATTGCATAATCTTTGTCACATTCCTCGCCGTTGTGATTTTCCTTTTCAGTTAAATGTTCCATCCGTCTAAAACTTGCCATCTTGAAAGACTATTAATATATCTTCGATTTCCTGTTTTACCGAATAATCTATTTCCGGTAAAATTTTAAACAGAGATAATACCCGATATCCGAGATAATGTTGTTGGTGAATACAAATGTAACTGTTATCTCAGTTTTCTTAGTTTTAAACCAAGATAAACCGGGCGAGTTGGCCATGCGGTTAGGGGCGCGCGGCTGTGAGCTTGCATTCGGGAGATAGAGGGTTCGAAACCCACTGTCTGCAACCCTGAAGATAGTGTTCTGTGGTTTCCCATTTTCACACCAGGCAAATGCTGGGGCTGTACCTTAATTGAGGCCACAGCCGCTTCCTTCCAACTCCTAGGCCTTCCCTATCCCATCATCGCCATAAGACCTATCTATGTCGGTGCGACGTAAAGCCACTAGCAAAAAATAGCAAGATAAAATCATTTACTCACATCGGTGAGTACGGGCCTTAGTGTCAAAGGAGGATGGTTACCCAGTTGTGATTCGTTTTAAAACATTTAAATCCACCACCACAACCAAGGTAATCAAGGTTGAGGGATCTCCAGGAGAAAAGTCGAGCAGCATGAGAATCCAGAATTCTTTGTCTTGAGAATTTATTTTTATAATTCTACTCACCTCCCAACATCGTTCCTCCTCTTTATGAAGCTTCTAATTATTGTGGTTACTTCTTGAGGACCTCTGCAGGCACAATCCTAATTCTTCAACTTCCTTCCTTCCTTCCTTCCTTCCTTCCTTCCTTCCTTCCTTCCTTCCTTCCTTCCTTCCTTCCTGCTGCAGACTGAAAAAGACATTAGTTAGTTCCAGTCTTCCTCCAGACCTCTTCATTGACGTTTCTGGCAGCTCAATCCAACTTCAGCAACGGCCTGTTACGTCGAATGAATCAATGTATTTTGATTTTTTCGTTCCTGCTCCAGGTTTCAGAAAAATCAATACAACTATCCCAATGTTACGTCTTGATAGCCTGGATCATAGTTTCCTACTTATTTTTCTTCTATGGCATTCTTCGATGTTCATATTGCGTCCTTAGCCAGGAGTAAAACTTTTAGTAACGTACAATATTTTCTCTAAAGCAGTCACGACAACTGCAAGGAGTTCGCCTCATTTTCTCAACCTCGACATTCCTACGATATCGCTTTTCCCCACACCAATGCCAGGAGAACGTCGTTTCCTTGCCAACACTCACCTCAATTCGTCTCTGTGTATAAAAATTAAATAACTTATGTCTATCTGTATGTTTTCTAGATGTTTATAAAAAGATACAAAAATTTAAAACTAGAAAAGCAGCTGGTATTGATAAGATTTCTGGACATACAGGGTCTCTCTTATAAACCCAGACCGAGCGCACAGTGTTTGTACTCTGCGCTACAGCAGCTGCCTCAACCCAACTCACGTCATGCGCGGCTGCCCTGCTGTAAGCATGTATACAATCTTATAAGTTATGAAATCTTACCTTATAAAAGATGCTGAAAGTGCCACCCTTCATAACGAGGAACTCATAAGCATCATTAAGATTTTCTGCACACCAATAGTGAGAGTTATGACTGTTCACATGGCCATTAGGATGAAATCAGGCTTCATCGGAAAGGAACACAAGCTGTGGGTCGAATAAACGATCATTCAATGATGCAAGATCATCATCATCATCATCATCATCTGTTTACCCTCCAGGTTCGGTTTTTCCCTCGGACTTAGCGAGGGATCCCACCTCTACCGCCTCAAGGGCAGTGTCCTGGAGCTTCAGACTCTTGGTCGGGGGATACAACTGGGGAGTATGACCAGTACCTCGCCCAGGCGGCCTCACTTGCTATGCTGAACAGGGGCCTTGTGGACGGATGGGAAAATTGGAAGGGATAGGCAAGGAAGAGGGAAGGAAGCGGCCGTGGCCTTAAGTTAGTTACCATCCCGGCATTCGCCTGGAGGAGAAGTGGGAAACCACGGAAAACCACTTCCAGGATGGCTGAGGTGGGAATCTAACCCACCTCTACTCAGTTGACCTCCCGAGGCTGAGTGGACCCCGTTCCAGCCCTCGTACCACTTTTCAAATTTCGTGGCAGAGCCGGGAATCGAACCCGGGCCTCCGGGGGTGGCAGCTAATCACACTAACCACTACACCACAGAGGCAGACATGCAAGATACCATTCACAATATCTCACTCTTGTGGCTGGATGAGCAGGTTTTAAACAGTGGGTCAGTGTAATCCTGTTCGGTCGGATGTGTAACAGATTTGTAGCTCTGTGTGCAGAAGAAACCGAAACCGCTACTTATGCTAATTTTGTGAGTTATTTATTCGGTGACCGTTCAAGATTCGAACCAATGTCATCTAGCTTTTTCTCTGTGAAAACTATTCGTGTCCGCGCGCACGTTTTTTATTGAGCTCTAAGCCAGTAGTTTCATATTTATTAACAATTATGTGAATCTGTGCTCATGAAGGTAGCACTTCACCAGGGAATTGCTGAACAAATGCATCGCGTATCTGTCGAGCCGACACGTACTTAATTTGCATATGAAACTACAATATTTCGATAATAACCGTTTCGCCATGTTAAGAGCTGAGATTCAGACTGGCTGTTGTCCGACTCGTTGGCTGAACGGTCAGCGTACTGGCCTTCTGTTCAGAGGGTCCCGGGTGCTATTCCCGGCCGGGTCGGGGATTTTAACCTTAATTGGTTAATTCCAATGGCACGGGGGCTGGGTGTTTGTATTGTCTTCATCATCATTTTATCCTCATCACGACGCGCAGGTCGCCTACAGGTGTCAAATAGAAAGACCTGCACCTGGCGAGCCAAACCCGTCCTGGGATATCCCGGCACTAAAAGCCATACGACATTTCATTTCGGACTGGCTGTTGATGCTAGGTCGAACACGTCCACGCTCCATACAAGGTCAAGCACTATGCGCGCACCTCTAGTACAGCTGCTTAGGTCTCGGAGAGTAGAAACCCCGCTGGACGGTCTGGGTTATAAGAGAGACGCTGTACTAAAGGCAATGAGTTGTGGGGTAAAGTATCATACCTGAAGTACATATTTGATTAATGTTTGCATGAAGGAGCTATACCAAATGAGTGGTGAGTTGCTATAGTGCACAAGGTAAAGGATGGTCAACATAAAGTGAATAATTACACGCCAGTCAGTTTGACATGTGTCGGGAAAGAATTATTTCTGATTATATTAGATACGTTTGCGAAATTTCTGACTGGTTTGATAGAAGGCAGTTTTGGTTTTGGAAGGGTTATTACTTCACTGAGGCTCAACGTGTAGGATTCCAGCAAGTATAAGCGGATATTTTAAATTTAGGAGGTCCAAAGGACGGTATCACTATTAATCTATCAAGGTTTTGATAGGGTAGATCATGGGAGACTACTGACGAAAATGAGGGATTTTGGACTAGATAAAGGAGTGACTGAATGGGCGGATAAATTTCTCGAAAATGAAACTCTAAGAATTAGAGAAGGTAAAACGTTATTTAATCCTGTAATGATCAAGAGGGGGATTCCCCAAGAGACTTATTATTGAATGTTTTCTTGTATATAAATAAGTAAAGGATTGGAATCACACATAAGGAATTTGCGTGCCTTGTTTTACGATTTGGAGAAATGAAATACGATACAAGATTGTGAGTGACTGTAAAAAGACCTCAGCAATGTTGTGAGATGAACAGTAGACAATGGTATGATGGTAAACCGGGTGAAAAGTCAGCTTGTAAGTTTCACCAAGAGGGAAAACGTTTTCAGTTGCAATTACAATGTTGCTTGATGTTTTAAGGGGCCTAACATCGAAGGTCATCGGCCCAATTACAATGTTAATAGAGTGGAAGTACTCATGGGGTTCACTAAAAGTACTTTTTTTTTTATTTAGTGTTTTTGTCTACCACTAAGTAGAGCCCCCTTTTCGAACTACTAATTCTAAAATAATGTGCCAGTTTGTGCGTCCCATTGACTAGATATGTAAAAGTGGCTTAATTATGCTCCATTGCTCTTTTTAATTTTTATTTCAAAATCCACTCATACACTTTAATTATTTTATCATTAATATTATACGAAATTTGAAAAGCGGTACGAGGGCTGGAACGGGGACCACTCAGTCTCAGGAGGTCAGCTGAGTAGAGGGGGTTCGATTCCTACCTCAGCCATCCTCGAAGTGGTGTTTCGTTCTTTCCCAATACTTCTCCAGGCAAATGCCGGTATGGTAGCTAACTTCAGGTCATGGCCGCTTCCTTCCCTCTTCCTTGTCTATCCCACCCAATCTTCTCATTCCGCTCAAGGCCCTTGTTCAGCTTAGCAGGTGAGGTTGCCTGGGTGAAGTACTGGTCCTCCTCCCCTGTCGTATCGCCAACCAAAACCTCACGCTCCAGGACACTGCCCTTCAGGCAGTAGAGGTGAGATCCCTCGCTGAGATCGAGGGAAAAACCAACCCCGGACGATGAAAGGACTAAGAAAGAAAGTCGTCGCTGGGCAAAGAAAACCTTGTAAGGAGTAAAGTTTACAGAAGAAGCCAAAAACTGAGCGGTTAGCAATGGCTGGAGAACTATTATCTGGCATTTTCGTTTCTTAATGGTAACCCAATTATTAGACCATTGGAGTCTTCTGTTCCCTTCTCAGTCAACGCAGCAAGCCTTCACAAGACAGACGGAGAAAGGTGGTTTTCCTCGTGAAAGGAATTACGAGGCTTTTTTTTTTTGCTAGTGGTTTTACGTCGCACTGACACAGATAGGTCTTATGGCGACGATGGGAGAGGAAAGAGCCAGGAGTGGGAAGGAAGCGGCCGTGGCCTTAACTAAGGTAAACCCCCAGCATTTGCCTGGTGTGAAGATGGAAAACCACGGAAAAGTATTTTCAGGGCTGCCGACAGTGGGATTCGAACCCACCATTTCCCAAATGCAAGCTCACAGCCGCTAACCACACGGCCAAATCTCCCGGTTTACGAAGTTTTAATTGCCTGCCAACGGATATACAATACGCTATTGTTATTACTGAGGAGTAGTGTGGTGTAGCAGCTTAGCTGTTACCATGCCATCCCAGCGACCGTGGTTTGACTCCTGGTGTTTTCAGTTGAAAATCCCTTGGTGTCAGGAAGGGCCACAAATCTTTCACTGACCGTGCTAGCCGTGCGGTTAGTGGCGCGCAGTTGTGAGCTTGCATTCGGAAGATAGTGGGTTCGAACCTCAATGTCAGCAGCCGTGACGATGGTTTTTCTTGGTTTCTGATTTTCACACCAGGCAAAAACTAGTGCCGTAACTTAATCAAAGCCACGACCGCATGCTTCCCACTCCTAGCCACTTCCTATCCCATCGTCGCCATAAGCGACGTTAAGCGACTTGTAAAAACCAAGACCCTGAGAAAACAAATGGGATAAGCTGCGGAAGACGATGTTGATTCTTATTTTTCATCCTGCAAGAAACATTTGTTATTACTGTGTAATCGCATTCTATGATCGTCTGATGGTAAGTCGCAGGGTTGCGAGGTAAGAAGTGCGAGGAGTAAGCATGTCTGCCGCGCATGTGCACATTTCAAGTCTCAAAGCCTGACAATAAACATCTGTTCCCTCCGCGGTGACTCTTGCGAACTGACGTGCCATCGTGAAGTTTTTTTTTCTATTTGCTTTACGTCGCACCGACACAGATATGTCTTATGGCGACGATGGGATAGGAAAAGCCTGAGAAGTGGAAGGAAGCGGACGTGGCCTTAATTAAGGTACGGCCCCGGCATTTGCCTGGTGTAAAAATGGGAAACCACGGGAAACCATCTTCAGGGCTGCCGACAGTGGGGCTCGAACCCACTATCTCCCGATTACTGGATATGGCCGCACTTAAGCGACTGCATCTATCAAGCTTGGTCGTGAAGTATCAAACTGATAGTACAATTGTGGTTTAGTTACACATTTACTGCAAGTAATGTATAATAAACAGTTTCATAATGAACATGCATTCATTCAGAGAGCTCGCATTGTCTGTTACGACTGATGTTTGTAGCTAAGAGCGTAGTATTGCTACTCGTGCCGCAGCCTACCTACAAGCTGCCGCGACTTCTCATCACACGCAGATATTACTCGTACTTCGGGGGTACGAAGGTAAACAATTGTATTTTGCGGGTACGACAACCAAAATGTTTTAATACCACGGTATTTAGCCATGGAGCTGAACAGCGTTCTAATGCACTGCCACAGCAGTACTATTTGCAGCTGCACGCCTGGATTACCTCTGTAGTGAACGAGTCAGTATGGGGAGGTAGAATTTGCGTTACTGCCTTCTATTATAGTTAGAGCCCTGCACGAAGGCGGATATCCACCGATTTATCCACCGATACTCGCGAAGTTAGTGTTTTCGCGCGGATGCAAACTGTATGGCAGTGCGAATAATTTTGCTGATAATTTCTAAATAATGAAGTGTTTTGATTTTCAGTCAGGTGTACCCTTAATTTTACTTGTGGTTAGGCGACCCGTGACATTGGTATGGGAGAATGGTGATATATAAAGACTGTTGAGACCATAAAGCCGTAAATCTGACCTAAGCCTAACTGGCCCCTGTCCGCAATTAATGGAAGGAAGGAATAAAGGTCAATACGTCGGCAGTTGTCGCAAGAGAAAATCCCTCATGAACCTATAACGGTATGGGTTCTGATGTCAGGTACCAGGCATATTGTATTATGTTAACAGATCTATCAATGCCTTGGGTGTAACATACTGTAGTTAAACATTCAAAATATCAGCGGATAACAATTCCCTGTTGCGGATAACGATTTGTGGATGCGGATGCGGGTGTGGATGAAGGAAGTGCGGATAATTATAATGGATCATTTGTACCAGTTTACAAAGAATGAGATAAATACCCGCCAGAAACTTCATGAATGTTTCTTGTTACAGCCGAGGTAATGGATACTGGGAAGCCTTTACCGTCTACTCTTCTAAAATCGTTCATAGCATGTACAGAGATGGCTTGGCTTGGCTTGGCTTTGCTTTGCTTCGAGTGCTGACTATTACCATCACTGAGAATCGTCGAAATGCTAGAAACAAAATATATACTCTTTCCATTTTATCTATCGCAGATGAATATTTTGATGCCAGACCGCAGTATAAAAATCCATCGTTCCATCATTCGACAGTCCGGTTTCACAGAGCCAAATCTTCATGTTACAAATATGTTAAATTGTTATGATGAAGAGTTTTCTAGATGGCGCGGGAAAATAGAGTATCATTCAACTAACATGACATACGCGTCAAAGATAGCACAAAGACATTCTTTCTTACACCACAGGCCCTGGCAAGTAGGTCGGATACGAAACAGTTCTGGCGTCTGTCCGAAAAAATATCCAGAAGACAGCGGGCTTTATTGAGGAATAAAATGCGAAGAACAACATTTATGATATTGTTGACGGGAGAGAAATTAATTCTAAACACAAGCAACTAAACTGCATCATGACGAGAGTGTAGTATTATTTCAGTGAGCCGTGAACTTAAGTGAAATATGTCTATCTTGAGAACGATGATATTAATAGCACCACATGGCTCATTAAGAGCTCACCGTGTGGAAATGAATTTGCTTCATAAGCTCTTCCTACATTATTCTCCTTTGTCGCCGCCACTTCCAGAACAACAATGATTTTAAAGTAGTTGCATTGTTCAATTAATTTATCTTCTTAATTTGTTAATAATAATAATAATAATAATAATAATAATAATAATAATAATAATAATAATAATAATAATAATTTCGTGTGGCTGTTTCTAGCCCAGTGCAGCCCTTGTATGGCAGACCCTCCAATGAGGGTGGGCGGCTTCTGCAATGCGTAGGTAACTACGAGATTTTGTGGTGGAGGATAGTGTTATGTGTGGTGTGTGAGTTGCAGAGATGTTGGGGACAGTACAAACACCCAGACTCCGGTCCACTGGAATTAACCAATGAAGGTTAAAATCCCCAACCCGGCCAGGAATCGAACCCGGGGTCCTCTGAACCAAAGGCCATTACGCTGACCATTCAGCCAACGAATTAGGCAATGATAATAATAATAATAATAATAATAATAATAATAATAATAATAATAATAATAATAATAATAATAATAATAATAATAATAATAATAATAATAATTGTTACGGTGTTTTGTGGATTTGCAGAGGTGAAAGAAGGTGCTGGGTGGGAATAGGTCTCAACTTACGAAATTAAGGTTAGTTTAAAGCTTTAACAAAGGTTATATTTTCTTTTCAAAATCAACAGATAACAACAGAGTAACAAGTACCAAGTAGCAGGAAAACAATTTAAGAAATTACAATTGTTACAAGATTTGGGCTTCGAGCCCCAAGATTAATTTCTGAGCTTTCAGCTCACCACCACAATAGCTAAAGAGCAGAAAACCCCTAAGTACGAGGAACATTTGCTCCTAATTACAATGTTAAGGAAAAGAGCAGACCCGCTCTCAATTTGACAAGCCTATCAAAGGCTACAACAAACTTCATTTCTATCTGCCCTTAAGGCACACCAAGAAACAGGGGTATTTGATACCCAACCTACAGGGCCTTTACATGAGGAAAATAAAACATCAGGTTAAGTTACTGGCCCCTAACACAACATAGAATGGAGGCGAAGCTTGCCCTCCTAATACACTTCTGAAACCTACTTGGCACTAGGCCGCATATGCAAGGGCTAATCCCATACTAAGGAGGTGACACGATAAGAAAACATTATTACATTACGAAAAGAAGAAAAACGGTTATGAAAACGTAGTCACCTCAAAACAATATGATTGGGAGCTCGAGAGGGTTAGGCACTCTCTATCCCAATTTATCGTTAAAGAGGCGGAATTTTTTCCAAATGTCAATTACATTTTAAAGATAGGTTACATGAGAAAAGTTTCAAACCTGCCCCGAGGGTTAAACTGCTGAGCTAGCAAGAAATAAAGTTATTAAACGGCCATTACCTTGTGGATGAACTGCTGCCCGAAGAAAGAGGCGCTTCCCGCCCCCTGCTACATAATCACACACTAAGCAAGATGTCGATGAAGTGGCACCGAGACAAGAAAATCAGCAGTTTAAATACCCTCGTGGAACATTCGAGACCTTTCAAGAATGAGTACCCACACCCACCTCAACTTTATTGGATAGCTTAAAGCAACATCTCCATATCGGAGAAGACACACGTTATTGGTCCAAAATTAATTAGAGAAATTCGGGATTGGCTACATTCAAAACAAGCGTAAAGAGAAGGGTTATACTGCCAACCCAAAAAAGACTGAAATAAATTTAACAAAGAACAAACTTATGAATACCAAATTTCTTCAAAAAAACAGTTCCTTCACTTCGCACTAGGGTGCACAATTATAGTTCTTAAGTAGTGCCATCTAGAAGAGAATGTCCACACTTCTTGCTACAGAGCAAACAAATACAAATCGAAATAGACATAGTTCAGAACCAACGAGCTAGAAAGAGGACTATAGAGTGGCTAACATGGCTGCTACAGCGCTCTGGGTGGTGCCAAGACGAAATAGCGACTCCATAATTTAAGCGCCATTCATATAATTTCTTCCGCATACGGTGCGATACTTTTAACAGATTAGATCGAAGAAATTATGCTCTCTACGTATGTGGCATGCAATTGCATAAATTGTAGAGAAAACACGAAGAATAAATATCATATTTCAGATAAGATTTTTTTTAACTAAAGTATACAGTTTTGGGCGATTAGCAGAATTACGTAGCCTATGTAGCACAATCCAGCACGTGTACATTAGGCCTACGTTTATTTTCTTGTAGGAACTGGCAGCCAAACACGATAAAAATGTATCCTGCCTGACTAAGTGGCTCAGACGGTAGAGCGCTAGCTTTCTGAGCCCAAGTTGCCATATTTGGTATTTGAAGATGCTCAGATAGGTCACCTTTGTGTCAGTAGATTTTCCGGCCCATAAGGGAACTCCGCCGGGGCAAAACTTCGACACTTCAGCTTCTCCGAAAACCGTACTAAGTAGTCGGTAGGAAAAAAAACCAAGACCACTATTTATTATTACATTGTATCCTACAGAGCACATTTCCCCAGCATTTTGAAAATAAATATAAAGTGAACAACGGTGTTACAAGACGCCTGCTGTCCAACGCCACACCTACAATATTTAGAATTTCCTAGTCACCCCATCCCCTCTGCCAACGATACGGAGTAATATGAGGACTTTCAGTTCTACATCACCACTACTACTGAACGAGTTGGCTACGTGCTTCGCAGTATATAGCTCTTAGCTTGCATTCGGGATATAGTGAGTTCTAATTCCACTGCCGACAGCACTGATAGCTGGTTTTCCGTGGTTCCCATTTTCAAATCAGGCAAATACGGGGGCTGCTGTGCCTTAATGCCACTGACACTTCCTTCGCAGTCCTAGCATTTCCCTATCCCATCGTAGCTAAAAGGCGTGTCTGAGTGGGTGCTACATAAGGCAAATAAAAATCGGCGTTACCATAATCTTCTTCCAAAGATAATCGAAGTGAATTATTCAGGAAAGTTAACTTATGTGGTTTAAGATCATTATCACAAGAAGAACTGTTCTCTTTTTCAACAATTATTTCAAATTGTTTATCCTACAAATTCTTGTTATTTTATTATTATTATTATTATTATTATTATTATTATTATTATTATTATTATTATTATTATTATTATTATTAAGGGATACTTTATTGCACCATTGTTCACTTCAAACCTTGTACCCCACGGCTCTAGAATACTTATTTTTCGTAAATTATTATTAGTTTTACGTCCTATTAACTACTTTATCGGATAAGCCGAGGTGCCGGAATGTTGCCCCGCAGGAGTTCTGAGGGATATGAGCACCTTCAAATACCATCGTACTGAGCCAGGATCGAACCTGCCAAGTTGCTTAGTGTCGGCTCCTTGGCTGAATGATCAGCGTGCTGGCCTTTGGTTCAGAGGGCACCGGATTCGACCGGGTTGAGGATTTTAACCGGGTACAGGTAGTCGACAGTTAATTACTCTGGATCCGGGACTGGATAACCTTCTTCTTCATCTACACACAACAGAACATACTACAAACCACTACAAAAACATGCAATAGTAAATACATCACTCCACCTAGGGTCGGCGTCGTCAGGAGGGGCATCCGGTCGTAAAATTAGGCTAAATCCATACAAAATTCCAATTCCAGGTAAATGGAAAGATACTAGGATTTATTATTATTATTATTATTATTATTATTATTATTATTATTATTATTATTATTATTATTATTAAAGTTATATGAATTATTTCTCGATGTTATATTACTTTGCTCAAGGTTTTCTGTTCTATATTATCATTCCCTGTAAGTGGGTCTAAATTTTTGGCAATGTCTTGTGATTTGTTTTGTAATTCGGACTACTAGAAATGCGCTAATTTTCTTTCTTTATACAATATGTTAGTACGTAGCCTGTATCTTGTATTTTTAATGTCCTTTTAAACACACATTGCGCATCTTTGAGTGCTTCCCTAATAAAAAAACTGTGAAACGGTATTTATTCCCGCAGCCTCTGTACTTGCTTCATCACAAGCCCACTCGATTTGATCGCTTACAATATGGCGGACGTGGCTTTCAAGTAGATTCAAATATGGTGGTCGAATAGCCACTCTATAGTCCTCTTTCTAGCTCGTTGTTCAGAACACTTCAAAATTTACCGTAGAGACATCTTCCGAGAAACCGTAGAGTTAATACAGTTTGTTAAAGTTCAGGCTTCCTCCTGTCGAGGGATTTCAACTGGCGCAATATTTGAATTTGCGGCGCGGAGGTGTACCGCCCGGTACAATAATAATAATAATAATAATAATAATAATAATAATAATAATAATAATAATAATAATAATAATAATAATAATAATAATTGTACCTTAATTGAGGCCACGGCCGCTTCCTTCCAATTCCTATGCCTCTCCTATCCCATCGTCGCCATAAGACATACCTATGTCGGTGCGACGTAAAGCAAATAGCAAAAAACAAAAAAAATAATTGTGGCATAAAATAAGGGTGTAGGTCTTTAAATTACACATGATAGAAAGAAAAAGGTATTACATTTTACCGAATTAAAGACAAAGTGAGGTAAAAACAGACACTCTAAAAGCAAGTAAACGGAATAAGATCGAATTCCAGGAACTGTGATAATAAGACAGTCATTGCTGGATGCAATTATTGTAATATGCGTTACCAAGGCACTGGAGAACTAAATAAGTTGCATCATAATGTTGTTTCACCACCGTTGAAAAGGAGGAGTTTTTCGTAGTTTAAGTGCTCTCACTGAGCACAGACACCGAAAATGGATGAAATATATATATATGCCTTTTGAACAGTCTTCAGTTTCTACGCCCCATACTTCCGTAGTCAACACCCCACAAGTCTTGCCCTGCTTTTGAAATTCCGTACTCCTACTTATTGTTTTCTGTTCCAATACTCTAACCAGAGTTCAGCCTTACTTTGTCGAATATACTCAAAGACAGTGGCATAATGCTCTTCAGATCTTCACTGGTAGCTCAAAAATACCCTCACCGTCTTCAGTGGGATGCGCTTTTTACTGTCCCGCAACTGAAAAATCTCGTTTATTCACTTTACCAAATGACTTGACTATTTTTACAGCAGAAGCTGTCGCTATTTCTGAAGCTCTAGCATACAGTTTAAGCGTTAAACCTTCTGCAGTTCTTACAATTGCTGACTCTTCAGTGTCTTGAAGACGTTCCAGTTACCTGCTACATACAAACTAACGATTCATCACATTTAGATCATTCAGAGAATTCGAAAACTTACACGTCTCAATATTGCTGTGCACTTTCTTTGGATCCTAGCCATGGAGGTATCAAACACAACGAATATGTTGACCGGATCGCTAGAGCAGCAACGCATTTGGGCGAACGACTCGATTCACCAGTATCTATTCGCGACGTATCAAGCAGCGTCCGTGGACGCAAGTTGAAGAAGAATGGTATATTACAAAAGGGCAACGGGGAAAACAATACGCTGCAGTCCAACCATACCCTCCTTACCCACCATGGTTCTCCAAATGGAATGCTCGCCGATATATCACTTCTCTTATTCGCATGAGGTTCAATCACGGCAGTTTTGCAAATCATCTCCACCGGATAGGAGTCCTAAACTCGCCTTACTGGTCCTGTGACCGCCAAGCAATCGCTGACCTCAACCACATCTTATTCCTGTGCCATATTCATAATGTACAGCGGGAAAAATTCGTAACAACTTCACTTTCATTGAATTTCCAACTACCATTCAACATCCAGTGCATTTTATCATCCCGACAACCAGAGGTGTATAATGCAATCGCCATATTCTTAAAAGAAGCCGATTTAAGATTATGAAGTTTGACGTGACACTACTTCAGAAAAACTACGTAAACATAATACAGATTTGGAGTGTCCCAATTTGTTCTTTTTTCTTTGTATGTGTGTGTGCGCATTCTACAAGGACTCAGAACGTCATCCCAGTATAATATTATGGAAGATCCATATGTGTCTACGTATTCTTAGTGTATATTTAATGTATATTTGCATTCTAATGTATTTCTAGCTGGCTGTTTGGGCTGGTACCTAAAGCCAATAAATAAAAAATAAAAATGCAAAAGTGCTCTCACTGCTACTACAGACATACTGTTGCAACTTGCCAATTAACAGGTTGGTCCTAAATCTACAACTTAAGAGGTAAGCCTCTAACTCTAATTTAATATGCTATGCATTCAACTCTTTGGTGCACGGTTTGGGTCACGTAGCAGTCGGCTTGCATTCGGCAGATAGTGGGTTCGAATCCCACTGTCGGCAGCCCTGGAGATGGTTTGCCGAGGTTTTCCATTTTCACATCAGACAAATGCTGGGGGCTGTGCATTAAATAAGGCTACAGCCGCATCCTTCCCACTCCTAGCCCTTTCCTACCTCATCGTCACCAGTAAGACCTACGTCGGTGCGATGTAAAGCAAATTTTAAAAAATAGATTTGGTGAAATTATAGTTTTCATGTAAATACATGCTAAATGTAGTATATTAAAGATGTTTAAAATCTTTTAATTCAAATAACCGATTCCTCGGAGCCAGCAATATTGCCAGGTATGTGGAGCTTGTACGGAAACCCGCCTGGATGCCATGATCATCAAACGGTCTGACACCATAGTTAGCCGGTTCGAGTCCCATTGGTCAAAAAAATGTCACCATCAGAATGTTGGCTGGCAGGGTAGGGGGAGTGTTGGTATACAATTTCTAATCAAAAGATTGCGCGCCGAAAGTCTGGATTAAATTCCAAACATCTCCGCAGTGCTCATATGGTGTGAGAGCATATGACGCTGTTGATGGTGATTCGTCCGTCGGATGGAGACGTTAAGCCTTGAGCAGGCCCCTTGGTGCTTGTCGACAGGAGTAGGCTATGTGCCGGCACCCAAGTTTCACCTTCTATCATATATCACGTCATTCATTTCATCTCATTAACCCTCCTGTTGAGGTTGATGCCAGAAAGGGCATTCGTTCATAACAACCCGCCACGATAGATCCATCTCACTTCATACCCGAGCTCGTAGAGAAACGGGACAAACGTTGGACAAACAAACATGTACGACAGCATTATGCAAGAAAATGGGGCAATAAATCCATTGTCAGTTAACTCTTATGAAGATTAAATCGTATCACATATCTGAAAGAAGATATGTTATGCCCCCACCTTTCAAGAGTTACAAGTATGGGAAAACAAATACAAAGTTTCTAAGTAGGTGCACATATACAAAGCAGACACATTTAAATGTACAAAATAAATTAAAGATATTTTGAGCATTAAATTAAATTTGAAAAATGTTTATTCAAGTGCTTTGGGATATACAATAGTTTTGGTCTTTACCTTTTTTACAAAAACAAATACATTTTTCGGCTGTCCAAATCATGAACATGCAACATATAAATGACCATATGTAAACCAGATTTTCCAGATTTAATCTACACACTTGAAGCGATTGACCTAGTGCAAGGCGAATGGGGAACTGCAGTCTTTTGAAATGCGGTGGGAATGATGGGGATACGTGGCTCGTAATCACTTTTTCATTAGTGCTCCGCTGGTAGGTCTACCAATTGATGTGCGTTTAGAAGACATGATTATTTTGACGAAGAAAGCAACAGGAACTGCACGAAAGGCTACAATATTATTAATTATGTTTTGTATGTAGTAGAGCACATTTTATAATCTACGTACAAAGAAATTACGTACCTCTTAACAGTTTCTAATTAGTGTTCCGCTGGTTGATCTACCAATTGCCGTTGCCTACATTATGCACTCACAAGGCCTGAAATACAGGCCTTTTTTAAGCCAGAAATATGGACACAGCTGTTCCGCCTTTCTTCCGCTAGGTGCCACGTTTTAGACCTGTCCTTGCCGAGAATTGACATTGTGAAGATAGCTCTTCAAAATATTAGTTTGGCCTTCCTGTCTTCTAAAATGTAAATACCTAGTATTGGTTAATTGCTTCAATTACGCTGGGATCACTGTGCTAACCACAATACACATACGGGAGAAAAGAGCAGCATCTATCGGAGCAATTTATAAAATTAAAGACCTCCACAAACTCTCTACAAGAGCAACGCTAAAACTATTTCATTCTGTAGTCAGCCCTAGTTACCTATGTTATCAAAATTATGTGGGTAAAACTATCTTTAGCCTATCTAGGAACTTAAGAGAAAATAAAGGCAAGATTCCTAAGCGAATATTATGCGTACCTATGAACACGTAATAGAGATTGCTGCACGAGCTCTGTATAGAACCGTTCATTATAGAGGATGCAGAAACGATGAAACAGCACCATATTTGGCTTGAATTCTACGCCAAAGACGCTATGATTAAGCAGAAATTGTCTGAAGCAAATTAAGAAGTATGACATTCAGTCATATACGAAGGAAAGGTGGACTTAATGATATGATGGATGTGAGGCCATGCTTGTACCATGAAAACAACATTGACAACTGGCATGATAAATACGTCGGATACAATTAATGCAGAAAGGAAGACGTTAAGGCAATAGATGCCATCAAGCAGCAACGTGCCGAGAGTTGCAGGAATTTAACTCCAATTTTCTACCCAAGTCTATTTTAGAATTACTTGACTTACCAAAAGAAGGTCGCTCGTGTATCAGCCAGAAATAATTTTATTTTCTTGTATAAGATGTATATTACTTGTCTTTTTTTTTTTTTTGAATGCCCAGTGTCAATAGAACTGACATAATTGGCTATGATAGATGGATACTTGGTCGAATTGCCGAGGACAACGCACAGTGCTCGTTCTGTCCAGAGCAACATTCGGGAGTCAGTACCAACAGTCCTAAGATGCGTCTAATTTAGTCACAAGACCGAGGCACATTGCGTTACCCATCGGGAAAGTTCCTTTTATTCTTGTGAAATATTCTTAAATTCACTTCGCATGCAATACATTTGTACAAAATGCAATAATGTACCTACTTAGTAAGTTGAAATTGTTCGTTGTTCCCAAATTCATACAAACATGTATATGTGGTGAATGTAATCGGAGCCACTCCTTGACATTATTGTAACGAAGTTCCTCAAACCAATACTTGAAAATCAAGCAAGAAATGTTACAAATTACAGTACATTGATTTCATGAAAAATTTCATGACAAAACCTCTGAGTCGAAAAGTGCTAAAATTATTTCGTCGCCATAAGACCTATCTGTGTCGGTGCGACGAAAGCCCCTAGCAAAAAGAAAATTATGATTCTCATAATGGGGCAGAATATTTAGAGGTATTTGACGTTTGTTATTACAGTAGTTATATACTGAAAAGTGAAGTTAATGGTTTTTGTTCCTAAGTGTGCCATATCTACTAATTCAATTAAAGTGTGATGAATTGAGTATCCCCGCCTAATAAAACCCTGCGATTTAACAGGTCTAAACAATGCGATCTAGCGGTGAATTCTCAAACAACGCCGAGCCGCTTCTCTGAATGGCACTTTCACGACGTTGTGAGTGTATAACCAAGACCGACTACAATAATATCAGACCTTAATGTTACTATCGATTAGGAGGAAAATGACGACTTCCTGGGCGAGCGTTTGAGACATGTGGTTGGTTCATATCTGTGTTTACATTCTGTTAAAGAGTGTTATTTTGATCGAGTTATTGAAGTATAAAGTATATGTTTGGTAAAATAGTAATCTATAACGGTTTTTCAGTATGGTGTTTTGTTAGAAATTTATATGATGGTATTTTTGATGCATAATAGTGTTTATATTGTCGTGCTGTAACATAGCACAAAATGGGTCGTTCCTGCTGCGTTCGTGGTTGTATATCTAATTATACCGTTGCTGAAGCTTTTAAATTCCCTGAAGATAGATCTCTACAGGAGAAATGGATAAGGAATATTCACCGTGAAAATTTGGAAGTCAAAGACCAAACTATCGTACTAGGCTATGAGGGTAACCAAAATTTGTGGTTAGGGGAGATCTCTTTCCAACCGATAACGGTGAGCCTATTCGTTTTAGTTTTCTCATTCAGTCGTAGTAATTTCATGTAAGTTGACGATAAATATTAGTTTCTATGTAGAATATAAGTGTGTGAGTGTATTTATATGGGTCACTGGCCACTAGGATCTGGAATTATACGCAGTCATGTGAGAATATATTAGTTTTGATCGTGTTGTGAACCGGATTTAAATCGAACTATGGCAATGCCTCTCATACATATATTCTTAAGTTCTCTAAGGAATAAAACATTAAGAGAGAAGTGGATTAGGAACATACATCGTGAATATTTCTACAAAACAGTAGTGAGCATATGTCATCTGAGAGTAAGTCTGAGATTAGGGAAGACTACTTTTTCTAATTCTAAATGGTTGACCTATTCGTATTCCTCAAAAAAAAACAATTCATTTAGATATTGATAATTGATATGGTGATGTTCCTTCAGTGTCTATGTGCTTCAAAGTGTCGTGTGATTTAGATACAATTGTATTTTGAAAGAAACTGTGCTTGCCTGCGGGAACATTTGGCTAGATCTTGGTGTATGTGTATGTGGTGTATGTGGTGTGTGTGATAGATGGAGCAATCTGAACACTGTTACACAGAAGAAATAGTGACTTGCAGGGGTGGTGGTGGTGATTATTGTTTTAAGAGGAAATACAACTAGGCAACCATCCTCTATATAACATTAATCACAGAGAAAGAATGGAAGGGTTCCGACACTTCGAAAAATGAAGGTATCGGCCGAAGGAAGACAAGGGCCACGAAGGGCATGAAAATGAAAGACTCCCTAGGCATTCATACGTAATACCATCGGGGTCAGAAAAGAACAAGTGCTGACCAAGGGAGGCCGGATATGATAGATGAAAGTGAGGAGCTTGGCACAAGTAAGTGGAAGCAATGCCAGGACTCAGCTGAGGGCCCCGTGGTCGCTCCAGACTTCAGAGCCCCTGGGGCCCCTTTTAGTCGCCTCTTACGACAGGCAGGGGATACCGTGGGTGTTATTCTACCGCCCCCACCCACAGGGGGGATTTTCAGGGATTAGCTTTGTTTGTAACTCAGGGGTTTAATTGTACCAATACCTTCCGATTCATGCTGTGGATGTCTGTTATCAAGCAGTCTACACCAAATTGTAGCTCGTCCATGTAGGTTAAAGACATCATTGTTTAGAGTCAATAGAGTTGTTTTACTCATGTTCTTCAATGGGGAAAATCCTATTATATATTTCGTGTCTGAACGCTTCATTGCTAAGTTTACCACCATGGTTGGAAGTGCTACTATATCTTATGTCAACATATTGTACCCTGATGAGATATCCCCTAGTTTCATGATTTGATTTTGATATGAGAAATACAGATATATTGGAATATTAAATAAATACAGTGTCAGTTTTGTGTGGACGGGAGAATTTCAACATGATCGCGACAGTCCGGCGCCACGGTAAGCTTGTCATTAAGGGGAAGAAGGTTTCCTGGTCAAAAGATAAGAGGATTAAAATCTAGAGCTCACAACAACAGAATAATTACTACAAGGAAGTGAAAGAGTATATATTTCGGACCAAGGCCGAGCAGGTGTATCGCCAATACCGAGAATATGACGTACCGGGTATTTTCACGCCCGAGGCATTTGGTGTGGCCACGTTTAACAGGGAGAGATTTAAAACTAACCAAAGCGGTGTTGACCAATGAGAAAATTTATCGTAGGCCGCAGATGAACCACATAAGAAAAACTCAGAGTGAACTCCAGTTAGCTTCTCCGATAACAATAATTAAATTATTCCAACCACATGATTGAATAGAGGGGATTTTTGTGATATCGTTCCCATGTTGAATAATGGTAATCGTAATAAATTAAAGTAATGAATTCGTGGAAATGACCCACGCTATCTCGCCATTGGTCGAGATGAGCACGCCATCAGGGACGCCGAGTTAGCGCGCGAAAGGTGGAGGACAGAAATTAAGTGATATTTCCATGATCACCGAACGATATGAGTTCAGAATACGACACATGAGTGTGTATCACCAGTGTATTAAGTAGGATAAAGCAAGAGATCCAACTCCGCCTGCATATGCCGATTTAGGATAACCAACCCCCTCTCCAGAAGTTGACCGCGGATGAACCCGGCGGGAAATCATATCGTCCATAAAAGTCCAGTAGCAGACCTCACAGTACTCAGTTCTTGCCAGCAGCAGTTCTTACCAGTCACCAGTCGTTATCGGTCACCAGTCGTGTCAGTCGTAATGAAGTAGTTGAGACTCTGACATGTTGACTCTGTAAGTCAGTACCTCGGGACGTATTCGAAGTCAATTAGAGCTGAAAGTACGTGAATTATTAGGAGAATGAATACGAACAGTGAAATTATCCATAGTACCGAGTGTGTATAATCAGTACAATTGTATGTTGAAATTAATGAATGTCATGTGTTTAAATAATAACTAACTAACGGAACGCCGATAGTACCTTTGGAAGGCAGTGTGCGGAGCCTGAAGTAAACACCTCAAGATAGACGGTGAATAACTATCCGAGCAGGGAATTATAGGAGCTAGGCGATGATCAAGACGGCTTGAAAATAAACCAGGAAGTGCCGATTGAAGACGCGATACGCGCCGGTTCAAATGAACGACATTTCGTCGTAATGTGTCACGACGTGTGTTTCGGGCGTATATGAAGAGTATATTGTGCGAGTGTCAGGGGTCTAGGAGCACCTATAAGAGTTTTTTTTTTTTTTTAGTATTGTTGTGTAAAATAGTGTAATAAGGTATTAATCATGGGTAGTCACCCAGAAGTGTTTTATTGTGTAAAATTTGTATTGTGCGACATGATGGACGTGTAAATCACCATGGGGCCGTAAAGCCTATATCTCCTCCGCTACGAGACAATGGAATTCTACACAGGAATGAGTACACAATTTTGATATTTAGGGGATGTTATCGCGACTAAACGGGGTTCAGTGTAAATTAATTATGGTTACTTAACATGGTCCGCTTCCCGAGTCCATGATTTTATTTTTTGTTAGACGGACGAACTAATTTATATTAACAAAATAATGGGTTAGATTAATTAATTTGAGCATTTGTTTGTTGTATATAATGTAAATATGGGATATATTTCTTTCAATTAATGCATGCTGTTTATAATACTTTGAATTAAGTTCATTTCAAGTGTTAAATTCTTTTTTTGTGCTAACCCATTTATTTGAATTTCATTCACTGCGGTGATCATTTGTATTTTAATTAGGAATAATTTCTATTAGACAGCCAGATTATGAAAGAGCCAGAGTATGGAAGATTTGTGTTGCGTACGGAAGGTCATTAAAATACTAATAATAATCATGTTTGTGAGTCGACAAAGGAAAGTAAAATAATAATAATAATAAATATTTGGGCGTGTGCAAGTTAAAGTATATTAATAATAATGACAGTGCTTCGTGAGTTAGCCAGTGCAAATATAATAATCAAAGTGGAGATGACATGTAGCGTTAAAGACTTTCATTCGCGTAGTCAGTTTGATTTTACGTAAATTTTTGATTTTACGTTTTTGGACTTTAATTTAACCATAAAAATTTTGTTTAAGAGCGATATAGGCACGTGAATTAGAATGGTCACGATATGTTAAAAGCCCAGAATGATTTGAGCCCATATTTAGAGTTGGAAGTCATGAGGGACGAATATCCGGCGTGAAATAAATTGAGCCGTATTGTTTGTAATGAGGAAATAGATGAATCTCAAGGCCTAAGATGATATAAATGCATATGCCGGTGTTATTAGTGGTAGAATCCACGCACCGAGGATTATTTTATGAATTAAATGTTTGAAGAGTTCCGATGAAAGGAAATGGACTTCAAATTTGAAGGAATAGTTTAGCAATCGCCGGCATTGGAGGTATTTGCCCAGCCGCGATATGCCATAGGTTGTGAGATGTGTCTTGGGAGGACAGGTGTCCCCATATAAAATTAACGGCAGTACGAAGTTGAAGGTACGGTCCCGAATACCGTGTGGTCCCGACCAATATAAAGCAGATCTTAGTGGTTCATAACGGGATTTAACATATGTGACTAAATTCTAAAGAGTGGATATTAAAATATCATCTTTCCATTTTTAATAATAATAATAACAATAATCATACTCCAAGTGAATCTTGTCTTAAATCGAGTGCTTAGTGCCAAGCTAAATCGGAATTGTAAAAGGGGTTATGCGTTAAACATATTAAGAGCGAACTACCGTGTAACAGGCGAATTTAAGTTTTTTTTATAATAATAATAAATATTAAGAAAGGTACTTTTTTTTTAAGAATAAATTTTTTTATATTTTGGACATAATAATGATGTTGGGAGATGAAATGAAAGATTTGAGATTTTTAACTAATAATAATAATAAATAAAATATTTGAAGAAGGAGAAGAAGAATAACCAATGAAGGTACTTTTTTTTAAAACTTATTTTTTTTGATGAATTTAATAAGAGCGAGAAGTTGAAGTATTATAGAAAGGACGATTACGGGTTACGATAATCACGATTTCCACTATTAATAATAATAATAATAATAATAATAATAATAATAATAATAATAATAATAATAATAATAATAATAAAAATATTTATGAGGAAGCTGATCATTATATTGTGCGGATAATTTAGGAGGAAGAACTAACCTTCGTTTGAAACGTCGGCAAGGGTTGGCATATAATCATCCCGGATGACAAATGATAATAATCAAATACCGGATTATAATTGAAATTAATGATAATAATAAAATAAATTGATGGTAGTCAAAGTATATGCTAATGATCAGACAGAGAATGGTAATGATATTATTTGATAATCATAGGAGGGTATGCTAGGGACAGTCATCCTGTGTCGAACTGCTCCGAACCACATGTTGGGTTTTCACGGGGAGATAGCGGTAGATACGTAAATAACCCACGGACGGCACATGTTTGCAGGGTCAGAGCAGAGTAATGAACCTTTCCGTACGTCTTGTCGTATTGACAAGTGTAAATATTAAAGTAGCTTTTGAGTTAATGAACTCTACCTGGTGTGTTTGTGAATCTGGAAATAATAGGCTAGAGTTTGTCCGTATTATAAATTCCCGTTTTTTCGAGGCGATAACATTTTCTACGGTGGGTGTCCGGCTCACCAGAATGTACATACCGGAAGTGTCTCATGTCCAAACGGAACGAGGAGACGACAGTAAAAAGTTACTGTCGTGCCTTCGTCGCCGAAAGAATATCTCCAGCGGTGAAACGTCCAATCATACGGATGTGGATTCGATCCCCAGTAACCAATTGGGACGAATTCACCAGATGTTTTACACTACCAGAGTAGTGAGGTAAAATCCAAATATTATGTCATTTATTTTTCAGGATTAAAAGTGTCCCAATGTAAATTTGTCATCATGTGTAGTATGCAAAATAAGTGAATAAATTGCTCCTCATTGCAATTTCAATAGGAAACAGCTTCCATATCTTTTCATTGTAGTTAGTCCAGTATGCCCATGGAATTTAAGTTGTCACTTCCCAGTCCTATTGTGGAGTCAGAATTTTGTATCCATGAATGAGTCGTCCCCCGTAACCTTAAATTTTCATGCCCCGTTCATCCCTGTGTTCATTTGATGCGCCGATATATATATATTTTTGATATAAATTTTTTTTAATTCGTTTTCGAACTGATCACCCCTGAGATAAATGCTAGTCTGGGACTCAGGAGGTGGGCGGGTGCATAATGGCGCCCAACGTGGGGCCTATTGCATCATGTTTGAGCAACGGGTGACTTTATAATTTTTTACGAAAAAAAAAAAAAAAAAATCTGAACTTTTTGTTGTATTAGCGACGATATCATTAGCGAGCAGCTCAGTGCCCGATTTCATTATAAATAGGCCCAGTTGTTTAACTTAAATGTAAACCCAATCGGGATATTTAATTAAATTTTGACCGCATCACGGTTAAGTTAGTGGTTTTTGATATGTCAAGTAGTATTTCATGTTAAAGTAAGGTTAGTTTCGAACGGGGCTAGACTTGATAATTATACAATAGTATTTTATTGCTATAAAGACTCATTAAATTAATAATTCCCTATTCTATGAAATTAAAAGTTATTGTGATTTAGTGAGACTCCACATAAATGTAACTATCCATGGGCAGGAATTTTATATAGGCAAAATTTATTAGGAATACTGTATTTGGTAAAAATGTGACTGAGAACCAGATTCAAGTATTAATAAAAAGATAATGGAACTGTGTAAGTTAAATTTAAATTATTTCAAGACAGGTGACTTCAAGGTTTTCGTCATGTTATTATCGATTGTTGTTGTTGTTGTCATAGTCTGGAGTGACTAATGATATGAATTTCACTCATAATGAGCACGTGATGGCAATTAATATGAAAATTTGAATTACGTTATATAAATTATTCGCTATGTGAAAGCGAAAAATATTGTTTGGTTTTGAATTTGGAAATTTAAAAATTCTAGAAAATATTAACGAGGATATAACCGTATGATAGGGCCTAGACCCAAAATTGTCGTAATCGTGTGCGATAGGATGAGGGGCTGATCGGCCCTCTTTTCTCATTTGATATAATGTCAGACGAAGGTGGGGAGCATCCCCAAGGTGAACAGTTAGAAGGACAGGGAGAGGTGAAAGCTCTCACTTTGGAAGATTTAATGCGAGTTTTGGCTATAACTACGGAACAAATTCAGGCCGCTAATGTTTCTACTAAACAGGAACTGACATCTATAGTTCAGGCCGCTAATGTTTCTACTAAACAGGAACTGACATCTATAGTTCAGGCCGCTAGTGTTTCTACTAAACAGGAACTGACATCTATAGTTCAGGCCGCGAGTGGTTCACTAGAGCGTAAAATTGAGGCTAATAGACAGGAACTGACGGAACAAATAAATGCCGCTAATAGTTCATTAGAAATTAAAGTGGACAAGGTGCAGGCAGCTAGCGTTTCTTTGGAGAATAAAGTCGATATGATACAGGCCGCGTGTGAAATTAATAAAATGAAACTCACTGAACAAATAGCTGAGGTTCATGCCGCCAGTATATCACTAGGACAGGAATTACGGGACCAAATGACCCAAGTCCAAGAGGCGTGTCATTTCGCTAAGGACGAATTGAAAGGGCATATCGACTCGTGTATTATTAGTGTCAATGAAAAGGTTGACCGATTCAGGGATGAGGCGTTACTAGAACGTAACGAAATTAAGGAGAAATTAAAGGCCAGTGTTCAGGAGATTTCAGCTCAGAGGTTGGTCGACCGCGAAGATTTAAAGGCGCACATCGACGAGGTGAGGGGTGAATGTCGCAAGGAAAACGATATCATCCGAAGCCACGTGGAAAGTAAAGGTGCACATACTGCAAGTACTTTGGACAGGCACGAAAAGGGAATCGATGAGTTACGAGGTGAAACTGTTCGTACCCTAGTACTAGTAGCCGGTCTCAGAAATGAAATTCAGGATATAAAAACGAATTCGGAAGATCGTAGCCGTAGACTCACACAGTGTGAGGAGGCAAATATAGCATTGTTCAGAAAGACTGATGGGTTAGCGGAACAAAGCCAGACGATCGCTGACACAGAGGTCAGAATAGTGGAACAATTTAAGGTCCACACGGGGCAGAATTCAGTGTCCAAGCAAATGCCCGACAGTAATACCGAAAGGCTGGAAGAAATTAGAAAGGATCTGGAACAGGTCAAGGCCAGGTTAGAACAGCCAGGGTCACTTCAGGACTTCCATCTCCAGTACCGAGAGTTCGAGACCCCAGACAATCAGGGCTTTCATAAAAAGGAAGGCATGTCACAAGCCGATACGACCGGACTTAAGTTTGAAGTAGGAGACGGATCGTCATCATCATCAAATGCCCTAACGACATCTGTGGTCCACGTCATCAAAATGTCAGACGACAAACTACCTAGATACGACGCTCGAGGACATATAACCCCTAAAGGCTTCATCCGCGAGATCACTAACTATATTAGTGAAAATAAAATTCCGGCGGAGCGGCAATTACGAACTGTAGAGAAGTTTTTGGACGGAGCACCTGCAATGTGGTTCAGGGCCTTCTTATACACATTCGAGGATTTCATGGGATTCCGACAGGCGTTTTTGCAAAAATTCTGGAGTATCCAAGAACAGCAAGATCTTAGGTTGGAGTTGTATTCTAGACGTTATTCAACATCGTCCCCAACTAAATATTCAGAGTATTTCGTATCCCAATTTCATAAGATGCGGGAATTAGATAATCCGGTCAGTGAGACAGAACTCATTAGCGCTATCGGGAAGCAGTTACCATTTGAGGTCCAGCGGATGATGATTGCGTCGAATATTCAGACTGCAGTGCAAGCGGAAGCTTTGTTACGTCAATTAGATCAGACCACGTATCACTCTAACCAGAGGCAACCCAGGCCTAGAGAGCAACAGATAAATAACGTCGAGAGGCAGACAGAAACTAGAACCATCAGTACTAGAAGCCAAGGAACGAGTACCGATCCAGAACCCAAGAGGATGTATGATCCAGGATGGAGACCCCGACAATGGAATCACCGAGGAGGATTTGCGGAAAGCAACCGGCAAATGAATCATGTTAAATTCCATGACGAAAGGGGATACCGTGGATATCGGAATGGAAGGAGCGAAACTCAGCCGTACCACCGAAGAAATCAGAATAACCGAAGGCCTTACACGGAGGAATCCCGTAGAGATATGGAGGATCGGCACCAAGAAACTCAGCAGTACCTCGCTGAATTAAATAAGAGGAAATGGAAGGAGGCAATCCAAAATCATGACCGAAAGGATGACAAGCCATGTAGTGTTTGGGACCGAGACGATGGGAAACCATACATAGAGGCGACGATACAAACTATGGAGGAGCTACATCAGGAGACCAAGCAATATTTAGAAGACAAATGGAAGAAGGAGGCAAATGGTGGTCACAACGGGGAAAGGAACGCGCCGATGCCACAATACCAATATAATAGCCAGCTAAATCCAAACGCCCCTAGATTCGAGGACGAACGACAACTCGGAGCTAGGAGGAAAACGACAGAGTTTCAATAAAACAGAGGATGACCAAGAAGAAGATGAGGACGAAGAAGAGGATGATGAAGAAGAAGATGGAAGAGAAGAAGAAGTCCAACTGATCCATAGGCAAATAGAAGCAAAACCATGCCCAGAATGTGGAGAGATCGACAGTGATGTCCAAGATTTCGTTAACAGGATCCACCTGATTCAACGAGAGAATGAAGAATTGAGACTCAATAACCAGAATCTGCGGGACGAGATCAGTCACCATCAAAAAGGAACGAAAGCAGTAATCAAATCATGATGAAAGTATGATGCGGATATATTAAAAAAATCTCATGATTATCACAAGATTTTTTTTTACCGAGCAACAGGAAGATGTACCCTGATGAGATATCCCCTAGTTTCATGATTTGATTTTGATATGAGAAATACAGATATATTGGAATATTAAATAAATACAGTGTCAGTTTTGTGTGGACGGGAGAATTTCAACATGATCGCGACAGTCCGGCGCCACGGTAAGCTTGTCATTAAGGGGAAGAAGGTTTCCTGGTCAAAAGATAAGAGGATTAAAATCTAGAGCTCACAACAACAGAATAATTACTACAAGGAAGTGAAAGAGTATATATTTCGGACCAAGGCCGAGCAGGTGTATCGCCAATACCGAGAATATGACGTACCGGGTATTTTCACGCCCGAGGCATTTGGTGTGGCCACGTTTAACAGGGAGAGATTTAAAACTAACCAAAGCGGTGTTGACCAATGAGAAAATTTATCGTAGGCCGCAGATGAACCAACATAAGAAAAACTCAGAGTGAACTCCAGTTAGCTTCTCCGATAACAATAATTAAATTATTCCAACCACATGATTGAATAGAGGGGATTTTTGTGATATCGTTCCCATGTTGAATAATGGTAATCGTAATAAATTAAAGTAATGAATTCGTGGAAATGACCCACGCTATCTCGCCATTGGTCGAGATGAGCACGCCATCAGGGACGCCGAGTTAGCGCGCGAAAGGTGGAGGACAGAAATTAAGTGATATTTCCATGATCACCGAACGATATGAGTTCAGAATACGACACATGAGTGTGTATCACCAGTGTATTAAGTAGGATAAAGCAAGAGATCCAACTCCGCCTGCATATGCCGATTTAGGATAACCAACCCCCTCTCCAGAAGTTGACCGCGGATGAACCCGGCGGGAAATCATATCGTCCATAAAAGTCCAGTAGCAGACCTCACAGTACTCAGTTCTTGCCAGCAGCAGTTCTTACCAGTCACCAGTCGTTATCGGTCACCAGTCGTGTCAGTCGTAATGAAGTAGTTGAGACTCTGACATGTTGACTCTGTAAGTCAGTACCTCGGGACGTATTCGAAGTCAATTAGAGCTGAAAGTACGTGAATTATTAGGAGAATGAATACGAACAGTGAAATTATCCATAGTACCGAGTGTGTATAATCAGTACAATTGTATGTTGAAATTAATGAATGTCATGTGTTTAAATAATAACTAACTAACGGAACGCCGATAGTACCTTTGGAAGGCAGTGTGCGGAGCCTGAAGTAAACACCTCAAGATAGACGGTGAATAACTATCCGAGCAGGGAATTATAGGAGCTAGGCGATGATCAAGACGGCTTGAAAATAAACCAGGAAGTGCCGATTGAAGACGCGATACGCGCCGGTTCAAATGAACGACATTTCGTCGTAATGTGTCACGACGTGTGTTTCGGGCGTATATGAAGAGTATATTGTGCGAGTGTCAGGGGTCTAGGAGCACCTATAAGTGTTTTTTTTTTTGTTATTAGTATTGTTGTGTAAAATAGTGTAATAAGGTATTAATCATGGGTAGTCACCCAGAAGTGTTTTATTGTGTAAAATTTGTATTGTGCGACATGATGGACGTGTAAATCACCATGGGGCCGTAAAGCCTATATCTCCTCCGCTACGAGACAATGGAATTCTACACAGGAATGAGTACACAATTTTGATATTTAGGGGATGTTATCGCGACTAAACGGGGTTCAGTGTAAATTAATTATGGTTACTTAACATGGTCCGCTTCCCGAGTCCATGATTTTATTTTTTGTTAGACGGACGAACTAATTTATATTAACAAAATAATGGGTTAGATTAATTAATTTGAGCATTTGTTTGTTGTATATAATGTAAATATGGGATATATTTCTTTCAATTAATGCATGCTGTTTATAATACTTTGAATTAAGTTCATTTCAAGTGTTAAATTCTTTTTTTGTGCTAACCCATTTATTTGAATTTCATTCACTGCGGTGATCATTTGTATTTTAATTAGGAATAATTTCTATTAGACAGCCAGATTATGAAAGAGCCAGAGTATGGAAGATTTGTGTTGCGTACGGAAGGTCATTAAAATACTAATAATAATCATGTTTGTGAGTCGACAAAGGAAAGTAAAATAATAATAATAATAAATATTTGGGCGTGTGCAAGTTAAAGTATATTAATAATAATGACAGTGCTTCGTGAGTTAGCCAGTGCAAATATAATAATCAAAGTGGAGATGACATGTAGCGTTAAAGACTTTCATTCGCGTAGTCAGTTTGATTTTACGTAAATTTTTGATTTTACGTTTTTGGACTTTAATTTAACCATAAAAATTTTGTTTAAGAGCGATATAGGCACGTGAATTAGAATGGTCACGATATGTTAAAAGCCCAGAATGATTTGAGCCCATATTTAGAGTTGGAAGTCATGAGGGACGAATATCCGGCGTGAAATAAATTGAGCCGTATTGTTTGTAATGAGGAAATAGATGAATCTCAAGGCCTAAGATGATATAAATGCATATGCCGGTGTTATTAGTGGTAGAATCCACGCACCGAGGATTATTTTATGAATTAAATGTTTGAAGAGTTCCGATGAAAGGAAATGGACTTCAAATTTGAAGGAATAGTTTAGCAATCGCCGGCATTGGAGGTATTTGCCCAGCCGCGATATGCCATAGGTTGTGAGATGTGTCTTGGGAGGACAGGTGTCCCCATATAAAATTAACGGCAGTACGAAGTTGAAGGTACGGTCCCGAATACCGTGTGGTCCCGACCAATATAAAGCAGATCTTAGTGGTTCATAACGGGATTTAACATATGTGACTAAATTCTAAAGAGTGGATATTAAAATATCATCTTTCCATTTTTAATAATAATAATAACAATAATCATACTCCAAGTGAATCTTGTCTTAAATCGAGTGCTTAGTGCCAAGCTAAATCGGAATTGTAAAAGGGGTTATGCGTTAAACATATTAAGAGCGAACTACCGTGTAACAGGCGAATTTAAGTTTTTTTTATAATAATAATAAATATTAAGAAAGGTACTTTTTTTTGAAGAATAAATTTTTTTATATTTTGGACATAATAATGATGTTGGGAGATGAAATGAAAGATTTGAGATTTTTAACTAATAATAATAATAAATAAAATATTTGAAGAAGGAGAAGAAGAATAACCAATGAAGGTACTTTTTTTTTAAACTTATTTTTTTTTTGATGAATTTAATAAGAGCGAGAAGTTGAAGTATTATAGAAAGGACGATTACGGGTTACGATAATCACGATTTCCACTATTAATAATAATAATAATAATAATAATAATAATAAAAATATTTATGAGGAAGCTGATCATTATATTGTGCGGATAATTTAGGAGGAAGAACTAACCTTCGTTTGAAACGTCGGCAAGGGTTGGCATATAATCATCCCGGATGACAAATGATAATAATCAAATACCGGATTATAATTGAAATTAATGATAATAATAAAATAAATTGATGGTAGTCAAAGTATATGCTAATGATCAGACAGAGAATGGTAATGATATTATTTGATAATCATAGGAGGGTATGCTAGGGACAGTCATCCTGTGTCGAACTGCTCCGAACCACATGTTGGGTTTTCACGGGGAGATAGCGGTAGATACGTAAATAACCCACGGACGGCACATGTTTGCAGGGTCAGAGCAGAGTAATGAACCTTTCCGTACGTCTTGTCGTATTGACAAGTGTAAATATTAAAGTAGCTTTTGAGTTAATGAACTCTACCTGGTGTGTTTGTGAATCTGGAAATAATAGGCTAGAGTTTGTCCGTATTATAAATTCCCGTTTTTTCGAGGCGATAACATTTTCTACGGTGGGTGTCCGGCTCACCAGAATGTACATACCGGAAGTGTCTCATGTCCAAACGGAACGAGGAGACGACAGTAAAAAGTTACTGTCGTGCCTTCGTCGCCGAAAGAATATCTCCAGCGGTGAAACGTCCAATCATACGGATGTGGATTCGATCCCCAGTAACCAATTGGGACGAATTCACCAGATGTTTTACACTACCAGAGTAGTGAGGTAAAATCCAAATATTATGTCATTTATTTTTCAGGATTAAAAGTGTCCCAATGTAAATTTGTCATCATGTGTAGTATGCAAAATAAGTGAATAAATTGCTCCTCATTGCAATTTCAATAGGAAACAGCTTCCATATCTTTTCATTGTAGTTAGTCCAGTATGCCCATGGAATTTAAGTTGTCACTTCCCAGTCCTATTGTGGAGTCAGAATTTTGTATCCATGAATGAGTCGTCCCCCGTAACCTTAAATTTTCATGCCCCGTTCATCCCTGTGTTCATTTGATGCGCCGATATATATATTTTTTTGATATAAATTTTTTTTAATTCGTTTTCGAACTGATCACCCCTGAGATAAATGCTAGTCTGGGACTCAGGAGGTGGGCGGGTGCATAATGGCGCCCAACGTGGGGCCTATTGCATCATGTTTGAGCAACGGGTGACTTTATAATTTTTTACGAAAAAAAAAAAAAATCTGAACTTTTTGTTGTATTAGCGACGATATCATTAGCGAGCAGCTCAGTGCCCGATTTCATTATAAATAGGCCCAGTTGTTTAACTTAAATGTAAACCCAATCGGGATATTTAATTAAATTTTGACCGCATCACGGTTAAGTTAGTGGTTTTTGATATGTCAAGTAGTATTTCATGTTAAAGTAAGGTTAGTTTCGAACGGGGCTAGACTTGATAATTATACAATAGTATTTTATTGCTATAAAGACTCATTAAATTAATAATTCCCTATTCTATGAAATTAAAAGTTATTGTGATTTAGTGAGACTCCACATAAATGTAACTATCCATGGGCAGGAATTTTATATAGGCAAAATTTATTAGGAATACTGTATTTGGTAAAAATGTGACTGAGAACCAGATTCAAGTATTAATAAAAAGATAATGGAACTGTGTAAGTTAAATTTAAATTATTTCAAGACAGGTGACTTCAAGGTTTTCGTCATGTTATTATCGATTGTTGTTGTTGTTGTCATAGTCTGGAGTGACTAATGATATGAATTTCACTCATAATGAGCACGTGATGGCAATTAATATGAAAATTTGAATTACGTTATATAAATTATTCGCTATGTGAAAGCGAAAAATATTGTTTGGTTTTGAATTTGGAAATTTAAAAATTCTAGAAAATATTAACGAGGATATAACCGTATGATAGGGCCTAGACCCAAAATTGTCGTAATCGTGTGCGATAGGATGAGGGGCTGATCGGCCCTCTTTTCTCATTTGATATAATGTCAGACGAAGGTGGGGAGCATCCCCAAGGTGAACAGTTAGAAGGACAGGGAGAGGTGAAAGCTCTCACTTTGGAAGATTTAATGCGAGTTTTGGCTATAACTACGGAACAAATTCAGGCCGCTAATGTTTCTACTAAACAGGAACTGACATCTATAGTTCAGGCCGCTAATGTTTCTACTAAACAGGAACTGACATCTATAGTTCAGGCCGCTAGTGTTTCTACTAAACAGGAACTGACATCTATAGTTCAGGCCGCGAGTGGTTCACTAGAGCGTAAAATTGAGGCTAATAGACAGGAACTGACGGAACAAATAAATGCCGCTAATAGTTCATTAGAAATTAAAGTGGACAAGGTGCAGGCAGCTAGCGTTTCTTTGGAGAATAAAGTCGATATGATACAGGCCGCGTGTGAAATTAATAAAATGAAACTCACTGAACAAATAGCTGAGGTTCATGCCGCCAGTATATCACTAGGACAGGAATTACGGGACCAAATGACCCAAGTCCAAGAGGCGTGTCATTTCGCTAAGGACGAATTGAAAGGGCATATCGACTCGTGTATTATTAGTGTCAATGAAAAGGTTGACCGATTCAGGGATGAGGCGTTACTAGAACGTAACGAAATTAAGGAGAAATTAAAGGCCAGTGTTCAGGAGATTTCAGCTCAGAGGTTGGTCGACCGCGAAGATTTAAAGGCGCACATCGACGAGGTGAGGGGTGAATGTCGCAAGGAAAACGATATCATCCGAAGCCACGTGGAAAGTAAAGGTGCACATACTGCAAGTACTTTGGACAGGCACGAAAAGGGAATCGATGAGTTACGAGGTGAAACTGTTCGTACCCTAGTACTAGTAGCCGGTCTCAGAAATGAAATTCAGGATATAAAAACGAATTCGGAAGATCGTAGCCGTAGACTCACACAGTGTGAGGAGGCAAATATAGCATTGTTCAGAAAGACTGATGGGTTAGCGGAACAAAGCCAGACGATCGCTGACACAGAGGTCAGAATAGTGGAACAATTTAAGGTCCACACGGGGCAGAATTCAGTGTCCAAGCAAATGCCCGACAGTAATACCGAAAGGCTGGAAGAAATTAGAAAGGATCTGGAACAGGTCAAGGCCAGGTTAGAACAGCCAGGGTCACTTCAGGACTTCCATCTCCAGTACCGAGAGTTCGAGACCCCAGACAATCAGGGCTTTCATAAAAAGGAAGGCATGTCACAAGCCGATACGACCGGACTTAAGTTTGAAGTAGGAGACGGATCGTCATCATCATCAAATGCCCTAACGACATCTGTGGTCCACGTCATCAAAATGTCAGACGACAAACTACCTAGATACGACGCTCGAGGACATATAACCCCTAAAGGCTTCATCCGCGAGATCACTAACTATATTAGTGAAAATAAAATTCCGGCGGAGCGGCAATTACGAACTGTAGAGAAGTTTTTGGACGGAGCACCTGCAATGTGGTTCAGGGCCTTCTTATACACATTCGAGGATTTCATGGGATTCCGACAGGCGTTTTTGCAAAAATTCTGGAGTATCCAAGAACAGCAAGATCTTAGGTTGGAGTTGTATTCTAGACGTTATTCAACATCGTCCCCAACTAAATATTCAGAGTATTTCGTATCCCAATTTCATAAGATGCGGGAATTAGATAATCCGGTCAGTGAGACAGAACTCATTAGCGCTATCGGGAAGCAGTTACCATTTGAGGTCCAGCGGATGATGATTGCGTCGAATATTCAGACTGCAGTGCAAGCGGAAGCTTTGTTACGTCAATTAGATCAGACCACGTATCACTCTAACCAGAGGCAACCCAGGCCTAGAGAGCAACAGATAAATAACGTCGAGAGGCAGACAGAAACTAGAACCATCAGTACTAGAAGCCAAGGAACGAGTACCGATCCAGAACCCAAGAGGATGTATGATCCAGGATGGAGACCCCGACAATGGAATCACCGAGGAGGATTTGCGGAAAGCAACCGGCAAATGAATCATGTTAAATTCCATGACGAAAGGGGATACCGTGGATATCGGAATGGAAGGAGCGAAACTCAGCCGTACCACCGAAGAAATCAGAATAACCGAAGGCCTTACACGGAGGAATCCCGTAGAGATATGGAGGATCGGCACCAAGAAACTCAGCAGTACCTCGCTGAATTAAATAAGAGGAAATGGAAGGAGGCAATCCAAAATCATGACCGAAAGGATGACAAGCCATGTAGTGTTTGGGACCGAGACGATGGGAAACCATACATAGAGGCGACGATACAAACTATGGAGGAGCTACATCAGGAGACCAAGCAATATTTAGAAGACAAATGGAAGAAGGAGGCAAATGGTGGTCACAACGGGGAAAGGAACGCGCCGATGCCACAATACCAATATAATAGCCAGCTAAATCCAAACGCCCCTAGATTCGAGGACGAACGACAACTCGGAGCTAGGAGGAAAACGACAGAGTTTCAATAAAACAGAGGATGACCAAGAAGAAGATGAGGACGAAGAAGAGGATGATGAAGAAGAAGATGGAAGAGAAGAAGAAGTCCAACTGATCCATAGGCAAATAGAAGCAAAACCATGCCCAGAATGTGGAGAGATCGACAGTGATGTCCAAGATTTCGTTAACAGGATCCACCTGATTCAACGAGAGAATGAAGAATTGAGACTCAATAACCAGAATCTGCGGGACGAGATCAGTCACCATCAAAAAGGAACGAAAGCAGTAATCAAATCATGATGAAAGTATGATGCGGATATATTAAAAAAATCTCATGATTATCACAAGATTTTTTTTTACCGAGCAACAGGAAGATGTACCCTGATGAGATATCCCCTAGTTTCATGATTTGATTTTGATATGAGAAATACAGATATATTGGAATATTAAATAAATACAGTGTCAGTTTTGTGTGGACGGGAGAATTTCAACATGATCGCGACAGTCCGGCGCCACGGTAAGCTTGTCATTAAGGGGAAGAAGGTTTCCTGGTCAAAAGATAAGAGGATTAAAATCTAGAGCTCACAACAACAGAATAATTACTACAAGGAAGTGAAAGAGTATATATTTCGGACCAAGGCCGAGCAGGTGTATCGCCAATACCGAGAATATGACGTACCGGGTATTTTCACGCCCGAGGCATTTGGTGTGGCCACGTTTAACAGGGAGAGATTTAAAACTAACCAAAGCGGTGTTGACCAATGAGAAAATTTATCGTAGGCCGCAGATGAACCAACATAAGAAAAACTCAGAGTGAACTCCAGTTAGCTTCTCCGATAACAATAATTAAATTATTCCAACCACATGATTGAATAGAGGGGATTTTTGTGATATCGTTCCCATGTTGAATAATGGTAATCGTAATAAATTAAAGTAATGAATTCGTGGAAATGACCCACGCTATCTCGCCATTGGTCGAGATGAGCACGCCATCAGGGACGCCGAGTTAGCGCGCGAAAGGTGGAGGACAGAAATTAAGTGATATTTCCATGATCACCGAACGATATGAGTTCAGAATACGACACATGAGTGTGTATCACCAGTGTATTAAGTAGGATAAAGCAAGAGATCCAACTCCGCCTGCATATGCCGATTTAGGATAACCAACCCCCTCTCCAGAAGTTGACCGCGGATGAACCCGGCGGGAAATCATATCGTCCATAAAAGTCCAGTAGCAGACCTCACAGTACTCAGTTCTTGCCAGCAGCAGTTCTTACCAGTCACCAGTCGTTATCGGTCACCAGTCGTGTCAGTCGTAATGAAGTAGTTGAGACTCTGACATGTTGACTCTGTAAGTCAGTACCTCGGGACGTATTCGAAGTCAATTAGAGCTGAAAGTACGTGAATTATTAGGAGAATGAATACGAACAGTGAAATTATCCATAGTACCGAGTGTGTATAATCAGTACAATTGTATGTTGAAATTAATGAATGTCATGTGTTTAAATAATAACTAACTAACGGAACGCCGATAGTACCTTTGGAAGGCAGTGTGCGGAGCCTGAAGTAAACACCTCAAGATAGACGGTGAATAACTATCCGAGCAGGGAATTATAGGAGCTAGGCGATGATCAAGACGGCTTGAAAATAAACCAGGAAGTGCCGATTGAAGACGCGATACGCGCCGGTTCAAATGAACGACATTTCGTCGTAATGTGTCACGACGTGTGTTTCGGGCGTATATGAAGAGTATATTGTGCGAGTGTCAGGGGTCTAGGAGCACCTATAAGTGTTTTTTTTTTTGTTATTAGTATTGTTGTGTAAAATAGTGTAATAAGGTATTAATCATGGGTAGTCACCCAGAAGTGTTTTATTGTGTAAAATTTGTATTGTGCGACATGATGGACGTGTAAATCACCATGGGGCCGTAAAGCCTATATCTCCTCCGCTACGAGACAATGGAATTCTACACAGGAATGAGTACACAATTTTGATATTTAGGGGATGTTATCGCGACTAAACGGGGTTCAGTGTAAATTAATTATGGTTACTTAACATGGTCCGCTTCCCGAGTCCATGATTTTATTTTTTGTTAGACGGACGAACTAATTTATATTAACAAAATAATGGGTTAGATTAATTAATTTGAGCATTTGTTTGTTGTATATAATGTAAATATGGGATATATTTCTTTCAATTAATGCATGCTGTTTATAATACTTTGAATTAAGTTCATTTCAAGTGTTAAATTCTTTTTTTGTGCTAACCCATTTATTTGAATTTCATTCACTGCGGTGATCATTTGTATTTTAATTAGGAATAATTTCTATTAGACAGCCAGATTATGAAAGAGCCAGAGTATGGAAGATTTGTGTTGCGTACGGAAGGTCATTAAAATACTAATAATAATCATGTTTGTGAGTCGACAAAGGAAAGTAAAATAATAATAATAATAAATATTTGGGCGTGTGCAAGTTAAAGTATATTAATAATAATGACAGTGCTTCGTGAGTTAGCCAGTGCAAATATAATAATCAAAGTGGAGATGACATGTAGCGTTAAAGACTTTCATTCGCGTAGTCAGTTTGATTTTACGTAAATTTTTGATTTTACGTTTTTGGACTTTAATTTAACCATAAAAATTTTGTTTAAGAGCGATATAGGCACGTGAATTAGAATGGTCACGATATGTTAAAAGCCCAGAATGATTTGAGCCCATATTTAGAGTTGGAAGTCATGAGGGACGAATATCCGGCGTGAAATAAATTGAGCCGTATTGTTTGTAATGAGGAAATAGATGAATCTCAAGGCCTAAGATGATATAAATGCATATGCCGGTGTTATTAGTGGTAGAATCCACGCACCGAGGATTATTTTATGAATTAAATGTTTGAAGAGTTCCGATGAAAGGAAATGGACTTCAAATTTGAAGGAATAGTTTAGCAATCGCCGGCATTGGAGGTATTTGCCCAGCCGCGATATGCCATAGGTTGTGAGATGTGTCTTGGGAGGACAGGTGTCCCCATATAAAATTAACGGCAGTACGAAGTTGAAGGTACGGTCCCGAATACCATGTGGTCCCGACCAATATAAAGCAGATCTTAGTGGTTCATAACGGGATTTAACATATGTGACTAAATTCTAAAGAGTGGATATTAAAATATCATCTTTCCATTTTTAATAATAATAATAACAATAATCATACTCCAAGTGAATCTTGTCTTAAATCGAGTGCTTAGTGCCAAGCTAAATCGGAATTGTAAAAGGGGTTATGCGTTAAACATATTAAGAGCGAACTACCGTGTAACAGGCGAATTTAAGTTTTTTTTATAATAATAATAATAATAAATATTAAGAAAGGTACTTTTTTTTGAAGAATAAATTTTTTTATATTTTGGACATAATAATGATGTTGAGAGATGAAATGAAAGATTTGAGATTTTTAACTAATAATAATAATAAATAAAATATTTGAAGAAGGAGAAGAAGAATAACCAATGAAGGTACTTTATTTTTTAAACTTATTTTTTTTTGATGAATTTAATAAGAGCGAGAAGTTGAAGTATTATAGAAAGGACGATTACGGGTTACGATAATCACGATTTCCACTATTAATAATAATAATAATAATAATAATAATAATAATAATAATAATAATAATAATAAAAATATTTATGAGGAAGCTGAT
This sequence comes from Anabrus simplex, assembly GCF_040414725.1. Taxonomy (NCBI): domain Eukaryota; kingdom Metazoa; phylum Arthropoda; class Insecta; order Orthoptera; family Tettigoniidae; genus Anabrus; species Anabrus simplex. The sequence continues at coordinate 399,290,606 of NC_090267.1, read as the reverse complement.
CATTATATTGTGCGGATAATTTAGGAGGAAGAACTAACCTTCGTTTGAAACGTCGGCAGGGGTTGGCATATAATCATCCCGGATGACAAATGATAATAATCAAATACCGGATTATAATTGAAATTAATGATAATAATAAAATAAATTGATGGTAGTCAAAGTATATGCTAATGATCAGACAGAGAATGGTAATGATATTATTTGATAATCATAGGAGGGTATGCTAGGGACAGTCATTCTGTGTCGAACTGCTCCGAACCACATGTTGGGTTTTCACGGGGAGATAGCGGTAGATACGTAAATAACCCACGGACGGCACATGTTTGCAGGGTCAGAGCAGAGTAATGAACCTTTCCGTACGTCTTGTCGTATTGACAAGTGTAAATATTAAAGTAGCTTTTGAGTTAATGAACTCTACCTGGTGTGTTTGTGAATCTGGAAATAATAGGCTAGAGTTTGTCCGTATTATAAATTCCCGTTTTTTCGAGGCGATAACATTTTCTACGGTGGGTGTCCGGCTCACCAGAATGTACATACCGGAAGTGTCTCATGTCCAAACGGAACGAGGAGACGACAGTAAAAAGTTACTGTCGTGCCTTCGTCGCCGAAAGAATATCTCCAGCGGTGAAACGTCCAATCATACGGATGTGGATTCGATCCCCAGTAACCAATTGGGACGAATTCACCAGATGTTTTACACTACCAGAGTAGTGAGGTAAAATCCAAATATTATGTCATTTATTTTTCAGGATTAAAAGTGTCCCAATGTAAATTTGTCATCATGTGTAGTATGCAAAATAAGTGAATAAATTGCTCCTCATTGCAATTTCAATAGGAAACAGCTTCCATATCTTTTCATTGTAGTTAGTCCAGTATGCCCATGGAATTTAAGTTGTCACTTCCCAGTCCTATTGTGGAGTCAGAATTTTGTATCCATGAATGAGTCGTCCCCCGTAACCTTAAATTTTCATGCCCCGTTCATCCCTGTGTTCATTTGATGCGCCGATATATATATATTTTTGATATAAATTTTTTTTAATTCGTTTTCGAACTGATCACCCCTGAGATAAATGCTAGTCTGGGACTCAGGAGGTGGGCGGGTGCATAATGGCGCCCAACGTGGGGCCTATTGCATCATGTTTGAGCAACGGGTGACTTTATAATTTTTTACGAAAAAAAAAAAAATCTGAACTTTTTGTTGTATTAGCGACGATATCATTAGCGAGCAGCTCAGTGCCCGATTTCATTATAAATAGGCCCAGTTGTTTAACTTAAATGTAAACCCAATCGGGATATTTAATTAAATTTTGACCGCATCACGGTTAAGTTAGTGGTTTTTGATATGTCAAGTAGTATTTCATGTTAAAGTAAGGTTAGTTTCGAACGGGGCTAGACTTGATAATTATACAATAGTATTTTATTGCTATAAAGACTCATTAAATTAATAATTCCCTATTCTATGAAATTAAAAGTTATTGTGATTTAGTGAGACTCCACATAAATGTAACTATCCATGGGCAGGAATTTTATATAGGCAAAATTTATTAGGAATACTGTATTTGGTAAAAATGTGACTGAGAACCAGATTCAAGTATTAATAAAAAGATAATGGAACTGTGTAAGTTAAATTTAAATTATTTCAAGACAGGTGACTTCAAGGTTTTCGTCATGTTATTATCGATTGTTGTTGTTGTTGTCATAGTCTGGAGTGACTAATGATATGAATTTCACTCATAATGAGCACGTGATGGCAATTAATATGAAAATTTGAATTACGTTATATAAATTATTCGCTATGTGAAAGCGAAAAATATTGTTTGGTTTTGAATTTGGAAATTTAAAAATTCTAGAAAATATTAACGAGGATATAACCGTATGATAGGGCCTAGACCCAAAATTGTCGTAATCGTGTGCGATAGGATGAGGGGCTGATCGGCCCTCTTTTCTCATTTGATATAATGTCAGACGAAGGTGGGGAGCATCCCCAAGGTGAACAGTTAGGACAGGGAGAGGTGAAAGCTCTCACTTTGGAAGATTTAATGCGAGTTTTGGCTATAACTACGGAACAAATTCAGGCCGCTAATGTTTCTACTAAACAGGAACTGACATCTATAGTTCAGGCCGCTAATGTTTCTACTAAACAGGAACTGACATCTATAGTTCAGGCCGCTAGTGTTTCTACTAAACAGGAACTGACATCTATAGTTCAGGCCGCGAGTGGTTCACTAGAGCGTAAAATTGAGGCTAATAGACAGGAACTGACGGAACAAATAAATGCCGCTAATAGTTCATTAGAAATTAAAGTGGACAAGGTGCAGGCAGCTAGCGTTTCTTTGGAGAATAAAGTCGATATGATACAGGCCGCGTGTGAAATTAATAAAATGAAACTCACTGAACAAATAGCTGAGGTTCATGCCGCCAGTATATCACTAGGACAGGAATTACGGGACCAAATGACCCAAGTCCAAGAGGCGTGTCATTTCGCTAAGGACGAATTGAAAGGGCATATCGACTCGTGTATTATTAGTGTCAATGAAAAGGTTGACCGATTCAGGGATGAGGCGTTACTAGAACGTAACGAAATTAAGGAGAAATTAAAGGCCAGTGTTCAGGAGATTTCAGCTCAGAGGTTGGTCGACCGCGAAGATTTAAAGGCGCACATCGACGAGGTGAGGGGTGAATGTCGCAAGGAAAACGATATCATCCGAAGCCACGTGGAAAGTAAAGGTGCACATACTGCAAGTACTTTGGACAGGCACGAAAAGGGAATCGATGAGTTACGAGGTGAAACTGTTCGTACCCTAGTACTAGTAGCCGGTCTCAGAAATGAAATTCAGGATATAAAAACGAATTCGGAAGATCGTAGCCGTAGACTCACACAGTGTGAGGAGGCAAATATAGCATTGTTCAGAAAGACTGATGGGTTAGCGGAACAAAGCCAGACGATCGCTGACACAGAGGTCAGAATAGTGGAACAATTTAAGGTCCACACGGGGCAGAATTCAGTGTCCAAGCAAATGCCCGACAGTAATACCGAAAGGCTGGAAGAAATTAGAAAGGATCTGGAACAGGTCAAGGCCAGGTTAGAACAGCCAGGGTCACTTCAGGACTTCCATCTCCAGTACCGAGAGTTCGAGACCCCAGACAATCAGGGCTTTCATAAAAAGGAAGGCATGTCACAAGCCGATACGACCGGACTTAAGTTTGAAGTAGGAGACGGATCGTCATCATCATCAAATGCCCTAACGACATCTGTGGTCCACGTCATCAAAATGTCAGACGACAAACTACCTAGATACGACGCTCGAGGACATATAACCCCTAAAGGCTTCATCCGCGAGATCACTAACTATATTAGTGAAAATAAAATTCCGGCGGAGCGGCAATTACGAACTGTAGAGAAGTTTTTGGACGGAGCACCTGCAATGTGGTTCAGGGCCTTCTTATACACATTCGAGGATTTCATGGGATTCCGACAGGCGTTTTTGCAAAAATTCTGGAGTATCCAAGAACAGCAAGATCTTAGGTTGGAGTTGTATTCTAGACGTTATTCAACATCGTCCCCAACTAAATATTCAGAGTATTTCGTATCCCAATTTCATAAGATGCGGGAATTAGATAATCCGGTCAGTGAGACAGAACTCATTAGCGCTATCGGGAAGCAGTTACCATTTGAGGTCCAGCGGATGATGATTGCGTCGAATATTCAGACTGCAGTGCAAGCGGAAGCTTTGTTACGTCAATTAGATCAGACCACGTATCACTCTAACCAGAGGCAACCCAGGCCTAGAGAGCAACAGATAAATAACGTCGAGAGGCAGACAGAAACTAGAACCATCAGTACTAGAAGCCAAGGAACGAGTACCGATCCAGAACCCAAGAGGATGTATGATCCAGGATGGAGACCCCGACAATGGAATCACCGAGGAGGATTTGCGGAAAGCAACCGGCAAATGAATCATGTTAAATTCCATGACGAAAGGGGATACCGTGGATATCGGAATGGAAGGAGCGAAACTCAGCCGTACCACCGAAGAAATCAGAATAACCGAAGGCCTTACACGGAGGAATCCCGTAGAGATATGGAGGATCGGCACCAAGAAACTCAGCAGTACCTCGCTGAATTAAATAAGAGGAAATGGAAGGAGGCAATCCAAAATCATGACCGAAAGGATGACAAGCCATGTAGTGTTTGGGACCGAGACGATGGGAAACCATACATAGAGGCGACGATACAAACTATGGAGGAGCTACATCAGGAGACCAAGCAATATTTAGAAGACAAATGGAAGAAGGAGGCAAATGGTGGTCACAACGGGGAAAGGAACGCGCCGATGCCACAATACCAATATAATAGCCAGCTAAATCCAAACGCCCCTAGATTCGAGGACGAACGACAACTCGGAGCTAGGAGGAAAACGACAGAGTTTCAATAAAACAGAGGATGACCAAGAAGAAGATGAGGACGAAGAAGAGGATGATGAAGAAGAAGATGGAAGAGAAGAAGAAGTCCAACTGATCCATAGGCAAATAGAAGCAAAACCATGCCCAGAATGTGGAGAGATCGACAGTGATGTCCAAGATTTCGTTAACAGGATCCACCTGATTCAACGAGAGAATGAAGAATTGAGACTCAATAACCAGAATCTGCGGGACGAGATCAGTCACCATCAAAAAGGAACGAAAGCAGTAATCAAATCATGATGAAAGTATGATGCGGATATATTAAAAAAATCTCATGATTATCACAAGATTTTTTTTTACCGAGCAACAGGAAGATGTACCCTGATGAGATATCCCCTAGTTTCATGATTTGATTTTGATATGAGAAATACAGATATATTGGAATATTAAATAAATACAGTGTCAGTTTTGTGTGGACGGGAGAATTTCAACATGATCGCGACAGTCCGGCGCCACGGTAAGCTTGTCATTAAGGGGAAGAAGGTTTCCTGGTCAAAAGATAAGAGGATTAAAATCTAGAGCTCACAACAACAGAATAATTACTACAAGGAAGTGAAAGAGTATATATTTCGGACCAAGGCCGAGCAGGTGTATCGCCAATACCGAGAATATGACGTACCGGGTATTTTCACGCCCGAGGCATTTGGTGTGGCCACGTTTAACAGGGAGAGATTTAAAACTAACCAAAGCGGTGTTGACCAATGAGAAAATTTATCGTAGGCCGCAGATGAACCAACATAAGAAAAACTCAGAGTGAACTCCAGTTAGCTTCTCCGATAACAATAATTAAATTATTCCAACCACATGATTGAATAGAGGGGATTTTTGTGATATCGTTCCCATGTTGAATAATGGTAATCGTAATAAATTAAAGTAATGAATTCGTGGAAATGACCCACGCTATCTCGCCATTGGTCGAGATGAGCACGCCATCAGGGACGCCGAGTTAGCGCGCGAAAGGTGGAGGACAGAAATTAAGTGATATTTCCATGATCACCGAACGATATGAGTTCAGAATACGACACATGAGTGTGTATCACCAGTGTATTAAGTAGGATAAAGCAAGAGATCCAACTCCGCCTGCATATGCCGATTTAGGATAACCAACCCCCTCTCCAGAAGTTGACCGCGGATGAACCCGGCGGGAAATCATATCGTCCATAAAAGTCCAGTAGCAGACCTCACAGTACTCAGTTCTTGCCAGCAGCAGTTCTTACCAGTCACCAGTCGTTATCGGTCACCAGTCGTGTCAGTCGTAATGAAGTAGTTGAGACTCTGACATGTTGACTCTGTAAGTCAGTACCTCGGGACGTATTCGAAGTCAATTAGAGCTGAAAGTACGTGAATTATTAGGAGAATGAATACGAACAGTGAAATTATCCATAGTACCGAGTGTGTATAATCAGTACAATTGTATGTTGAAATTAATGAATGTCATGTGTTTAAATAATAACTAACTAACGGAACGCCGATAGTACCTTTGGAAGGCAGTGTGCGGAGCCTGAAGTAAACACCTCAAGATAGACGGTGAATAACTATCCGAGCAGGGAATTATAGGAGCTAGGCGATGATCAAGACGGCTTGAAAATAAACCAGGAAGTGCCGATTGAAGACGCGATACGCGCCGGTTCAAATGAACGACATTTCGTCGTAATGTGTCACGACGTGTGTTTCGGGCGTATATGAAGAGTATATTGTGCGAGTGTCAGGGGTCTAGGAGCACCTATAAGTGTTTTTTTTTTGTTATTAGTATTGTTGTGTAAAATAGTGTAATAAGGTATTAATCATGGGTAGTCACCCAGAAGTGTTTTATTGTGTAAAATTTGTATTGTGCGACATGATGGACGTGTAAATCACCATGGGGCCGTAAAGCCTATATCTCCTCCGCTACGAGACAATGGAATTCTACACAGGAATGAGTACACAATTTTGATATTTAGGGGATGTTATCGCGACTAAACGGGGTTCAGTGTAAATTAATTATGGTTACTTAACATGGTCCGCTTCCCGAGTCCATGATTTTATTTTTTGTTAGACGGACGAACTAATTTATATTAACAAAATAATGGGTTAGATTAATTAATTTGAGCATTTGTTTGTTGTATATAATGTAAATATGGGATATATTTCTTTCAATTAATGCATGCTGTTTATAATACTTTGAATTAAGTTCATTTCAAGTGTTAAATTCTTTTTTTGTGCTAACCCATTTATTTGAATTTCATTCACTGCGGTGATCATTTGTATTTTAATTAGGAATAATTTCTATTAGACAGCCAGATTATGAAAGAGCCAGAGTATGGAAGATTTGTGTTGCGTACGGAAGGTCATTAAAATACTAATAATAATCATGTTTGTGAGTCGACAAAGGAAAGTAAAATAATAATAATAATAAATATTTGGGCGTGTGCAAGTTAAAGTATATTAATAATAATGACAGTGCTTCGTGAGTTAGCCAGTGCAAATATAATAATCAAAGTGGAGATGACATGTAGCGTTAAAGACTTTCATTCGCGTAGTCAGTTTGATTTTACGTAAATTTTTGATTTTACGTTTTTGGACTTTAATTTAACCATAAAAATTTTGTTTAAGAGCGATATAGGCACGTGAATTAGAATGGTCACGATATGTTAAAAGCCCAGAATGATTTGAGCCCATATTTAGAGTTGGAAGTCATGAGGGACGAATATCCGGCGTGAAATAAATTGAGCCGTATTGTTTGTAATGAGGAAATAGATGAATCTCAAGGCCTAAGATGATATAAATGCATATGCCGGTGTTATTAGTGGTAGAATCCACGCACCGAGGATTATTTTATGAATTAAATGTTTGAAGAGTTCCGATGAAAGGAAATGGACTTCAAATTTGAAGGAATAGTTTAGCAATCGCCGGCATTGGAGGTATTTGCCCAGCCGCGATATGCCATAGGTTGTGAGATGTGTCTTGGGAGGACAGGTGTCCCCATATAAAATTAACGGCAGTACGAAGTTGAAGGTACGGTCCCGAATACCATGTGGTCCCGACCAATATAAAGCAGATCTTAGTGGTTCATAACGGGATTTAACATATGTGACTAAATTCTAAAGAGTGGATATTAAAATATCATCTTTCCATTTTTAATAATAATAATAACAATAATCATACTCCAAGTGAATCTTGTCTTAAATCGAGTGCTTAGTGCCAAGCTAAATCGGAATTGTAAAAGGGGTTATGCGTTAAACATATTAAGAGCGAACTACCGTGTAACAGGCGAATTTAAGTTTTTTTTATAATAATAATAATAATAAATATTAAGAAAGGTACTTTTTTTTGAAGAATAAATTTTTTTATATTTTGGACATAATAATGATGTTGAGAGATGAAATGAAAGATTTGAGATTTTTAACTAATAATAATAATAAATAAAATATTTGAAGAAGGAGAAGAAGAATAACCAATGAAGGTACTTTATTTTTTAAACTTATTTTTTTTTGATGAATTTAATAAGAGCGAGAAGTTGAAGTATTATAGAAAGGACGATTACGGGTTACGATAATCACGATTTCCACTATTAATAATAATAATAATAATAATAATAATAATAATAATAATAATAATAAAAATATTTATGAGGAAGCTGATCATTATATTGTGCGGATAATTTAGGAGGAAGAACTAACCTTCGTTTGAAACGTCGGCAAGGGTTGGCATATAATCATCCCGGATGACAAATGATAATAATCAAATACCGGATTATAATTGAAATTAATGATAATAATAAAATAAATTGATGGTAGTCAAAGTATATGCTAATGATCAGACAGAGAATGGTAATGATATTATTTGATAATCATAGGAGGGTATGCTAGGGACAGTCATTCTGTGTCGAACTGCTCCGAACCACATGTTGGGTTTTCACGGGGAGATAGCGGTAGATACGTAAATAACCCACGGACGGCACATGTTTGCAGGGTCAGAGCAGAGTAATGAACCTTTCCGTACGTCTTGTCGTATTGACAAGTGTAAATATTAAAGTAGCTTTTGAGTTAATGAACTCTACCTGGTGTGTTTGTGAATCTGGAAATAATAGGCTAGAGTTTGTCCGTATTATAAATTCCCGTTTTTTCGAGGCGATAACATTTTCTACGGTGGGTGTCCGGCTCACCAGAATGTACATACCGGAAGTGTCTCATGTCCAAACGGAACGAGGAGACGACAGTAAAAAGTTACTGTCGTGCCTTCGTCGCCGAAAGAATATCTCCAGCGGTGAAACGTCCAATCATACGGATGTGGATTCGATCCCCAGTAACCAATTGGGACGAATTCACCAGATGTTTTACACTACCAGAGTAGTGAGGTAAAATCCAAATATTATGTCATTTATTTTTCAGGATTAAAAGTGTCCCAATGTAAATTTGTCATCATGTGTAGTATGCAAAATAAGTGAATAAATTGCTCCTCATTGCAATTTCAATAGGAAACAGCTTCCATATCTTTTCATTGTAGTTAGTCCAGTATGCCCATGGAATTTAAGTTGTCACTTCCCAGTCCTATTGTGGAGTCAGAATTTTGTATCCATGAATGAGTCGTCCCCCGTAACCTTAAATTTTCATGCCCCGTTCATCCCTGTGTTCATTTGATGCGCCGATATATATATTTTTTTGATATAAATTTTTTTAATTCGTTTTCGAACTGATCACCCCTGAGATAAATGCTAGTCTGGGACTCAGGAGGTGGGCGGGTGCAATATGATATAAGAGTTTCCAGTAAGGAAGGCTTAACATCACCGGGGCTGTTCATTGGGCTGGCATAATCATTTCGGATGTACTTCATTTTCATCATTTTCATTTTCTTCATTTTCATTGAGTGCTGAACATTAGAAATTGTCCACCACTGCGAAACTAAGACAACACGTTATGTTTCATAGTTCTTATGAGAGTGAATAAATCGAGGAATTTCGCACCTTAAATTATTTTTAAACATTCAAAATGATGTTATAAATATCATTTTAACACTTTTATAATGTATTTCCATCTATCCAGCGAAGTGTAATCTAAGAGAAAACGTTATTTGACTAAGTGACATTTCGAAATAATCAGTTTGTTGTTCTCTTTTGCTGTGGGGCTGTTCATCTATTCTAGCAGAATATGCGTGATTCTAGTTGATCATATGTGATGAGTACTTGTTCGCGAAGCATTTTCATAGGTGCAACAGTGATTTTCCTTATGATGTTACAGTTATCATGTTAAATTACCTACCACCGTTTACAAAATATGTACGTGATCTTTTCTTAATTTCTGTCGGATTGAACCAGATATTGTGTAGCTCTTTCAGTGGTATCAACACAAGTAATTTAATGTGACGCCGGGCTGAGTGGCTCAGGCGGTTGAAGCTCTGGCCTTCTGACCCCAACTTGGCGGGTTTGATCCCGGCTCAGTCCGGTGGTATTTGAAGGTGCTTCAAATACGTCAGCCTCGTGTCGGTAAATTTACTGGCAGGTAAAAGAACTCCTTTGGGACGAAATTCCGACATCTCCGAAAATCGTGAGTTGGTTTATCGTCGAAATGAAGTTATTGCGTGCTACCCTAACCTTCATCAGTCGGCAGCTACTGCGCCCACGACGTCCACCATCTTGGTTTTGATATTACGGTCTGATATATTGTAGTCGGTCTTGGTATAACGTAGGCAACGCAACTGCACACATTTTGTTTCTTTCGCCATCACTAACATGGAAACCACGAAGAAGGTGCGTACTCTGCTTTCTATTCACGGCGTTGTCTAGGTCATAGAACCGCACAGAACCTGCCATATTCTCAGCCATCTTTAAGACGGACGATGTTGTTAATTATATATGTTTTAAATGTAGTAGAGCACAGTTTAAAATCTACGTACAAAGAAACAACAGTTTAACAGTTTCTAATTAGTGCTCCCCTGATTGATCTACCCATTGCACACATTTCGTTTCTTATGCCATCACTACCATGGAAATCACGAAGAGGATGTGCACTCTACTTTGTATTGACGACGTTGCCTGGTCACAGAGCCTGCCCATGCTGTCAGCCATCTTTATTTTCACGATCACGAACTTAATAACAAGAAACGTACGTTATGAAACATGGCGGCGTGTTTCCATCCTCCTATATACAGCATTTCTTACCGGACTATCATGATATAGCGTAAGTTGCTGTCGCCTAGCGACAATCTGTCCATCAGGTCGATCCAATCTTGATGCGGCTTTGCAATTAAAATTAATTAATTAAAATTACTCATCATAAAAAACTGCCAATCGGATTTCGTAATAAGAACAAATTGTGAGATTTTCAGCCAAATAGGTCCAGTAGTTTTATAAGTCCAGTCGAGTCGAGCAAACAAATACTCAGTTTATTTTAACTGATAGCAGGAAATTTAAACTATTAAAATACAGTTGCCTTTTTTACATATTAATTACCAAACAACATGATGAAAATACAGTATAAACAATTAGTATCTGGTTGAAAATGCAATGCAATACGATTGATAATACTGGTAATAAGAATAACAAAGGGGAAAATTCATAATGATGACTGAAGTGCATAATAGATAACAGTAAACCCATTCACACAACGTACACACACTGACTCACACAACTCAGTTTTATGTACCCAGGAAAATCTTTCAGCAGGCAGATTTCAATGTATGAGAGGAAGCCAAATGTCCATTGGGAGTGTATTCCATAGCCTCGGTGCAGTAACTAGAAAAGTACGATTGTATGAATTCGTTCCATTTAGTAGAATTTCAAGTGGGGAACCAGAACGGTACTAATGTTATGGAATGAGGTAAGAAAACGAAAATTAGAAGATAGGCAAGTAGGAGTGTTTGTTGAAAGTAGTAGGTAAACACGTGCCATTATCATTAGAAAATGCCTTCGCTCATTTATGCATAGCCCTCCCCATGTTTTGAAGTATGGTGTAACATGAACGCCGTGTCGCAGGCGGAAGGTATGAAGATTTATGTGTTCGTTGAAGTCGCGCAGCTTGTTCGGCATTTAGATAAACTACCGTATCACAGTAGTCTAAAACTGGAAATAGGAGTGCTTGTATTAATATTAATTTAAGGATCGAGGAAAAGCATTCTCGTGACGATTCAGGGGATATAGAGCGGCATGAACCGTTCTACATACATTAGTTACTTGTTCCTTCCACGTCAGATTCTCGTTGATGAAGATTCCAAGATTTATTACGTTCTTAAGGCATGGTACTGCAGTGCCATTGATTATAATTGGAGCAAGATTGATACTGCTTATTACGTTGCCTATGATAATACTTTGTGTTTCACGAGGATTTAGGATTAAGTGACTGTTTTTAGAGTAAGCGGTAAACATCTCAGTATTTTAGTTAATGTGCTGAATTGCTTCGATAAATTGTTTTAGTGGTTTGATTGTATATCGTCGCTTCACCGGTAAAAAGGTTGTAATCCACAAAGCTCTTCCTATCGATTATTCTCCTTAAGACTGGTCACGCCTCTCAGCCACATATGGTTATGCAGTCCATCAGAACAAATTTTGTTGTGTTCATTTTCCTATGCCCATGTGTAAAGGAAAATTAACCTTACTGTACCGTACTATACGAATGTATGCTTGCATTACGTATTTACGCACTCCTATTGTATAATGCATGTTAGGTTCATTTTCGGTTACTCGTCGGCATTGGAAAACGAACACAACGGACATTGTTCTGATGGGCTGCATATCCATATGTGGCTGGGAGGCGCGACCAGTCTTAAGGAGAATAATCGATAGGAAGAGCTTTGTGGATTACAACCTTTTACCGGTGAAGCGACGATATCTTCAGATCGTCTGATTCCTTGGCTGAATGGTCAGCGTCGAGGCCTTCGGTTCAGAGGGCCCCCGATTCGATTCCCGGCCGGGTCTGGTATTTTAATCCCGTGTGATTAATTTTTCTGGCTTGGAGACTGGTTGTAGTCATGTTTTCCCAACACTCTCTTCTTCATATTCAGACAACACGCCGCACTACTAACCTGCACAGAAACACGCAATAGTGATTACATCCTTCCACATGGGGTTGGCGTCAGGAAGGGCATCCGGCCGTAAAACAGGGCCATTTTATTTCTTTATTTATTTATTTATTTATTTATTTATTTATTTATTTATTTATTTATTTATTTATTTATATGTGTGTGTAAGACAGTTTGCACTTGCGACCCCACAAGGTGTGGGAAAAGTACTAGAAGAAGAAAAAGAAGAAGAAGACTGTGTATCTTCAGATCACCCGCATATAAGCGGTAGTTACAATATTGAAGTATGGATGATATAATATTTAAACACTCCCAAATGACACTGACTTCTCAGCTACCGAGCTCGATAGCTGCAGTAGCTTAAGTGCGGCCAGTATCCAGTATTCGGGAGATAGTAGGTTCGAACCCCACTGTCGACAGCCCTGAAAATGGTTTTCCGTGGTTTCCCATTTTCACACCAGGCAAATGCTGGGGCTGTACCTTAATTAAGGCCACGGCCGCTTCCTTCCCGCTCCTAGCCCTTTCCCGTCCCATCGTCGCCATAAGACCTATCTGTGTCGGTGCGACGTAAAGCAACTAACAAAAAAAAAATTCTCAGCTAGTATCAAATCTATAACATTAGAAATAGGAGGAGAACAATTAATCAATTGCGCCCTATATCTCGGCACAAATGACAATATACCACACTGACGGTCGTGGTCCGAATCCCGGTGGAAACTGAGTTGGCATAAACATGTAGTGACAGGAAGTGCATTTTGTGTTAAACCACTAAAAATAACCTGGAATGACTGATATGAAAATTAATATTTGAGTAGAAGACATACTGGGAAGAATATTAAGCTACGCATGATTACAATATTTCCACGCAGAGGATGAATTTCGTGAGGGCTTCTTTCTTTGCAGGCATTCCCAGATTTGTTTCTTGTTTACTTCTCATCATATATTTCTGCTCAGTCATTCTCTTGAGTACCATTTCAAATAGAAAACAAAAATCAACTAGTGGGGACTGAGTGAATGGCTACTTGTTTTGAATCACACAGCTGTCAGCTTGCATTCGGGAGATCGTGGTTGGAACCCCAATGTTGGCAGCTCTGAAGATAGTTTTCTGTTGTTTCCTATTTCCACACAATGGAAATGCTGGAGCTGTAGTTTAATTAAGGCCACGGTCACTTCCTTCCCTGTCCTAGCCCTTTCCTATCAGATCGTCGCCATAAGACCTATCTACATAGAAACGACATCAAAAAAAGTAAAATGGTTAAATTCAAAAAGTCAGCTAATGTAGGGATCATCGATACTGGATGAGAGGTTTACTTCATCTCCTTCCCTGAGAGGCAGTAATCGTGTGTCACAGGGAACAGGAGCCCGAGTAAGCTGTACCATCACACGCGGCAGGCTTGTGAAAGGATGACAAAAATAAATCCTGAAGAGGGCGGATGGTGTCACGCATCTGTCAACCGGAGCACAAGGCCGTAGTGCTTTGTGGGGATTTAAGGGTAGGGTCGAACAGAATTACAATCCTATGGGCTTGAATAGCCAATGTCCGACTCTTTGGTTGAATGGTCAGCGTTGAGGCCTTCGGTTCAGAGGGTCCCGGGTTCGATTGCCGGTCGGGTCGGGGATTTTAGTCGCCTTTGATTAATTCTTCTGGCCCGGGGACTGGGTGTTTGTGTTTGTCCCAACACCTTCTTCTTCATATTCAGACAACACACTACCACTACCAACCACCACAGAAATACGCAATAGTGATTACATCACTCAATGTAGGATTGGCGTCAGGAAAGGCATCCGGCCGTAAAACAGGGCCAAAGCCATATTTGCTACAAAGTTTGCACCCGCGACCCCACAGGTGTGGGAAAAGCGGTAGAAAAAGATTAAAAGAAGGGCTTGAATAACCCCAATATTCTGATTTACAACAGGTATTAATATTATTATTATTATAACTGAGATGAACATTTTCAGAATCGTTAAATTATAAGTCAAGAGATAACTTGGTATGTATCTGTGTACGTGTCTGGCTCCATGGCTAAATGGTGAGCGTGCTGGTCTTTGATCCAAGGTTTCCCAGGTTTGATTCCCGGCCGGATCGGGGTTTTAACCTTCATAGGTTAATTCCCATGGCTCGAGGACTGAGAGAGAGAGAGAGAGAGTGAGTGTGTGTGTGCCGTCTTCACCATTAGAATTCATCATAGGTAGGGCCCTATTCCCATAGACGTGCAGGTCGCCTATACGGCGTCACCTCGAAAGACCTACACGCATGCGCAATTCATCGGCTTGACTGCAAACTATCGGATACATAAAGCGAACTACATTCGTTCACAGTGAACGGGACTCAAACCTAGTAACCACGGTGTCTTAACGATCATTTCCACTAGGCAAGATGTTATAGTAATAGTAGGTGGGGATGGGACATTATAGAACCCCTAAAACTACGAAGAATAATTTCAGTTAACGGGCACTATGAAACATCGCAGTACCTCTAAATCTGCTCATTCTCAGGACAGCCGACAATGGAGACCAGTTCCTCTCCGTCTCCTGAATACAGAGGTGTAGAGCCACGGCTACCGGCTCGGTTGTGGGGTGGAATGCAGAGTTCTAGAGCAACCGAGGCCAACCCGTCTCTGCACCTTCTTCAAGAATTCTTGGCGAATAGAACGTCTGAAGATAGATGTAAAGATATGCTACATACCTGACTTCATACTTCGTTAAAACTTTTGTACAGGACATCACGGGCGTGATGTCTACGTTGGCGGTGTTGCTGCAGGCAACACACAGAAACTAGATAACTTATCGAAAGAGACTTTCAGCCTATTAGGTCGTGTTACGTACATTTAGTACGTGTTGAAGAGATGTTAAGTACAGAACAAAAATGGCCAACCAGACACCAGTGGGATCCGAACCCACAACCGACGCGAAATCGGGAGGTTGTGTGTTCGGATCCCACTGGTGTCTGGTTGGCCATTTTTGTTCTGTACTTAACATCTCTTCAACACGTACTAATTGTACGTAACACGACCTAATAGGTTGAAAGTCTCTTTCGATTACAATGTAGTCGTGAAAATTCAATATTCATAGATAACTGATATTCCTTATTATATAATTTGTATTTTATATCAACAATCTAAATCCAACAGATTCCCGTAACACATATCAGAAAAGATATGATTGCCATCTAGCGCCGAAGAATTGAACTGATAACATAGTACAAAACGTTTTCAGTGTTTCCAAGTTACGCCAGCTATTGCCTGTAGCGCTTCAACGGCAAACTCGCCCAGGGTAGGTGTTACTGACCTTCAGTGGCATGGTGCTAGTGTGTCGCGCTTGGTCTCGTGCATTATTTGCCGGTTACACACAAAGGCTAAAAGTGTTTTTCTTCCTTCCTCTACACTCCACAAGCATGGCTTCTAAATTGACTGGCGAAGCATTCTCCCATGATTGTGACTGTTATAGGGAACCATTAAAACCGTTCTTTATGATAATGTGCATTAATAACAACAACAACAACAATAATAATAACAATAAGAAGAAGAATAATGTTATTTACTTTACGTCCCACTAACTATTTTTACGGTTTTCGGTTTTCGGAGACGCCGACGTACCGGAATTTTGTCCCGCAGGAGTTCTTTTACGTGCCAGTAAATCTACCGACACGAGGCTGGCGTATTTGAGCGCCTTCACATACCACTGGACTGAGCCAGGATCGAACCTGCCAAGTTGGTGTCAGAAGGCCAGCGCCTCAACCGTCTGAGCTACACAGCCCGGCAATGTCCATTTAGTAAGGATGTCTGTCTGTTAGGTCATCAGCCCAGAGGCTGGTTGGATCCTCAAATAGCACCACCAAAGGTTATGTGGTTATAAGGAAACCGCAAAAACCAATGGCAGCACTAAAATGAGGCGTACTAGGCAAGACGAGGAGTGAGGTAGTTTGCCATTGCTTTCCTCACTGGGTCAGAAAGTGCTATTGCAGCACGACTGACCCTATGAGCAATACCTTTCATAACACTCAGATGCACTAGTCGTGTTTTGAATGTCATTATTCAGGACCACTCATACCCCAGCAGCTTCCATATTGTCACAGCCATGGATGAGACAGGGACTTCAGTGAAAGCTACACTTTACTCTGGCCTGCGCCAAGGGATGGATAGCAATATTATTTCGAATGTACGAACAAATCCTGAATTAAAAGACTTAAAGACTTATTCACATGGAGGCTTCTAAAGGCACTGTAATGTATCATAGTATACAGGATCACAATGGATGTGTGTTAGTGAAAAATTATCACGACTCTTTCGCTTGCCATGTTCTTTTTTTAAATGAAAAAACGTCTGGACCAAACATATTCTCAAGAATATGGATAGTTTCATTGTTCTACGCACGCGTCGTGAAAATTCTAAAAATCACGTTGCATCCATTATTTCTCTAGCGCATTTGGGAAAAATGGGAATAGGCTTCTCATTAAGCGAGCCATTTAAAAAATCAACAGAAGCTGTGAAAAGAAACAGAACGACGAAATGATTTTAAGTACCACTATGTCTCACACAGCTTCTGGAAAAATCTTCAAATACAGTACTTTTCTACGCCCATTGTTACTATTCTTCGTATAATCTGTGCATTGGACATTGTAGTTGGTAATTAAAAATATTATTATTTTATATTTGGAAAAAATATATTTTCTCATCAAATGTCAGTAGAACGCTCCAAGGAACGTCACCCTCTCCAGAACTCTCTCAGCTTCGAACCGGCAACACCCAGGAAATTAACACGTCATGCCATTGCGTGACAGTAAACTCATTTTAATGGCAAACCACTTGGAGTTACGAAAGGAATGCATATCGCCATTTGTACAGGACATTTAATTATAAATTCAGTAGACTAGCTATCCTCGTTTTCTGAAAAATCTAACGGTTTGCTCTTTATTTTAGTTGTTATCTGTTATAGCTAGGGGCTGCCTGGCCGAGGCGGTAAAGGTGTGCTCGGTTCGCCCGGAAGGACGTGGGTTCGAAACCCCGTCAGAAAGTCGTAAAATTTAAGAAACGATATTTCCACTTTCGGAGGTGCATATGGCCCTGAAGTGCACCCAGCCTACACCAAAAATGAGTACCAAATTAATTCCTGGGAGGACAAGGCGGCCGGGCATATAGCTAACCACTCTACCCCATCACGGGCCGAGGTTACGAATAGTGGGGGCCCTTCCCTTCCACCCCTCCAAGGGCCTTCGTGACCTGTACGGAGATGACTCTGCTTTTCTTCTGTAATTGCTTGCACCAAAATTTAAAGCACATTTGTATATCAGTTACCGAATTCGGCAAGAAATACGTTAAAACCCTGTAAATTAAACTCATATTGCAGAAAATAATTTATTTATTTAATTTTTTTATTTTTTATTTTTATTTCTTTCTTTCTTTCTTTCTTTCTTTCTTTCTTTCTTTCTTTATCCATTTACCCTCCGGGGTTGGCTTTTCCCTCGGACTCAGCGAGGGATTCCACCTCGAACACCTCAAGGGCACTGTCCTGTAGTGCAAGACTTTGGGTCGGGTATACAACTGGGAAGAAGGATCACTACCTCACTGAGGTGGCCTCATCCACTATGCTGAACAGGGGCCTTATGGGGAGATGAGAATACTGGAAGGGATAGACAAGGAAAGGGGAAAAAAGCGGTCGTGACTGTAAGTTAGGTACCACCACTGCATTAGCCGGGAAGAGAAGTGAGAAACCACGGAAAACTACTTTGTGGATGGCTGAGTGGGGGGATTGAACCCTCCTCTACTCAACTGACCTCCCGAGGCTGAGCGGACCTCGTTCCAGTCCTCGTACCACTTTTAAAAAGTTCATGGCAGAGCCGGGAATTGAACCCGGGCCTCCGGGGGGGGGGTGCGATGGCAGCTAATCATACTAATCACTACACCACAGAAGTGGACAGATAGAATGTAATGATCAAAATTGGAATAAATTAAAACAACATGAAATGTCAAAGATCTACACATATAAAATAACATGTCCTGACTGACTAATTCATCATCGCCGAGCCAAAACTACTGGACAGAAGGAAATTAAATTTTGGGGATACATTTATATCACAGTGTAGTTGCTCACTAAGAGAGGATTTCGGGATATTCCATCGCGAAGAGGGGTGAATTGTTTAAATGAGTATATTTCAAAATCTTGACGGTTTAGAGGCGTAAATATTGGTATTTGGAATCTCCTTCAAAAATAAAGAAACGCGTATTTTTTCGTGTTCTGAAAATCCTCTTAAGGGGGTGAAAAAAGGTAAAATATGGCTTCAATTATTTTTATGAGGATACTTATACAGGGTGTTCCAAAAAGACGCCGACAACGCTTAGTACGTTGTGCAGGAAGGCAAACAGATCCGTTTTCAAGAAGGAACCCATATCCAGAAACGCACGGCTTGGACGCTGTAGCCATCAAAGTGTGAGATGGGCGTTCGTTCCGCATGTCGTCAATAAACCCAACATGAATACCACATTGGACTCTTTACATATGGGCTTCGAACTGTGTACCTCCTACGTCATTGCAGAGCCTACATCGGTGGTGCTAAGCCTCACGCACATGACCCAATACGTGCAGTTGTCTTTGAAAAATTTCAATCGCTCCCTGGACTCAAGCAATAAGGTCCTCCGCTGACATTACAGGAGTGTCATACACCATACTCTTCATACTACCTATGTGGAACTGTCCGGCTTCTCTTAATCGTCTCTCGATGTCCGCGAAAGTGGAATGATGTGGGATACGTCTGTTTGGAAAACGTTCCGCATACAATCTTGCAGCAGCTCTACTATTGCAGTCCGCTTTGCCGTATCCAAGCACCATGTCGGTCATGGTGCGAACTGGTACATGTCGCACTGTTGTTAACAACATTACTAGCGCTGTGAAGAGGAGGCGGACCTCCTGTTGATTGAATCGGATAATACGATTACAGCGCTCCTCCGGAGACCTCCGGTAGTCCTCCGATTGAATTCACTGGCGGAAAATTCAAATGCTTTGATGTGGGCAATGTTGCAACGGTGATCTTAGGAGGAATTACAATTTAGATTTCAGTATTAATTCCACAGATGCATGTGTTCCCCTACGTTTGTCATTCAAATGATGTAGTCGTTTCAAGATCGCCGCATTATTTGTTACGTTATGAATAACAGATTTTGATCTGCTGACGTTCAGTTTGCAATAGGTGCAGGTGGATAGAATACTGTAGATTGAATATTGGCATATATTATACCGTTGCAAATGCGTTAACAATATTATTAATACTGGTAGTAAAATAGTTTAAGTGGTAATTATATTCCATTGCATGTAGACATGTATTATATACGATGTTCTTACATTAATTATACTCGTAGCTCATTTATTACGGAACAGTACATCCGGTTCCACGGCTAAATTGTTAGCGTCACAGGGGTCCCGTGTTCGATTCCAGGCTGGTTCGGGAATTTTGACCTTAATTGGCTAATTTCGCTGGCGCTGGAACTGGGTGTATGTGTTTCATCCACATCACAACGCGCAGATCGCCTAAAGACGTCAAATCAAAGGACCTGCATCTGGTGAGCCGAACTTGTCCTCAGACACTCTCGGCACTAAAAGTCATACGCCATTTCAATTTTTACTAAAGAGTACGAACTGGTTGAAAGTGGTTATATGCTGTACCGAGCTGAGTAGTTCAGACGGTAGAGCGTTGGCCTTCTGAGCTCAAGCTTGCGGTTTCACTTCCGACTTTGCTCGGCGGTACCTGAAGGTGATCAGGTGTACCGGCAGTAGCGCCGATTGGGAAGTAGAAGTAGGGGGGCAAAAAATGTAAAGACAACAAAGTACCCCAGTTTGTGGGATATAGCGGGGGGGGGTATATATGTTATACATTAAAACTGAAAAAAAAAAAGCTACTAAATGGAATTTCGACAGAGAGGTAAAGATTCTCAGCCTACCAACTTACCTGTGTTGATAATATTTATTTGAGATTTTGATTCAATACTATACAATAAAACTTTCACGAGAGGAACAATATTACACATGTATTACAATTAAATAGACGTACGGCGTGATTATATAATTAAAATCATTTAGTATTTGACTACAAACTAAAAAAAAAACTAACTGACACTAAATAGACTGCCAGACTAACGAATGCACGCGTACCCTTCCTCACAGCACATACAAAGTCTCCACTACAGTACTCGCTGTGGCGCTATACAAATCGGTTAACCGCGTGAACGACTTTGTTGCGTATTTCCGCTAATAATTTCGTTATTAATAAAAGCAAATAATTAGCTGATAAGACAACAGGGCTTGTACAAATTGCTTGTTTTAATAATTCCTATAATTCCTTGTTTCATTCAGCTAAAATGGAATACAAATGCAAAGTTTTCTCCACAAAGTAGGGGGGCGACTGTCCCCTCTCGCCCCCCCCCCAATCGCCGCGACTGTACCGGCACATGAAAGAACTCCTGTGGGACAAAATGTCGGCACCTTAAAGTCACAGAAAACCACATAAGTGGTTATGGGAGTATAATAATAATAATAATAATAATAATAATAATAATAATAATAATCCTTCCATCAATTTACCCTCCAGGGTTGGGTGTTCCCTCGGACGCAGAGAGGGATCCCACCTATACCGCCTCAAGGACAGTGTCCTGGAGCGTGAGACTTTGGATTTTGTTATATGTCGCACCAGCACAGATAAGTCTTATGGCGACGATGGGATAGGGAAGGTTTGGGAGTGGGAAGGAAGCGATCGTGGCCTTCAGTTAGGTACCATCCCGGCATTTTCCTGGAGGAGAAGTGGGAAACCACGGAAAACCATCTTCAAGGCTGCCGACAGTGGGATTCGATCCACTATCTTCCGGATGAAAGTGGGTTCGAACCCCACTGTCGGCAGCTCTGAAGATGGTTTTACGTCGTTTTCCATTTTCACGCCTAGAAATTACTCTCCTTAGCCGTTCCTATCACATCGTCGTCATAAGACGGCATGACGTAAAGCAAATTGTTACAAAAGTAATCGACAAATGAAACACGAACGATAAATGAGAATGTATATATTTCCTATATTCTCCTTCGTCATACTTATAAAGCAGTATTTACTATGTCGCTAGCACGTCCGTTGCGCACCACGGATGGAACGGCAAGCGAGGCACACATTCAGTACTGTTGCTCCGTCCTCCGCTCGCCCTCCGCTCGCGTGCCGAAGCACCGATTGGTTTCCCAGCAACAGTTTACTACCGGAGAATACCGGAGGGAGCGCTCACTCGCACTACCGATTGCAATCATAGGAGCAACTGCTCCGTTCCCAGCTCTATTCGCAACAGTAGCTCCGAGTGTAAGGACTTAGTGGGCTGTAATTTCAAACTTACGTCCATGAATGTAGGCGCCCTATAAAAATCGTTACCTACATAAACAAAAATTGATCTATACCACCGATATTCCATACAATACCCCTTAACAAAGAACGTATAGTCATTCAGAATAATTAATGCATCCTCTCATTTGTTATCAAGAAAATGCAATTATATCGACATATAATACATACCCCATATACCCTGTAGGTATAAACCCTGTAGATACAACAAACAATATATCTAAACAGGTTCAGTTGTTTCTCAGAAAAGTGCAGGCCCTACCTGTGCAGAACTTACACAGTACATACACTTCGTTCACATTATTATTATTATTATTATTATTATTATTATTATTATTATTATTATTATGGAAATATTCCCATTGTATTGGCACTAGAATATAGTAGTTTCAAGATAAATTTGAATTCGCTTTTAATTTCTGGACATATGTAAAAAACGCGAAAGACGTGCAGAAGTAAAGGATGATTATTTACGAGTGGACGGAGGAGTTCAAGCGGTTCAAGTCTGTAAGTGCTGCGCTGTAAAACATGGCACAAACAACTCGTAAACGCCGGTCACACGGTGTAGGTGGCAACGCGTCCGCCTGTCACCCGGCGGCCCCGGGTTCGATTCCTGGCCGGTTCAGAGTTTATTTATTTAAATTATTAATATCCCTGGTCTGGGGACTGGGTATTTGTGTCATCCTTAACGTTCCTTTTATCACATTCAACACTTTACACTACCGCCATTTACATAATACACGCAGGTTTCCTCACATATGGTGCAAGTAGAGGCAAAAGATCTTCAAAGGTCGACGCCCCGAACATATAGCATTAAAAAAAGTTAAAGAAGGAGTGTAGTTTCGCGCAATAATAGCGACAAGTTATAAATTCATATGAGAATGCTCGTTCATTCCTCCCGTATGAAGTTCACACTACGCGCTTGTCATTCAATGTCTCTCTTTTTTTTTTTTTTTTTTTTTTTTTTGCTAGTTGTTTTACGTCGCACCGACACAGATAGGTCTTATGGCGACGAGGGGACAGGGAAGGGCTAGGAGTGGGAAGGAAGCGGCCGTGGCCTTAACTAAGGTACAGCCCCAGCATTTGCCTGGTGTGAAAATGGGAAACCACGGGAAACCATTTTCAGGGCTGCCGACAGTGGGGTTCGAACCTACTATCGCCCGAATACTGGACACTGGCCGCACTTATGCGACTGCAGCTATCGAGTTCGATCATTCAATGTTTGTACGTAAGAATGCTATCTGTATTATCGTCCAATAATAAGGGTACCGGTATAAACTGAGGGACCTAGTTTCTCACGATAATAGTGACAAGTTATAAATTCCTGTGAAAATGCTCGTTCATTTCTCCCGTACCAAGTTCACACTACGCGCTTGACATTCAATCGGAGGTTCTGTTACATAATTATTATGTTTGTACGTAAGAATGCTATCTGTAATATCGCCAAATAACTAAAGTATTAACGGAGGGGCGTAGTTTATCACATTAACAGCGACAAGTTATAAATTCCTGTACAAATGCTCGTTCATTTCTCCCGTACCAAGTTTAAACTACGCGCCTGTAATTCAATCGGAGGTTCTCCGGAGGCACCGATTGAAAGCGCCCGGAGCCTCCGCTCCGTAAACAACCGCTCCGTTAACAGCGCTAAACGTTACTGCACTGGCAGACTACAGTACACAGGTAACGCAGTAGGACTGTGTGGAAGAATGTAGCGCGTGCGCAGGTAGCTATGTTATTAGGCTGAAGTCGTCCATCCGCAGTGCACAGAAGGTTAAAGGGTTGGATATCTTCCGTGTTAAGACACCAAATCGGAAATAATTTTCAGAACCGTTCTCAGGCTTCGACGATGTCCAACGCCCAATCCGTTCATTTCCGGACAGGGGCTACTTCTTGAAAACCGATCAGCCCGTCATCCCGCAAAACACACTAAACCTTGTCGGTGTTTTTTGGGGACACTCTGAATATCAAAAAATGAAGATATTACAGACATGAAAATCTCCTTTAGAAAGAAAGAAACACCTATTTTTTAGTTTTCGGAAAATCCACTTAAGGGAGTGAAAAGAAGTGAAAACGCGGGTGAATTTTAAAAATAAGTAAATCTATATATATATATTAAAAAAAGACTGAAGATGTTACAGACGTGAAATTTAGTATTTGCAATCTCCTTTGAAAATAGAGAAATACCTACTTTTTTGTTTTCGGAAAATCCACTTAAGAGGGGCAGGGGAGGGGGGGTTGAAAAGAATTGAAGGAGTTGAATTATTTTCATAAGGATACTTTTACTTTAAAAATGAAGATGCCACAGATGTGGATATTTATATATATAAGCAATAGGCACCCACTAACGATGGGTTTCAAAAATTTCCACCCTAAGGGGATAAAACGGGGGGGGGGGAGGAAACCCTAAAAACCAAAATATTAATTCCTCCGAAACCACTGACCAGACAAAGTTGATATTACACTCAATGATTGCTTATTTATGTACTGGATGTTAAATATGACAGGATTAGAAATAAATTTAGTCCTTAAGGGTAAAATGGGGGTTAATACCCGAAAACAAATATATTCCTTTCTCTGAAACCGTTTGGCATACAGGGTGGTTCCTCCTGTATGTCTTAGATTTTCAATAAAACGTAGTATTAAAATAATGCACCCCTAAGGGTTTTTGACTGGGTATGTTGGCTGACAACTTAAATATTCACTTTTCTTCAACAGTTTGACATATGGGCTTGACATTTCACATAATGGCTGTTCTATATATCTTAGGTTTGGATAGTAAGTGGTCTTAAACAATACTTCACTAATGGGGGAGGGAGGTTGATTATGGGATGAGGTCTTGATGACATAAATATTCATTTCTCTCAAATCACTTTGCATACGAGTTTGAAATTTCATATGACGATTGCTCCTATATGTCTTGTATTTTAAACAAAAAGTGGTCTTAAAATAATACATCCCTAATGGGGGTTTGGCCGTGAGGGTAAGGCCTAAGAACACAAATATTCATATATCTGAAATCGACTGGCATGAGGTTGGTAAGGGTAAGGGTTATTCTGCCCGAAGGCATGTCCGAACCTCCGCAGAGGTGTTCCTGAGCCGGAGTTTACGTACGGTAGGGTGGCCAGTTCCTTTCCGCTCCTCCATTCCCTTACCCCCCCCCCCCCCCCACCAACAGCGCGTGGCAACCCATCCAACTCCTGACCACGCCCAATGTTGCTTAACTTCGGAGATCTCACGGGATCCGGTGTTTCAACACGGCTACGGCTACATGAGGTTGAAATTTTACTTATTGTTTGCTCCTATATATAATAGATTTTTAAATAAGAAGTGGGCTTAAACTAATATACTCCTAAGGGTGTTTGACTGGGGTAGAATGTAGCTGACAACATAAATACCGGTATTCATTTCTCTCAAATTGGTTGACATACCAGCTTGAAATTTCACGTGATAGTTGTCCTATATGCCGTAGATTTCAAATAAAATGTGGTATTAAAAATAATACGCCCCTTAGGGGTCTTGACTGGGGGTGATGTCCGATGACTAACATATTTATCTCTGAAATTTAACATACGAGGTTGAAATTTCACATGATGTTGCTCTTATGTGCATTGCATTTTAACTAATAGTTGGTCTTAAACCTACACTTTTTTGGGATATTGACTGGGGATGAGTTCTGATGACGTAATATTCATTTCTATGAAACCGCTTGACATACAAGGTTAAAATTTCACATTATGCTTGCTCACGTATGTTTTAGATTTAACAAGTAGGTCTTAAAACAATACACCTCTAAGAGCTTTTGGCTGCGGTGGTGGTGGTAGTTGGGGGGTGGGGTGACGACTTATGGCGAAATTATTCATCCCTCCAAACCATTTGAAGTATGAATTTGACATTTTACAAGATCTTTAAATGTTGTAGGTGTCAAATATGGTATAATTCAAAATATCCCTCGTATAAGGATTGGGATTATGTAGAAGTTGTTGAAGTTGTAAAATTAAGTCTCCACAACAGCCAAGGTACTCGACCGGATTTCCGACTCCTTTCCTTTTTTGACAAAGAAATTTATTTGTAAAATTCAAGGGTTTAACTGAAATAATATTGAACTTGAGACACAACTGGAAGAACTTTTTTTTTGAGACTGTATCCATTAATGGTACCTACAAATTCTTGTGCGGACGTTGAATGTATAATATTTAAGGATATAATCCTCTTACATTACTAATCAGTTTCCAAAAGCTGAACACATATGATTGGCCTAAATAATAATAAATGAGGTTTCATTCGATTTTTATCAAATATCGGTGCTGCTCTCTACACACATTAAATTCTATATCCTGGATTTTAAATAAGAAGTGGTCTTCAAACAATACACCCCTAAGGAGTTTTGATTGTGGGATGAAGAATGATGACAAAATAATCACTTCTATGAAACCGTTTGAATTACGAAGCTAAAATTTCTGATCGTATCCTAGGTGTTAAATAACAGAAAGTTTGAAACAGAAATTTAAATTTAAATGGAGGTTAAGATCCGAAAACAGATATATTCATTCCTTCTTTCGAAACCGTTTGACGTACGAAGATAAAATTCTAAACAGCGGTATATATTTTAAATCCTAGGTGTGAATTAGGAAATATTTTTAAACACCCCAACCCTTAAGGCGTTAAAAGGGGTTATGTCCGCAAACGAAATTATTCATCCCTGCGAAATCGTTTGACGTACAAATTTGTAATTTTACGGGAAGGTTCTTCGCTTATGTCCTAAATGTAAAATATCACATACTTTAAAATATGTATGCTCTAATGGATTTAGATGGAGGTTGACTATGAAAAAAACAATATCCATTCTTCCGAAACCTTTACAGACACGATGTTAAAATTTTACATGAAGCGTAGTCGTCTTCTATATCCTAGATGTTAAGAAATATTTTTAAAACATTCACTGCCTAAAAATCATTCATTGCTTCATTACTGTTCGACGTAATGTACGGTTCAAATCCCGTTACAAACATTCCTTAGTAATTATTATTAATATTAATATTAACAATATTAATAATTAATAATTATTACTATTATTCTTAATTTTACTATTATTATATTTTGTATTCAATACTATCATCTGATTTCGCTATTTATTCATTATTTATCGCTCGCTCCATGTCATTTCATCTGTTATGTGCCATATATATAATGTGTGTGTGTGTGTGTGTGTGTGTGTGTGTGTGTGTGTGTGTGTTATCATTAAGGGACTGTGTATGGGATTTGCTGCTTAATGTAAGATTTTAATTTATTATGTGAACTTACGTTTAAGAAGTTGCGTTAGGTGGTGTAATACTATTACAATTAGTGTCGAATCATGGTTCTACCCCATACGTCACTGCTTTCATTGAGAAACGGGAGATGCCGTCAGGGAGTTTACGCAGCCGGCGGTTATTTAAACATCAGGTGCAATGCTTTGAAGTTTGGCTTGAGTGAGGTGACGGTCTGTTTTAATCATAACGTAGGCATAAAACCATGTGACAATAAGAATCTATAAAAGGGCTGGTATCCTATAGCGGTCATTCATATGGTAGTGACCAGTCAGATGGATGATGAGGACTCAGTCGGTCAGTCAGTTGGTTACGCAGTCTTCAGTGATCAGATGTACTAGATGTTCGGAATGTGTTCCGTATATGTGTTCGGTCGAGTCAACTTGTGTCGTTTCGGTGACAGCCGAAGATAGAGTCTTCGGAAAAGGAGAATAACAGTTCTGATGATGATGATGATGATGATGATGATTGTTGTTGTTTAAAGGGGCCTAACAACCAGGCCATCGGCCCCTAATGGTACGAAATTTGACGAAATGTAGTGACAAATTAAAAGTCCAAAATCCTCCACTGACCATAATTCAAAACCTGAGGATGAAGAATGAATGGATGGATATGAATTTAAAACAATCAGTGGATCCGACCCGCAGTGCCTCACATTCACAGAAAATGACGGAAAACAATAGTATTACTGACCAAGGGACTGTTTCTAAAGCACAATACTGAATCTATGATGCTTGCAGTCTGAAGGGGTCCAAAATTCAAGTCATCGGCCCTCATATTGGTACTTATCGCTAGGAAAGTAGAACCATGGTATTTGTCATGGTGCGGTACTAATCAAAAGTAGCGTAGACTGGCGGTATTCCGCACATTATGGTTCTACTCACAGATAATGAAATTCGCACATGTAATACGGATCTATGGTGTTTCAAACATTGCGGCGCCATTTACAGGCAACGCAAACCTATGGTGTTCATCACATAAGTGTACTAACTACAGGGACTCGTACTATCCCGTAGTGTTCCTCATATAGTGGTTACTAATCATAGGCAAGCCAGAAGCATGGTGTCGCTCATATAGTGGTACTAATCACACGTACTGTAAAAGCCGACAGTGCACTCTAAGTGGGGGGCTAACCGCACGGTGTTCCGGCGTGCTACTAATCACAAATCTATTTGGTACCTAACATAGTGGTACTAAGCGCAAGTAAAAGCGACCCATGGTGTTCCCTGCGTGGTGGTACTAATCACAAGTAGTTTCATGGTTCTAATACAATCATCCCTTTGTCGCCCCTTTTGGTCGCCTCTTACGACAGGTAGGGGATACTGTGGGTGTATTCTTCGCCTGCGTCCCCCACCCACAGGGGGTTGTGTGTTTGGTCCGCATGTGGTATTTTATTTCCGTCAAGTCTGCCGGCAAGCCGGTTAGGACCCTCCTATCCACCACCTGGGAAGCGATACGTGATAATATCACCTCTCCTCCTGCTACGCCAGCGTAGTAGGTTCGTTGTAACAGTTCTGTGGTTTACGTGTAAAGTTGATTGAACAGTGTGGTTATATATTTAGGCCATGCCATATTTCGTTGGTGAAGCTAAAAGGATAAGTCACCAAATTAGGTTTGAGATACCTACAGTTCATGCCATTTCCAAGGAATACGTCACAAGAACACTTAAAGTGCCCAAGGTACTGTAATGTGAACCAGTGAAGGATAAATTTACTGTACAGATTTTAAATTTCCGGTCAAGAATATTTTTAATTTAATGCCTATAGCTTCATTCCATTATAACTTCAGAGTTTTACATCGTAATTTCAGTATCACAGCAAATCTCACTATTTCATTGTTTTATTTCATGGTAAAACAGGTAGTCCCAAATTATAGTTGGGAAACAAACGTCAAGATTCTTTTTCCAAAAACTATTCTAGGTTATGCTGTCAAAGTAAGCTTATTACCCTAAACCAGGGCCTCTCAAACGCTCAAAATATCACAGGTGCAAACTGAGGTGCAGAGTTCCTGTGCACAGTACATCGGTCCCACTCCGCTCGACTCGGACCAACGCTTCGTCTCTGGGCTACTCGGCCAAGCTCGGCTGAACTCGGCTCGGATTTGGAGCGCTACGGAGCTAGTGAGGAAGAGGGAAACAGGCGGACTGAGCGAGACGGCGCTATTGCTCCAAATCGAGGAGTGGGGTCTGCACTCTGCTCAACCAAGCGAAGTCGTCTTTTCCTCCGTGCACAGTGCAATGCGCTGGTGCATGTACCCTAAGAGGCCCTGTCCTACACCCTAGAGATATTCAAGGCTCTCATACTATTATTGTTACATTCATTTGTAGCTGGCGCCCATCATCAATTAAAGTATTAGTATTTCTGGTTATTGTATGTTTAAGTAGTCAGATAATTACAAGGTGAATGGCCAACAGCAGGGCATATTTTATGTGGAAACCCGTGGGTAAGTACAAAGTGGCACCATATAGTGCGATAATTAAGTATTTTATTTTATCAACATTT
Organism: Anabrus simplex; assembly: GCF_040414725.1. Lineage (NCBI taxonomy): Eukaryota > Metazoa > Arthropoda > Insecta > Orthoptera > Tettigoniidae > Anabrus > Anabrus simplex. The sequence continues at coordinate 399,260,982 of NC_090267.1, read as the reverse complement.
AAGTATTAGAGTTATAATCACAGTACAACATTTAAATTTCAGAGGTTGATCGCTTTTACATCTTAGATGTTAAATAAAATAGGATGTTAAAACATTTCTTCTGCGCCGGGTTCAAATGCATTGTAGATAAGAAAATGAATGGTAATTCCCCCAAAACCGTTTGTCATACGAACTGAGGGTGTATTTCACAGGCTCACTTGACAGTAGACTCTCTAAAATGTAAAAATTTTGAAAAATAAATTTCAATTTTAAACCGTAGCTAAGCACGGGTATCTGAATAGTAATGAATACAGAAAAAAATAATTGAATCACTTCATGGTAGACCACATTTTTTGTTCAAATGGGATCGTCTGCGCCTATTCCCAGGTCTCTTCATGGAGCGATAAAAAGTTGTACACCTTCCAAAACACAGAAGCGGCTCATGGCAACATAGAGCTGCTCGTGGTTTTATACCAGCTTTGACAGATAAATCTCAATCCCAGAGGGAGACTGACCAGTAAGCTACTGATGGTAATTGCGAAGGCCAAAAGGAGTGGGAACTGCAAGTGCACAAGTTGGAATGAACAAAAATGCAAACAATGTATAAACATGTTTGCCGGGTGCTTTCCATCCGCAACGTCTTAGTGTCTGCTTAAATTTGCTACGAGTTGCGTGGCCATGACTCCGGCGGGCCACTACCTGAGATTGGATCCATACAAAAAGTTTGTTCTCACATCTAGTGGGAGTAATGAATCACTCTGTATTTTGGTGAATGCTGGGTATCTCCTCTGGGACTTATTAAAGGAGTAAAAACATTTTTCATGTTAAGAAGCCTAGTTTGCATGCTCCTGACTACTTCGTCGTTTTCAGGGTTTCCAGAGTGTATTAGAAAAGGTCCAACAATGATGAACTCTAGCAACCATTTAGCCGGTTTTAAGGAATATTTTTATTAATGAGCAGTCACTTGGTACCTTTGAATACCCGTGTCACCTTTTTTTTTGTTGGATATTCTATTAGCTCCAATGCTTTATCAATATTATTTCCCTCTAAAGCCATTTCCCATCCACATCTAATTGAACAATTCTTGTTTTATAACTAAGTGATAAATTTCTTGAGCTTGTATTTCTGTGCTACCAATTGTCTTGGGTGACGTTAACTCAGTATAAGCCTTGAGATGAAACAGCAAATAAGTTACTACTGTACATATTTAAAAAGTTTACAGTTATCATAACAGAAACTCACTTTTATTTACAACGTCTTACATAAACTTTATCTAACAGTTCAAGATATTAGGAATATCAGAATATTTTTCTTGATGTGTTGTTTAAATGTTCCAGTTGCATTCCAAAATCCAGAAGACGGCCTCCATCGCGACATAGCTTTCAGGTACGCGGTGCAACACATGAACAACGATCTCCGACATCCAGATATTCTGGACTTGGAGATGAGGAATGTGAAGCCATTTGACAGCTTTGGCACCGGTCTCATTAGTAAGTGGACTCAATATTTCTAATTGGAACCATCTCTCAACAGCAATGCACGTTCGAAAGCTTACGACAATTCTCAACGAGAGAACTTGTTATTCATCAGGGAATAATTTTGTTAGTGAGAATACCTAAGAGACGATTGTAGTATCTGAAGGATATCCACAGAAACGCTTCATTAAATATGATAGCAAAAGTTCGCAAGGATAAACTGCGGATTAGAGGCAGATAAAAGGATATGGATTAGTAGGGCACTGAAACACACACTATTCAACACAGTCACCATTCTTGTCCAAAAGGAGGGAGCAAATGGAGGATGAAGTGAGCTCTGCACGCGTCAGGGAAATAGAGACCAAGAATGGAGGGGATCTAATAAAAGTGGGGTTGAGGCTCTCGTTATGGGTGATTCTACTGTCAGGCATGTGGGGAAAGTATGTGGAGGAAAGAGAATCTTAACCAGGAATCAGGTTAAGGCAGATAGATGTTGAGGAAAATAGAAGGGAGGGAGGAGGCTAAGGTGAGGATGGTAATTTTCAATGTTGGTACCAACAGCGTAACGCAAGCAAGAATTGGTACCAACATAGTTGGAGATGTTTGGGATCTGGTTACGGCAGTACGGAAGAAGTTTAAGGAATCAGAGATTGTTTTCAATGGGGTATTGCGTAACAGGGATACTGAATGGAGGCTAATTTATAACCTCGCATGATCTACCCTAACAAAAGCCTTGAATAGGTCCATTTGACCTCCTAAATCTAAAATATCTGCTTTAGGCCTATCTTGCTGGAATCTTACAAGTTGAGCTTCACTGGAATTACTGACAAAAATGATGGCAATTGTGCTAGACAAAAAATTGGTTGAATGGGTAGCTATATTTCTAGAAAATATAACTCAGAAAATTGTCCGTCCCCGCGGTGTTGGGGTCAACGCGTCCGCCTGTTACCTGGCGGCCCGGGTTCGATTCCCGGCCGCGTCAGGGGGTTTTAATTGTAATTATTAATATCCCTGGCCTGGGAACTGGGTGTTTGCGACGTCCTTAATCTTCCTTTCCTCGCGCACAACATTCCACACTACTGCCATTCCAATTACACGCAGGTTTATACAATTTGATGCCAGTAGGGGCAAAAGATCCACATGGGTCGACGCCCCGAACAAATAGCATTTTTTTTAACTCAGAAAATTACAGTAGGTGAAGCGTTATCTGATTCTGTAATGAATAAGAGATGGATTCCGCGAGCACGGTTATTGGACTTTTATGTTATCTTATATATAAACAATATGAGTAAAGATGTGGAATCACAGATAAGGATAATTGCGAATAATAGAGTTGTAGGATTGTGAGCGACTTGAGGGAGCTTAAACAATGTAGTGAGATTGACAGCAGACAATGGTATGAATGTAAATGTGATGAAAAGTCAAGTTGTAAGTTTCATCAAGAGGAGAAGCCCTCTCAGTTTTAATTATTGTGTTGATGGGAACATAATAAGTACCTAGGTGTTAATATAAGGAATGATCTTCACTGGAGTAATCATATTAACGAAGTAGTTAGGAAAGGTTACAGATCTCTTCGCATGGTTATGAGAGTATTTAAAGGTTGTGGTAAGGATGTAAAGGAGAGGGCGTATAAGTCTTTGGTAAGACCGCAGTTAGAGTATGGCTCCCTCACCAGGCCTACTTGATACGAGAACTGAAAAAAATTCAAAGGAAAGCAGCATGAGTTGATCTCGGTGATTTCCGACAAAAGAGTAGCGTTACTAAAATGCTGCAAACTTTGGAATGGGAAGACCTGGGAGTAAGGAGACGAGATGCTCGACTATGTGGTATGTTTCGAGATGTCAGTGGTGAGTTGGCGTGGAGTGATAAAAGTAGAAGAATCAGCTTGAGTGGAGCTTTTAAAAGTAGGAAAGATCACAATTTGAAGATAAAGTTGGAATTCAAGAGGACAGAGTGGCGCAAATATTCATTTATAGGATGAGTAGTAAGGGATTGGAATAAATTATCAAGGGAAATGTTCCATAAATTTCCAAATTCGTTGAAAATATTTAAGAAAAAGTCAAGTAAACAATTATAATTAAATGTTAATATGAGGTAAACTATTGATAGGGAATCTGCCACCTGAGCAACCACCCTAAATGCAGATCATTGATGACTGATTGAATACTTGTTCTAATAGTTCACCAGCATGGAAGAAATCTGCGTCCAGTGTCTGAAGCGACATCCTGACGGCATGCTGAATGGACGTATTGATGCTGAATCGATTAACACCTCAATGCTTCTTCAGCGGACCAAGATATGGTAATTACTGGGTGCCAAATCAGGAGCTGATGTACTGACCAGGGTCGGTGGATGCAGAGTGGGTCTCGGTTTACTAGCGGCCACGGCTGGTCCGTGATCCGACAGCTCTGCACTCCAACCGGCCAACCGAGCAGAGGAGGAGTGGCCACGGCTCTACCGTGGCTCTACGCCTCTGTATTCGGGAGATGGAGAGGGGCTAGTCCCCACCGTCGGCTGTCCTGAGAATGTTTTCCCGTAGTTTTTCCATTCTCCTGCAGTAAGGCGAATGCCGGGACAGTTCCTTGTATGAGCCACATCTCCGCACATCCCCTACTCCGATACAAATCACCTGGCCTGAAAGACGGAGTCACCATCTAGAAGCCCGTCTCCACATTCAGAGGAGGAAAGAAAACATTTAATAATAGCAGTAGTCCTCACCAGGGGAGCGACAGTGAATGCTGCCAATTACCGTGACACACTAGAGCGCTATTCATAGAAATCGAACTGGACTTATCTCTAGAGGCATTGTGTTACTGCACGACAATGCCAGACCACACGCAGCCAACAGCATGCGTGAATTGTTACAGCAATTCCGGTGGGAGACACTGGAGCATCCTCCCAACATACCTGACCTGGCACCCAATGATTTCAATCTGTCCGGACTGTTCAAGAAGAACTTAGGTGGTAAGCAATTCAAAGATGACACGGCCGTTCAGAAAGCTGTCTTGAGGTGGCTTCAGGAAACTATACGCAGAGTTCTTCCATGCCGGGATCGACACCTTGTTGTGCAGTTAGAACAAGTGCTTGGACAAGAATGCTTATTATGTTGAACAGTAATACGTACCGGTGCTCTGCTTCCTTGCATCCTTAAATCTGCTCGTAAAATAAAGTTTCTTTGTGCTATCTCTCGTTACCTCGTATTTTGAAGCTACCTTGTATATAAATAAACGTAGAATGTTATCTGTGCGCTTCAAAATTTTGCCACGTTTCCTTTTCATCTCGCTTTAGATAAATTAAAGTTGAAATAAGGTTCATTTTAATTTTCTCTGATTGATTGATTGATTGATTGATTGATTGATTGATTGATTGATTGATTGATTGATTGATTGATTGATTGATTGATTGATTGATTGATTGATTGATTGATTGATTGATTGATTGATTGATTGATTGATTGATTGATTGATTGATTGATTGATTGATTGATTGATTGATTGATTGATTGATTGATTGATTGATTGATTGATTGATTGATTGATTGATTGATTGATTGATTGATTGATTGATTGATTGATTGATTGATTGATTGATTGATTGATTGATTGATTGATTGATTGATTGATTGATTGATTGATTACGATATCATGGGAAAACTGTTTAACTCTTTGGTGTCCAATATCTGTCTCAGTCCAACATCTTTAATTTTCCGTTCCGGTCCTATGTCGGACCTCGTCCGACACAAATATAAAGTTACATATTTCGTATGTTGGAGCGAAAATGGTGCTGAGGTTTACACAATATTTAGTCCGGACATTTCTCTGTTCCGTGCTGCGACCTCCTGTTCAATAATAATAATAATAATAATAATAATAATAATAATAATAATAATAATAATAATAATAATAATAATAATAATAATGATATTGGCTTTGCGTCCAACTAACGACTTGTTTATGGTTTTCGGAGACGCCGAAGTGCCGGAATTTAGTCGCGCATGAGTTCTTTACGTGCCAGTAAATCTACGGACACGAAGGCTGACGTATTTGAGCACCTTCAAATACCACCGGACTGAACCAGGATCGACCCTGCGAAGTTGGGGTCAGAAGGCCAGCGCCTCAACCGTCTGAGCCACTCAGCCCGGCTCATGTGTTTTAAATGAATTGCTTATTCTGTGGAGAGAGTTCGTCACTGTTGTGTTTATATTTATTAAGATGTCGTCTACTAATCGTGGCATGGAACCTAATGATATTTACGGACGGTTGTTTGACAGTGGCGATATTGACGTTGATATGTTGACCAATTCTGAAAGTGTAAATAGTGTTTGTGAATTTGAGAACAACTTTTCTAGTGAATAGGAGGAAACTGAGATGGAAGAGTGTGACGAAAATGGTGATGTAAGGGGTGAAGAAGGTGACCGCGGTTTTTTAAAGTATTCTCAAAACAGCTGTGGAATATACGCCTGCTAATACAGAAAATAAGCTGCTACCTTTAGTGGACAGTTTTCAACTATATAATATGCATTAAAATGCATAAAATAAGTCTGAAGTGAGTCAGAAGCCTTTCAGGAACCTAGTTATCGTGGATCTTATGGGGATGTTACGAAACAAAATGCCCATAAGCGAGGGCGACAGATCAGCTGTGACGAAGAATTTTGTCTGAATGGGAAGCTACGTATCATAGTTACTCCTGAGGCAAAAAATGGAAAACAAAACCTAAGTACTGTGCCGTGTGTTCTGACAGGAAATTGAAAGAAGGCAGAGAGAAGACATAATTTTATTGTGAGACCTATCCAGGAAATCCAGGACTGTACCCAAATAAATCCCTACGGAAGTACCCCACTTTCACAAAATATTGCTGATAATTTTGTTACCATGATGGATAATAAAACAATGTGCAGTTCATATTTTTAATGTATAAATTCAGCATTTCCTTTCCATACTTTCCTAATGTTAAGTAGAGGCGGGATATTAATTGAACACCAAACTGTTAATATAATTTCTCGAAACTCGGTATTTAAGTTTAGGAATTGACGGATTGTCCACTGGGCTATATATTATTTGATTAGTTTACGGTGATGAAGCAATATTACGAAGTCCAAAATATGACATGTCAAATTTGTACATTAATTTCAGTCGTATGTGAAAGTGTAGATAATAAAGGTTGTTTCAAAACAGAATTTATGATCTCAAAAATTTTCTAAAAACGAAACCGTAATTTATTTTCATCGATTGCAAATTTTAAATAATATTCAAGCTCTGTAGGCGTTTTCAGTCGTGAAATTACGAGCATTTCGCCCCATTTGGCAGAGGCTATTTTTTATTTGCTACTTGTTTAACGTTGACTGACACATCGAAGGTTTACGGCGGCGGAAGGATTGGAATGGGCTGGGATTAGGAAGCTAGTGGCCGTGGTCTTAATTATGATACATCTCCAGCATTTTCATGGGGTGAAAACGGGAAATCACGGAAAACCATCTTGAGGGGTGCCGACTATGGGATCCGAATTCCCTAACCGCACGGCCAACTTGCTCGGTGAGTGGCAGTGGCCTTATCAGTTGCAATGCCGTACTTTTATAATCCAGTGATGGTGCACTAGGGGAAGTTGTATTCCACTAGTAAAATTGCCTTCCTAAGGCTTTTATCTCAAAAATTAAGTTCCCAAAATGAAACCATAATTTAAACTCACCAATTGTAAATGAAGCTTTTCAAGTTTTTTCAAACATAAAACTGCCATCGTTTCGCCCCAGTGTAGCAGTGGGGTCATTAGTTGGATTGTTACACCTTTCCATGATGCTCGCGGCTAGTGCGCCGTTGAAACAACACTACAAAATCCTGTCTAGTACAATGCATATCACGAATAAATGAAGGCTGTATTCGGACTATTACATGTTTCAGCAACTTCAGTTCGCCTGGTGGACATGATCGTAAAGCTTTGAAGTCTAAACGTCTGACTCCGGGGTTAGTCGGGTCGAGTCCGGTTGGTCGAAAAAATTTTACCATCAGAATGTTAGCCAGTAGGGAAGGTGTTGGTACACAATTTATAATCACTAGATTGCGTGCCAAAAGCCCGGATTAAATTCCAAACCTCTGCGCAGTGCTTATGTGGAGTGTGAGCATATGACGCTGTTGATGGTGATTCGTCCGTCGGATGGAGACATTAAGCCTTGTGCAAACACCTTGGTGCTATTCGACAGCAGTAGGCTATGTGCCGGTACCCTCTCCCTTCCTACTATCATATATCACGTCATTCATTTCATCTCATTAACTCGTCTGATGAGGTTGACGTCAGGAAGGGCATCCGGTCATAAAAACTCGCCACGACAGATCCAGCTCACCTCATACCCGACATGTTTCACAAAAATCACTCACTCACTCACTCACTCACTCACTCACTACTGATCTGCATTTAGGAAAGTCGCCCAGGTGGCAGATTCCCTATCTTTGTTTTCCTAGCCTTTTCTTAAATGATTGCAAAGAAATCGGAAATTTATTGAACATCTCCCTTGGTAAGTTATTCCAATCCCTAACTCCCCTTCCTACAAAGATTTTTTCCAGTTCTTAAATCAAGTAATCCTGGTGAGGGTCCCATACACTGGAACCATACACTAGTTGGGATCTTCCCAGGGACTTATATGCCTTCTCCTTTACATCCTTACTACAACCCCTAAATAGTCTCATAACCATGTGCAGAGATCTGTATCCTTTATTTACAATCCCATTTATGTGATTGCCCCAATGAAGATCTTTCCCTACATTAACACCTAGGTACTTACAGTGATCCCCAAAAGGAACATTCACCCCATCAACGCAGTAATTACAACTGACCGGATTTTTTCCTGACTTTTAACCCCGTTTATCATCATACCATTGCCTACTATCCATTTCACAACATTATCGATGTCATTTTGCAGTTGCTCACAATCTTGTAACTTATTTCTTACTCTGTATAGAATAACATCATCTGCAAACAGCCTTATCTCTGATTCCACATCTTTACACATATCATTGATATATATATGAAGACATAAATATAAAAGCCCAATAATACTGCCTTGAGGAATTCCCCTCTTAATTATTACAGGGACAGATAAAGCTTCGCCTACTCTAATTCTCTGAGTTCTATTTTCTAGAAATATAGTCACCCACTCAGTCACTCTTTTGTCAAGTCCAATTGTACTCACTTTTTGCCAGTAGTGTCCCATGTTCTAACCCTCAAATGCCATAGATGGGTCAATCACGATACAGTTCATTTGACCTCCTGAATCCAGTATATCTGCTATATCTTGCTGGAATCCTATAAGTTGAGCTTCAGTGGAATAACCTTTCCTAAACCGAAACTGCCTTCTATAAAACTAGTTATTAATTTCGCAAACCTGTCTAATATAATTAGAAAGAATGCTTTCCCAAAACTTAAATGCAATGCTTATCAAACTGACTGGCCTGTAATTTTCAGCTTTATGTTTATCACCCTTTCCTTTATACACAGGGGCTACTATAGCAACTCGCCGTTCATTTTGCATAGCTCCTTCATGCAAACAATAATCAAATAAGTACTTCAGATATGGTACTATATCCCAACCCATTGTCTTTAGTATATCCCAGAAATCTTATCAATTCCAGCCGCTTTTCTAGTTTTCAACTTCTGTATCTTACTGTAAATATCATTGTTATCATAGTAAAGTATAATACTTCTTTAGTATTAGTCACCTCCTCTATCTGAACATTACCCTTGTAACCAACAATTTCTACATACTTCTGACTGAATACTTCTCTTTTGAAGATCCTCGCATAAACTCTCCCCTTTTTCATTAATAATTCCTCGAATGTCCTTCTTGGAACCTGTTTCTGCCTTAAAGTACCTATACATACTCTTCCATTTTTCACTAAAATGTGTATTACTGCCCATTATGCTTGCCATCATGTTATCCTTAGCTGATTTCCTTGCTAGATTCAATTTCCTAATAATTTCCTTTAATTTCTAAGTCTATTTCTTTCCAATATGCACCTCCTTCTTAGTCTCTTTACTTCTCTGTTATAATATAGTAGATCTTTACCATTCCTTGCCACTTTTAAAGGGACAAACCTATTTTCACATTCCTCAACAATCCCAGAGTCTGTTTACATTTTTATTTACCGTTTTCCGCCGATCATATTTACTTTTTTTTAAACTCCCTCATGCCTGTTTTATTAGCCATATGGTACTGCCTTATAGTCCTAATGTTAATATCTTCCTTTCATTCACATTTATTTTAACTACGATAAAAAGAGCTCCGTGATCACTAAAACCATACTTACAGATATCTCCGGAAATATAATGTTCTATCTGAGAAATGTACAAAACAAAAGTTGTGTAAAACGTAGTTTACGACCTTTTATGTCATACATTTTACATTCCCAACTCTGATGGAGAATTTCTGCATTTATGAATTGAGACATTTACTACCTATTGTGCCCGTGTTTGGCAAAACTATCACTTAACATGTGCATGATTACATTTTCTCGGGATTATGAGGCAAGTAGGTGGAGAGCCTCTCCCTGTCAGCGGCTTGTCGCCATGTACTCGTTTTCTGGCTCCCTCTGGCCCTATGCAGTTTCGTTTTTTTGTTTTTTACATTTGATCTCACCGAGCAAGTTGGCCGCGCGGTTTGGGGACACGTAGCTGTGAGCTTGCAGTCGGGGTTGGTTTTCTGTGGTTTCCCCATTTTCACACCAGGCAAATGCTGAGGCTGTACTTTATTTAAGGCTACGGCCACTGCCTTCAAACTCCTACCCCTTTCCCGTCCAATCGTCGCCATAAAACCAATCTGATTGGTGCGACGTAAAACAAAACATCGATGGCTTACTTTCAAAACCTCGTATGTTCCAGTGCTCTTCCTATCCATTATATTTCTTAACATTTGTCACCCCCCCCCCCCCCCTCCAGTCACATATGGATGCGCAGCCCATTAGAACAATTTTCGTTATGTTCGTTTTCCTATAGTTATGTGCGAAGGAAAATGAACCTTTAATACATTACACTGTAGAAGTGCGTAAATATGCTTGTAAACAACATCCGTACAATACAGGATGGTAAGGTCTATTTTCCTTTACACATCCGTACAGAAAAATCAACACAACGAAAATTATTCTGATGGACTGCATATAAATATGTGGCTGGGAGGCGTCACCAGTCTTAAGGAATACAATGGATAGGAAGAGCATTGGGATATAAAAGGTTTTAGAAGTAAACCATCGGTATGTCTTTTTTTAAATATTTGACCTCTTGCAAGTGTGGGGTGGTTAATACTGTATTACAAAGCCCACCCCCGAACCCATGGCACAACAGCCCCGAAGGACCATGGCCTACCAAGCGACCGCTGCCCAGCCCGAATGCTTACAGATTACGAGGTGCCGTGTGGTCAGCACGACGGATACTCTCGACCGTTATTCTTGGCTTTCTAGACCGGGGCCGCTATCTCACCGTCAGATAGCTCCTCAACTGTAATCACGTAGGCTGAGTGAACCTCGAACCAGCCCTCAGATCCTGGTAAAAATCCTTGACCTGGCCGGGAATCAAACCCGGGGCCTACGGGTAAGAGGCAGGCACGCTACCCCTACGACGCGGCGCCGGCGTATTACAAAGCACATAAAATTATTTCCGGTGTGATCTCCATAGCAACTTATTATGCAGTTACTGTAGTTACCGGCTCTCAGATTTTCAGACAACCGCCCCTTTTTCACACTGGAACTAAGAAGATTTTAAATTTTATTTTTTATCGAGTTTCGTCCTAATAAATTTTCCTGTAAAACCAACCGTAAAAGGGTTACATCGAGTTTTATGTATTAGGCCTCCTTTGAAGCCCTATCGTACTGAATTCTTTGAGCAACTTACAGGTAAGATCCCAGTAGCCCAAGGATGGCAAACCTTGTCCGACAAGCGTATCAATTACGGTTTTGTTTATTACTTACACTAGTGTGCCACCGGTTATTTTCCTTTAAAATCTTCACGAACCCCACCCACCTTCATTTCATTTAGGTATTTGACTGAATGTTTCGTGTTTTTATTTGCAAATATCACTGAAAATTAATTACAAAGAACAGGTACGTTTTAAGAATAAGTTATAGTTACGCTTTAACCCAATAAAAATTTGTAAAATATATCGCCATACCATAAACTGTGACATGCTTCTTTACTAAAGCGTAATGTTAAAATATGCTATGTTGGTAGATTTTCGACCTATTTATTACAAGTTAAAAGCAGTGCTGAATTGGTAGACCGCGTTTATCTGCGAGATTCGTATTGGAAACCTTTGACACAAAAAACATATGAATCCATTATGCATCGCCGTAAGACATGTGGCGGTATGATTGCAACACTTTACATACTGTTGTTATTTACACAGCAAAGTAAAAAATATAGGTTAAGCTTGAACATGAGTGAGGAAAATCAAGGTACATCACAGGAACAACCTAGAACTTCTACAGGGTAACGACGGTTTAGAAAATTCGTATCGATCGATCATACTATCGATTTAATTCAGATTTCATTTCCATTTAGTTGGCAGAATTACCGGAACCGGGATAGCTCTCTCCTTACTCCCCACCCCCGTAAAACCAAGTATCACTAAAAGTTTCGGGGACTATATTTTTATTTATTTTTATTTATTTATATATTATCCATGAAAAAAGCCCTACTTTTTCTAGCATATTAGGGCTGTAGGTTATAACTAGTTACCTTAAATATTACCAACATATAATACAAAATTTTTGAAGTGAGTGATTACACACACAATTCAGTAAACTGGGAGAAAAGTAAAACTAACCTTAATTTTTTTTTCTAAAATAAACAACATATCTTGTGAAATATTCAAAAAATAGGTTTGACTAACATTACTGTACAACAATTTAAGTCATCATCATCATCATCTGTTTACCCTCGAGGTTCGGCTTTTCCCTCGGACTCAGCGAGGGATCCCACCTCTACCGCCTCAAGGGCAGTGTCCTGGAGCTTCAGACTCTTGGTCGGGGGATACAACTGGGGAGTATGACCAGTACTTCGCCCAGGCGGCCTCACCTGCTATGGTGAACAGGGGCCTTGTAGGGGGATGGGGAGATTGGAAGGAATAGGCAAGGATGAGGGAAGGTAGGTACCATCCCGGCATTCGCCTGGAGGTGAAGTGGGAAACCACGGAAAACCACTTCGAGGATGGCTGAGGTGGGAATCGAACCCACCTCTACTCAGTTGACCTCCCGAGGCTGAGTGGACCCCGTTCCAGCCCTCGTACCACTTTTCAAATTTCGTGGCAGAGCCGGGAATCGAACCCAGACCTCCGGGGGTGGCAGCTAATCACGCTAACCACTACACCACAGAGGCGGCGTTACAACAATTTAAGTGTTGTTCCAAAATATATCTAGCTTTGCTGAAGAATGGACAATTAAAAATAAGATGAGTTGCAGTTTCTTCATCTCCACAAACACAACTGTTATTACTAATTTTGAATGTATGTAAATAAAATTTAAATTTTCCGTGAACCGAAAGGAACTGATGAAGTTTGGTTTTAATAAACTGCAGTCCAAACGGTCCTGTACCGTGTAACTTCACCCTTATTACTTGAGTTCCACAGCTTTGACCATTCACCGATTGTGAATTTATATAATTCATGTTTTACTTTTTATATCGGGGCTCTTTTATATACAGTTTCATTGTCACTAAATGCTGCAAGTTTAGCAAGCTCATCTGCTCTTTCATTACCTAATAGACCTTCATGCCCTTTAACCCACTTAAAACAGATATGTCTTCCATACTGTGAGAGATCTGTTCTAAAGCTACATGCCAAAGAATTTAAATTATATTTGTTACTTATAGATTTCAGAGCAGCTTGCGAGCCACTATACAGGGTGAAGCGTAATTCGCGCACTCGGGCGTCGCAGCGCGACTCCTCACATGCCAGCAATAAAAAAATGTATCTTACAAAATTTCGTCTTGCGAGTATATCCGGTAGAAAACGGACGTTGAAGAGTAGCAATCTGGCAACACTGTAACCATATGTAGGGTAACTACCGCTGTCAGCACGCTCTTGTCGTGCCGTACAGTTGGTGCAGTGGGTAGAGATTTTGGTTGGCATGCAGGAGGTCGATGGTTCGATCCTGGGTTGAGGAGCATTTTTTATTCGCTAATTTCCATCTGACATTACCTACTGTAATACAGTAAGACACCGTTTCTGAGGTCACATGCAACATTTTGTAACCCTGAAACAACAAATACCTGGTTAGACTAATAAGAAATAGACAGCTAAAACAAACAAGTTACACATCTAGTAGATGAAGTGGTACGAATAAATTCACGCCCACGACGTGGAAAGGGCGCCTTTCAAAGCTGACCAATGAAAACGAATGTTCGTCCATTTCTAGGATCGTAGTATGTAAGTGCAAATGGTTTCTAGAGGACCCGCTGCAATCGCTGTTGACGATTAAGATGCCAGATACCATACCACCTGGACTACATTTACGAAATAAAAAACACACGCCTCAACCCAGGATCGACCACTCGACCTCCTGCATCATCATCATCATCTGTTTACCCTCCAGGGTCGGTTTTTCCCTCGGACTGAGCGAGGGAGCCCACCTCTACCGCCTCAAGGGGAGTGTCCTGGAGCTTCAGACTCTTGGTCGGGGATACAACTGGGGAGAATGACCAGTACCTCGCCCAGGCGGCCTCACCTGCTGACCTCCTGCATGCTAACCCAAAACGCTATCAACTGCACCAAGTGCACAGTACGACTAACGTCTGCTGACAGAGGTAGTTACCGTACATGTGGTTACAGTGTTGCCAGATTGTTACTCTTCAACGTCGTTTTTCTGCCGGATATACTCGCAAGACGAAATTTTGTAAGAGACATTTTTTTATTGCTGGCATGTGAGGAGTCGCGCTGCGACGCCCGAGTGCGCGAATTACGCTTCACCCTGTATATACATGCACTAAACTTACTTTCTTTTATCCACGGAACTGCTCATTTTATAGCAAGAAGTTCTGCTTGAAAAATGGAACACTTAAAACATATTTCTGCTTCATCTTTGTACACAACAAAGGCACTTCCTACTAGATTAGTACAATGCTCTTTGGGTGTTCTTGAGACGTCTGTGTAAACATGTACCTCATGTGAGAGAAAACATTCAGTTATAACATAATCATAATTATATGCTGGATGACCACATTCAAGGATATTTACTTTTTGCTCAATATCATATTCTTGTATTACCTTATTGCATTGTCTTCCTTTCTTAATGTTAGTCAATTCAGCTTTGGCTATGGCTTTCAGAAACAAAGGTTCTACACCAGCTATAATAAGAGCAGCATCTGTGGATATTGTTCTATAACCTCGGTATTATTCTGAGTATAAATCCTCTCTGAATTTGTGCAAATATACATTGAGCCCATTTCTTCTCCAGAACATTTTGATATGCTGCGGACTATATGTTATGTGGCGTGCCACAGAAGTCGTGTTTTTTTACAAGTTGTTTTAAGTCGCACCGACACAGATAGGTCTTATGACGACGATGGGATAGGAAAGCCTAAGACTAGGAGTGGGAAGGAAGCGACCATGGCCTTAATTAAGATACAGACCCAGCATTTGCCTGGTGTGAACATAGGAAACCACGGAAAACGATCTCCAGGGCTACCGATAGTGGGGTTCGAACCCACTATCTCCCGGATGCAAGCTCACAGCTGCGCGCCCCTAACCGCACGACCAACTCGGCCGGTAGAAGTTATATTCGCGTGTCGCCTAGTGGCACGCATGTCATAGATTTGTCATTCCTGCACTAGCCGATATCCTAAACTTATACACTAAGATTCATCAAAAGCCACCAATCCCTTCGTCTGTGATGCTATAACACACAAACAGACAAACATTAAGCTGAACCTCTCATCTGGTGTAAAAACCAACTCTCATGTTGATATTCCAGAAGCACGTGCAGAAAGAGGATTTCATATACAGTAATTAGATATATAAGTCCATAGACGATGATTATCTTCTTTTTCATATGCCATATCCTCACAGAATATTGGCGATCAGTAGCATGTTCTGCTGTTTGTTGATAGTTGTTCTGAACAGAGTAAGCTTCTTCCCCCCAAATCACTAGCTCAACTTTCCGAACCACGATGTCCGACTTCGCCCCGAACCAAGTTTCCCATTAAGTTTGATGACATGGTGGTATTTACTGCTTCGCATCATATAACCAAAGTATTCTAGTTTCCTTCTCTTGATGGTAGTGAGAATTTCTGGATCCTTGTTCATACGGTGCACAACTTCTATACTGGTCATTTTAGCTGTCCAAGATATCTTCAGCATCCTTCGGTACGTCCACATTTCAAACGTTGCAGTCTCTTGCATATCGTATCAACGCCTCATCTGTAGTGTAATAGGAAGGTCACGGCTTGTTAAAAGTTTTCGAAGTTTTTGAAAAGAAGTTTTGGGCTACTTAATTCTTCATCGGATCTCAGGAGCAAGATCCCAGGCATCATTAATGTGACATCCCAGATATTTAAATGTTTCCACTCTCGCGATACGGTCTTTTCCTACTTTGAAACTACCCTGAACACCACTACTTACAACCACCCACTTCGTCTTCAGGATGATTATCGCTGACATAGAAATATCATTCAGTCGTCATTGCAATAAGTTTACTGGCGATAATAGTGCTTATTTTGATTGATTTTAAGGTGAAAAATCTTATGTTCTTCAGCC
Organism: Anabrus simplex; assembly: GCF_040414725.1. Classification (NCBI taxonomy): domain Eukaryota; kingdom Metazoa; phylum Arthropoda; class Insecta; order Orthoptera; family Tettigoniidae; genus Anabrus; species Anabrus simplex. The sequence goes on along the minus strand of NC_090267.1, from coordinate 399,244,803 downwards.
TTTATTGATCAGGATCCCCACGGATGGTATCTAATTAGCTTGTCCTGGTACCCTTATGCTTTGTAAGTCATTCAATGAATCCTAAAGGAAGGGTTGAACAGCAATGAATATATATTAGAAACTTTCCCTCGTAATGTAAGTTAGACTCGCATAGTGGATCATTTACGTACCCAAGTCCACTTCATTTGGAAGTTTTCAGCTGTTGGATCGTGTAGTAACAGTACGCACATGCCATTTAGATGCTTGGTAGAGAGCTATAATGACAAGGAACCCCTTCCTTGCCAGGTTCTATTCCCGGTCGTGATGTAGCCTACCACACTAGCGCGGAACTGAATACCTCTATGTCAAGAACGTAATGATCACTACACGACCTAAAATCATCAATATAAAGTAAAATTCACGTGAAAATTCAAGCTTCATCGTTTTTTATTCCATTTCAAGTTTTAAATTCACAATACTCACAATCTAATATTTTCAAAAAAATACACATATTTCAGTGAGTCCCATATAAGCAAACGTGTGTGGGCATTTATATAGCACATGCTTCGATCATGACGACATTACGATTAAAATAGTCATTAAAACGTGGCAAATAAGTGTTTTATCTCGAATGAGTAGTAATAAATGACACCGTTCATTCAAACAATAATCTTTTAAAGGTTATGAAAAAATGAATTGAACTTGCCTAGTTGTATGGAACACACTTAGATACGTTCCCAGAAAGGGTCAGTTGTAAGTTTTAGTGGTCTCCAGGCAACGGTATGTAAACCTTTCATCATCTCAATATATGTCTAGATGAATACAATATTTCCAGCACAAGTCAATCTCGTATTCCAGAAATATAGTAGAAAAATATTTTCAACAGTACCATTTATATTATTTTTTGTTAACGGTTAATAAACTTTTATTTTGAAGTTTCGAAGCTCTCTAGGGTAAGAATTTGTAGCCCATGTCATTTTCAACACTCTGGAAAAGAAACGTATTATTTACACAAGCCAATGAAATAGATATTATTTTCATTTAGAGTCAGAGCGTTATCATTCGGCCACTTTTTTATTAATTTTATTAATGTATGTTTCATTTTTTTTAACTGTTCCCAAAACTACATTCCTTTGATGCTCACCAGTGTGAATAAAATTATATTTTTAGGTAATAGCGATGAAAAAATATTTTATATGATAAAACAGTATATCAATGTAGGCAATACTTATTATGCACAAGGAAATAATTGGTTTTATTTTGTACAACCTAGGTACTACAGTTATAAGAGTGGTAACATCATTGTTTTGACGTGGAGTTATTCTAATAGCCAATAACGGTTTGGAAGGAGTTATCTGAGGTGATTGTTTTACTCAAATTTGTTTGAAGAAGTCTGGCATTTAGGCTTCCTTTAAATTTTATTTTTGGCTGTAGTCCATACCTCTTCTTTAATATTTCTGGGGGTAGAGTATTAAAAACACGTGGTCCTAGATATGTTGTATGCCTCTGTCCAATAAATGTTTCCAGTTGGGACTGGTAATGCAGGTCTTACTTGTAGTCCAGTGTCATCGCATTCATTTTCCTCGCCCTGGAACCTGTGGTAGTCATTCTGTGTATATCTGCCCCTTGCTTAAGTCCAGAGCTAAATTGAAAATGACCGGGCGAGTTAGCCGTGCGGTTAGGGGCGTGCAGCATTCGGGAGATAGTGGGTTCGGACCCCAATGTCGGCAGTCCTGAAGATGGTTTTTCATAGTTTCCCATTTTCACACCAGGCAAATGCTGCGGCTGTACCTTAATTAAGGCTACGGCCACTTCTTTCCCACTCCTAGCTCTTTCCTATCCCATCGTTGCCATAAAACCTATATGTGTCGGTGTGACGTAAAGCCAATTGTAAAAAAAAAAGTGAAAATATTATCAGAGATTTTTTATTTTACTTTCTATACATAGATTTCAGTATCTGCTTATGTGTGATTGAGAGAATAGTTATATACTTGCCTCGTGCACCATTCTATCCGACAGTTCCATGTTGTAGAATAAAATTGTAAGTGTGTAATAAATACCAAGTATAATCTTGAGAGATAAAATTCGTCTAAGCCGGTAGAATATGTTATACATGGTGTAGTAAAGCTTATAGCCGTTTCTCTATTTTTTAGGCATGATAATTTCTTTTCAGATTGTTTTCGGTCAATATATCTATTTAATATGAGCTGTTTTACCCACTACGTTGCAACTGCAATCATCGTTTGAACGTTCGCTACGTGGATTTTGATACTTAAATGATCTTGGGGTTACAATGTTTTACTGCTTGAAAATACAATGAAATAGATCTTATTCTCATTTAGAGTCAGAAGGTTCTTCTTTAGTTGAGGACCCTTGGACCACGTGATTCCTAACTGTGGTGAGCTTTCTTCTTAGCCCAGTATCTTTGCACTGTAGATTTCTTTCCTTTCTTGAGTCCACCTCACTCCCACTCCAGGAGGTCATTTTTATTGTTTTATTGTTGTCAATGTGTATTACATTTTTAAAGGCTCTTCCCAGAACACCTGTAACGTTTCTGTTTCCTTTACGCTATCTATTCGGACTTTAGATGATTCATTGGTGATTAGTTTAAGAAATAATAACTTCGAGTATATCAGCTCCCTGTGTAGTGTGATCGTACAAAGTACAAAATGCACGTTGGCTGCCAGGTAGATAATCTTCTGAATACACACAAATTCAAAAATGTTACAATTTGAGGTAATACAACATTTGACATACGTACGTAGGTGCTTTTAAAAGTTCTCGGAATGTACTAGAATTAAGTATCTTACCTCGGTGGAGCTAATTTTATTTTTCAACATGGTCTCCCTGTAGACTAATGCATTTGGTCCAGCGATGTTCCAATGCCTTTGATCCCATTTCAAAAATGAGATTCCTCCAGGCCTGCAAAATACCTCTCCAATTCGGCTGTCAGTTCTTCCCTTGTAGAAAATCTCCGTCCACCGAGGAAAATTTTCAGCTTTGGGAATAGATGAAAGTCTGTTGGTGCCAAATCAGGTGAATAAGGTGGATGTGGCAACAATTCGTACCCCAGTTCATGAAGTTTTACCATGGCAATAACACTTGTGTGCGGGGAGCGTTGTCCTGATGAAAGATGACATTTTTCCTTGCCAAACCAGGCCTTGTTTCGCATATCTTTTCCTGTAGTTGGTCTAGGAGGTTTGCATAGTATTACCCCGTAATTATTCGGCCAGTAGGAAGATAATCTATCAGCAGAATGCCTTTTGCATCCCAGAAAACTGAGGCCATGACCTTTCCGGCCGAACGCACTGCCTTTGCTTTATTTGGTGGTGGTGAATCAGCATGCTTCCACTGCTTTGACTGCTGCTTTGTCTCTGGGGTATAGTAGTGGACCCAAGTTTCATCTGTAGTCACAAACCGGCGCAAGAAATCTTGTTGGTTGCACTGAAAACGGGCTAGACTTTGTTCGGACATTTCCAGTCTGGTGCGTTTATTGTCCAATGTCAAGAGCGGCGGCACCCATCTTGCGGATAACTGTTTCATATCCAATTCTTCGATTAAAATATAATATACCCGTTCAGAAGACATCCCTACAGCTTCAGCAATCTCCCGCACTTTCAGTCGACGATCCTCCATGACCATTTTATGCACGTTTGCGATAAATTCTGGGGTCGTAACACTTTTTGGCCGTCCACTACGCGGATCATCATCCAAGCTCTCCCGACCAAATTTAAACTCGCTGGTCCACTTGGCAACAGTTGAAAATGAAGGAGCAGAGTCCCCCAGTGTGTTCTGAAAGTCGGCATGAATTTCCTTTGCTTTCATACCTTTCTTTACAAAGTATTTAATCACTGCTCAAATCTCAGTTTTTTCCAATTGTCACAAATTACTACGCGGGAACAATAACAAAGAGTCGTCACTACCACACTCCTGCAGCTAGAGCACTGACGCGCCACGTGTTCACTCACAAAGGATGTGTGATTATTGCGCGGAAAACTCGTTGCTTTAGCACTGATATCTAGCGGTGATTCAGAGAACTTTTCAAACCGTCCTCGTATTATACATGTGTGTATTAAAGAAAATCAGAAAATATTTCATGCAACAAGGAAATGCTGTTTCAAGTAGATACATGATATATTTTCATATCATACTTGCCGCATAGCATTTTATTAATTACATTTATTTCTTGTTGCTAAATGCTTGATTGATAGTGTGGTACATGGCAACATTTCAAAATACTGTTCACGAAGTCTCTGTGGACTAAAGAACGATATATAGGATCGCGTACAGAAATGGATTCAATCAGAATTATAGATTCAAATTATAGCATGTCTGTAGAAATTTATATTTAAAAAATTACATTTTATTTAGTATCCATCTTTGTTAGGAGACTTTCAACAAGAATATACTGAGGTAATAATAATAATAATAATAATAATAATAATAATAATAATAATAATAATAATAATAATAATAATAATAATAATAGTAATAATCTTATGGCCCCAGATACCGTGTGCAGACATTTCAATTTTACGCCATCTGGCTGTCTGCTCGTCGATTTCGACGTTCCGTTTTGCTCTAGGTCCGCTAGATGGCAGACAGAGTAAATCGGACCTCTCTTGGGCGTCTGTGGCTGAGATTTAATTAATCTTGTCGGATAAATACCAAATGTATCACCAGAGACCTTTTACATGCCGACATCGTACGGGACTTTCTTCCGCCCTTCAAAAATCCGACTACCTCTGCCGGGTTTGAACCCGCTATCTTGAGATCCGGAGGCCGACACTCTACCACAGATCCACAGAGGCAGCTATACTGAGATTAGGTCCCTACATAGCAAAATATCGATTGTAATGTAGATAGCAAGTTTATAAAATTATTTTATACTAGCATTTGTACCCGTTCTTCGCATGGGAATTTTCAGTGGATTACATGTTACCTTCAGGAATTTATGCGAAGTAACACAGCTCTATTCACACGTTTAATGCGACATGTTAAAATTATATTTTCGTACGAAAGCGCGTGGCAGTAACGTGAAATATGATGAAGCTGAACAAAGTCGAGGGAGAATGATGGCGATTTCCGAATTTATTGTACGGCACAGTTTCTGGTCCTAAGTTGTGCGAGATTCTCCGTGGTTCTCAAGTTGCACATTTGGCGTGGCGGTCTGATATTGATGATACCTCCTTTAATATCTGTTCCATCGAAAAGAGTAAAATGTCTCTTTAGTTTTTCCCGTTCCCCACCTTGAAGCGACATGAACGAAATGTCCTAAATTTTGTAATCATCTGCGTTATTGTCCGTCGTACGATAAATACGTACATGGCATAAAGGAACGGAAATGACATATTCTTAAAGGTTTGTTGTATACTGTATTTTGATATACCAAATGTTAACGAAAATATCCGAGAATAATCTTCCTATAAATACCAACTTGATGAGATTACCATGACATCATATGCACCTGATAACACAATCCTGAGTGAGTACAATCCAAATACGTAGTTTGGTTGAAATAAGTCCAACAGTCTTACACTTTTAGGAATATAAAAACAGATAGATAACCAGACAGACAGAGATACAGACCCACTGACACCAAAGGGAAAAGTTCTGTCTCGTGTTACTTCGGTGTTCAGATACATTAGGTGGGGGGTAATTTTAAAGCCGAGAGAAATATGATGCATCACCTGATTTTCTCCTGTTACGGATTCTTGAAATAATTGTACGTCTGCGAGGGTGTCTGTCGCCGGCTGCAGAGCATGAAGCCCGTAGAAAATAGTAATTTTCTCCGTCATTTTATGAATAAGCCAAATTATGTTCATAACATACATTATTTTAAATGAAGGGGGTTTCGTATATAGTCCACAGATTGTACATATAATCAATAATGTAAGAGAAAATTGAAAAACTCTTCTTGTCCTCGTGTAAACCCCCAGTCTATTTAGCGATGTTTAAATGATATGAATATTGAAACCCGTTCCTGGATGAGTAAACTCTAAATATGAAGTTTGGTGGAGATATAATCAATAGTGTAAGAGAATGGAAAATAAATCTCTTCTGGTCTTCTTATATACTTTTAGTCTATTCAGAGATTCTTAAATGGTATGCATAAAGAAACCTGCTCCTGGATGAGTAGACTCTAAATATGAAGTTTGGTGGAGATGTAATCAAATCAATAGTATAAGATTAAATAGAAAAATACTCTCCTGTTCTCCTTATATCCCCCTCTCCCCCCAGTTTATTCAGTGACTTTAAATTATATGCATAGCAAACCTGCGCTTAAATGAGTACTCTAAATACACTGACTGACAGAGCAAATGCAACACCAAGAAGGAGTGGTTCGAAAAGGATGAAAGTTGGGGAAAAAACAGAGACGGCACGGACGAATAATTGATGTTTATTTCAAACCGATATGCAGGTTACACAATGCGCACGCCATCGACTCAGTAGGATGTAGGACCACCGCGAGCGGCGATGCACGCAGAAACACGTCGAGGTACAGAGTCAATAAGAGTGCGGATGGTGTCCTGAGGGATGGTTCTCCATTCTCTGTCAACCATTTGCCACAGTTGGTCGTCCGTACGAGGCTGGGGCAGAGTTTGCAAACGGCGTCCAATGAGATCCCACACGTGTTCGATTGTTGAGAGATCCGGAGAGTACGCTGGCCACGGAAGCATCTGTACACCTCGTAGAGCCTGTTGGGAGATGCGAGCAGTGTGTGGGCGGGCATTATCCTGCTGAAACAGAGCATTGGGCAGCCCCTGAAGGTACGGGAGTGCCACCGGCCGCAGCACATGCTGCACGTAGCGGTGGGCATTTAACGTGCCTTGAATACGCACTAGAGGTGACGTGGAATCATACGCAACAGCGCCCCAAACCATGATGCCGCGTTGTCTAGCGGTAGGGCGCTCCACAGTTACTGCCGGATTTGACCTTTCTACACGCCGACGCCACACTTGTCTGCGGTGACTATCACTGACAGAACAGAAGCGTGACTCATCGGAGAACACGACGTTCCGCCATTCCCTCATCCAAGTCGCTCTAGCCCGGCACCATGCCAGGCGTGCACGTCTATGCTGTGGAGTCAATGGTAGTCTTCTGAGCGGACGCCGGGAGTGCAGGCCTCCTTCAACCAATCGACGGGAAATTGTTCTGGTCGATATTGGAAAAGCCAGGGTGTCTTGCACATGCTGAAGAATGGCGGTTGACGTGGCGTGCGGGGCTGCCACCGCTTGGCGGCGGATGCGCCGATCCTCGCGTGCTGACGTCATTCGGGCTGCACCTGGACCCCTCGCACGTGCCACATGTCCCTGCGCCAACCATCTTCGCCACAGGCGCTGCACCGTGGACACATCCCTATGGGTATCGGCTGCGATTTGACGAAGCGACCAACCTGCCCTTCTCAGCCCGATCACCATACCCCTCGTAAAGTCGTCTGTCTGCTGGAAATGCCTCCGTTGACGGCGGCCTGGCATTCTTAGCTATACACGTGTCCTGTGGCACACGACAACACGTTCTACAATGACTGTCGGCTGAGAAATCACGGTACGAAGTGGGCCATTCGCCAACGCCGTGTCCCATTTATCGTTCGCTACGTGCGCAGCACAGCGACGCATTTCACATCATGAGCATACCTCAGTGACGTCAGTCTACCCTGCAATTGGCATAAAGTTCTGACCACTCCTTCTTGGTGTTGCATTTGCTGTCAGTCAGTGTATGAAATAGTGTAAAAGAAAAATTGAAAAAACTCTTTTAGTCTTCCTATAAACCCCTAGTTTATTACGTGATTTTTAAATGATATGCATATTGAAGCTCAATTCTGGATGAGTAGACTAAATATTTTATAGATTTCAGTTTTTGAGAGTGGTCATATTATACTATATTTCAAACTCCTATATTTACTAATCTACAGCTTGTGATCTGGCGGCGAAAGGCTTGGCAGGAGTATTTGGTCCACAGTCTGCATCGAGTACGGGCATCGTACGGTCCATATGTGAAAAGCTAGAAATTCCTCACGTAATCACTATCTGGGAGCCTAACGCTGTCATTACCCAGCACACCAACAACCTGTACCCTGATGCTGAGGTCTTTTCACAGGTAAGTTTTGTTCTGAGAAACATAGAGATTTATTTATTTACTTGTGTAGTGTGTCAAGGGGTTAGCGAATTTCTAGTCATTTATTATCACTTTAAGACTTAAGTGTTTGAATTAAAGCAAACTAAATAAATACACTATATAACACAAAAATACATTCACTAATTTATGCAGAATGTGGAGAGTCACACAAAGTTAAAGGAATAAACAAGAAATATTTTAATTACAATTAGAAATTGTCGTCCAGATCACTCTATCGGAGATGATTGACAACAAAAGACACAAAGAACATCGCAACAAACAATGGTCAATGTAATGTTATTGTTGATCAATTTTATGAGCTTTCTATATTGTATGCCTTCACATTTAGTCTTCTTACGTCCATGTCGTCCATTGACATGTTCCTGATATTGCCGGCAGGAAATCCCTTAAACTTCCTTTAGCGGACGTACGCATTGGTAGTATTGAATGAACAAGACAAATGTATGCAGCCTGTCTATATATTTATCAGATCTCTTGCCTACCGAATGCCATAGCAGATACCCAACATTTATGCATCCAAATCAAACAACGTAAAAGAAAATGCTTCGTTCACCTGAATAGGAATGACCCTTAAATAGATAGGTCTTATGGCGAAGCTGATTTACCCGTGCTTCGCTACGGAATTCTCAGAAAAACTGCCTTTGTTTTCCCAACTTAAGTCAACATAGGATATTACAATGACGTCCGTAGGAATGCACCGATAAAAGCAATGTTAACATACAAAATACTCGATCAAATGAAAAACCGCAAATTTTCTCACTATTAATGAACAGTACTACGCTGCCAATCTATCAGTCCAAAGTTACAGTGCTGGATAGACCAGGCTGAAGACAGCCGCGAACAATCTTCTGCCATTATTCCGTTAAATATGCACACTGCTCAATCAAATAAATGTCTCAGACTAGGGATTGAATGGCTGGAATTCTATAAGCAGATAATTTATGAACCAGAGGAATGCTGTGCTTAAAAATATCTAACTCCCCAGCTACTTCCCGACAATATTCAGGTAGGCTATTTTACTCGGTACGCAGCAGTAATCCCATCTATCGGAGATGAGTGACAACAAAAGGCACAAAGCACATCGCAACAAACAATGGTCAATATAATGTTATTGTTGATCAATTTTATGAGCGTTCTATATTGTAGGCCTTTACATTAATTTCTCTGCCGCCTCTGTGATATTAGGGCATCAAATAAAAATTATTTTTTAGCGTAGACTGTAGTTCCTTATTCGCTGAATTTACGCACCGATGTTCATTCAAATCAATTTACGCATTTTCTCCTGACTCGGCGCTGATATGGACTTAAAAACAAAAATCCAAGTACATGAATATCGCTGCTATCATAGCCGGTACGGTAAAAATGTATAAGACATAAATGATCGGATATTTAATTCTATATAACTTTAGTTATGTAGTATTTATTTTCATTTTTATTTTGCAAGTTTACGTCGCACCGATGCAGATAGGTCTTATGGCGACGATGGGAGAGGAAAGGGCTAGGAGTGGGAAGGAAGCGGCTGTGGCCTTAATTAAAGTACAGCCGTAGCATTTGCCTGGTGTAAAAATGGGAAACCACGAAAAACAGTCTTCAGGGCTACCGACAGTGGGGTTCGAATCCACTATCTCCCGAATACGGATACTGGCCGCACTTAAGCGACTGCAGCTATCGAGCTCGGTAGGTATTTATCGACAGGACCACCAATTACATAAATATTTGAGGATTTCGTTTAAGGCTTCGCCTAAATTACCATCTCACTCTGCTCGAATAAAATTACTTATAGCCTAGACTGTAACTACTTATACCCCGACTTTACATACCGATTTTCATTAAATTCTCTCCAGCCGTTTTCTCGTGATGCGCGTACATATAGACAGACAGACAGAAATTACGGAAAATGAAAAAAGTGCATTTCCTTCTTACTATGGACACGACAGATAAAGATATACACTTTATTTTAAGTTCTGAACAATATACAGACAAAACTCTTATTTTATATACTGTATATATAGATTGAAAAATTAATCTGCAAGAGTTAACACGTTGAGTGCCGAGCCGATTGTAGCACACTATTCCACTGGTGCCAGGCTTGTTTTTGAATTGCATTCCGCTGGTGCCAAAGCAATTGTACGCGTTGTAGTCTGTTTATATAATCTTGGGATATATTTATATGATGTACTAAGTAAATTTTATCTCACCATACCATGGTCATGTGTGACGCCATATGGTGTCACATCAATTTTTAGGAAAGATAAAATATAGCGTGACGCCATATGGTGTCACAGAATTTTTTGACATGGAATGTGCAATACGAATTTCAAATACGAGATATTTATTTGCTAATTCAAATTAACGCAATATTCATGAAAACCTAATAAAATGCAAAACAAGTACTTATATTACATTACATATTGTTGATAACAGTTTTCTGATAACTCTAAACATTGAAAATATGCGTCTCGGCTCGCCCGAGTTCTTGTTACTCGTTGCAATTTTTCAAACCTTATTGGCATCGTTGTTCAAACATCGTCCTTTGTACACTTGTTTCATGTGCTGTTTTCATATTTACGTTTTGCACATCTGATCGGAAAGTTAAGGGGAACGCGCTAACCTTACGCTACCTGGCTGCTGGCGCAGCTCGACGCAGCCCGGTTGGTTCACGTCCGCTGCTTCGCTCCTCCCTACCTCTCCGCCACACCCCGATACTCCCGCGGCACTTCTAATTTTATGACTATTTATTTGTTCAATTTTGGCGTTTAAACTTGCGCTGGGTACAGCAAGTTTTCTACTGTCTCCCACGAATATTCCTACCAAATTTCAACCGAATCCGAGTGTAACACATGTATGTGTTCCCTCGTAAGATTATTACCAATATCTTCCATTTTTTTATATTTTTGCACAACTATATAAACTGAGTGATAATACGTACGTAAACGAGGAATAAACAATGCCTGGCGGGCTTTCACCTGTGACAACGACCACAGGCCACTCAGTGGCTTCGGAAGAATACTGTGGCGCCATGTGGTGGCATACAGTAAAAATACATAGCTGGAATAGACCCTGAAGTTCGCCCTTCACGTAGTACCAATTTTACGCGCATAGATGTCACAGCTGATTATCTACGGCGCATCGCCTGAAACTCAACTGTGCCGCCATATGGCGTCACGCCAACTCTGATTTCAAGAACGGTGTGCCGCCATATGGCGTCACGCCATCTCAAATTTGAAGACCACCGTGACGCCATATGGCGGCACGTGGCACCCAACGTGTTAAGGATTGTCCTAGGTCAAAGAGAGCCTGAAGAACAACGATACTAAGATGAATTGATCACGATTACGATTAGGCCAAACAAAATATAACTTTCACGCCAGATAGAAAGAGGTTAGATACAATCGGCATTCAGCCTTCGGAGAAGACTTATACACCAACGTACACCATTTCAAAGACATCAACACAGATCCAAGAATTTTACACATTGCGAAAAAGGCAAGCGAACCATTCTCAACGGCCACACTCACTTAAAAGTTTCCCCCTCTTCGCGCTACTTAATTTTCGGAACACATTTCAAAATTTATCATTAGTGCTCAATCAGTCCCACAAGAGGCTACTCTGACGCTACACGTCAGCCTGCGCTCTCGTCACTCAAGATATTTTAGTTGGTTATTGTTTATTACTAAAAACAATGTCTTACTAGATAGGCCTATTCCTTATTTCAATTCCATACTTTTATAGGATCAAATGGTTTCTCATTTTCACACCAGGCAAATGCTGGGACTGTGCATTAATTAAGGTCACGGCGGCTTCCTTCCCACTCCTAGCCCTTTCCTATCCCATCGTCACCATAAGTGTGTCGGTTCGATGTAAAGCAAATTGAAAAAGAAATTCGTCAAAATCATTACCATGTTTTTGCTCCCTAATACAGAAAAAGACATTGTAAGATGACCAAGCAGCAAATCCTCTCCCCTCTCCGCTGAACAGAGTTATTGCCTAGAGCATTCCCCTCGCCCCTTGCATATCAACGACGACCGGGGCATGGGAACAGGCTTCAGTCCAAACTTAGTTGCTGGAGGTAACGAACGATCAGCAGCTTAGGTTAAGAACAGAAAGTTTTTAAAGTTACTAAGGCGACAGTGGAGAACTACTACAGTCACAATATTTGTCTCATTTGTTTATAACATCACCAGTTCACAGTCATTGACAATTTTGCGCATATGTACGCATGTACTGTTGTGACTACTTTGCAGTAGTGCCACAATTCTTCCTGGAAGGAGATCGACCTGGATCTGTAGGTATCATGCCACAGTTTAAAAGCCATTTCCATCGTCCTTGCTCTTTCTCCTAGATTTTTTTCCATTGGCATTGGGAGTAAGGATCTCTCTGAGGTACATCCGTTTTTTCAGTCCTCCGGATACTTCCATACACCGATTCAATCTTGTGGATAGGGTCCGTTTTATCTGAGTCCATGTACGTAGACTTTTCAAATAAGATCCTCAGGCCCGTCTTAGCAGCACGCCTTGTAGTTCTTCCATTTGTTTCACTGTAGTTGGGAGACTGTCTGTATGGATCATTACATCATCCGAAAAGACCAGGCGATCAAATATGATACCAGCGTCTTTGCAGCCAACTCTTCCTCGGCTTTGGATATCATTTGTCCCAAACTCTTTTGCTCATTCTCTGTTGACTTTCTCCAGAACACAATCGAACAATTGTAGCTAGAAGCCATCCCCCTGTCTTAATTTTGAACGTTTCCGAAGGCTTGCCCAAGAACTTAACTTATGAATACGTGTCTCTTTCATGTGGTATGGTCATCCGCCCATGTAAGAGGCCGTCAGTAGATTTAGTTGGTATAGTTATGCTTATACTGTTTTTTCTTTTTGTTTATTTTATTGGTTCCTTTCGTTATTAGTAGGGGCAACTTAGTAGAATTAGTCTAGGGTGGTGGCTTACATGGAGACTGGTATACCGCTCGTGTGAGGGACCACCAAGTTAGTTGATATTATTGCAGGGTTGACCCTTACATGTGGACTGGTCATCCGCCCATGTAGGGGACAGCTGAGTAGACTAGTTGGTGTGCTTATAGAACTGTTTATAATTGTTTAGTTTAGTTTATTTATGGTTCTTTCTCTTTCTTGTATTCTAGCACTGTGAACATGTATCGGGGCGAACAGCCTGTAATGTTCAATGTTCAATAAATGAAGACATCGTGGTCATGTAGCCCCGTGAATAGGTGTCTGTGTGGGACTGATGGATCAAAACTAGAGACTTATCATCAACTTATAACTCCCTAAAAATGTTTATAAATGTATCATCGTCTAATGAATCAGAGGCCTTCTTGAAATTTACAAAGGTCACAATCACCCTTTCCTGCCACATTGCCCTTATCGTAATCATTGATATGAAGGTGAAAATTTGATCTGGACATGAATGTCTCCCTCAGAACTCTGCCTGGTATTCCCCCAACTGTTTACCCAAGTGGGCCTGCAGCTTAGTCTGAAGTGCTTTCATCAATAATAGTACGCGATGGGAGGAAGCGAGATAATAATTTTATTGGTTGACGCTCCATTAACTATTTTTACGGTTTTCGGAGACATTGAGGTGACGAAACTTTGTTTCGCAGAAGTTATTTGATGTTCCAATAAATCTACCGACATGAGGCTGACGTATTTGAGCATCTTAAAATACCATCGGACTGAGCCAGGATTGAACCTGCCAGCTTGAGCTCAGAAGACCAGCGCTGTTCTACCTAAGCTATTCAGACCGTGATGCCTCTGTAATAATTGACATCTGTTTTATCGCCCTTTTTTTTATAAGGGTGAATCAGAGTGCTCTTCCTTTCCTTTCGGATATTTTCTCTTCCCCAAATTTGAGCGAAAAGTCCTTCCACCTGTTCAACCATATTTTCGCCTGCATACCTTATTGTCATGATAGAGTCTTTCCCAGGAATCCTGTTGATTTTTTATCTCTTTAATTATACCCTTGAATACATCTATTATTATTATTATTATTATTATTATTATTATTATTATTATTATTCATAAATATTGTTGAGATTTGTCTAAGGAACTGACAAGTAGTTTCTAATTTAAAATATGTCATAAATGTCAAAAATATCTATTTAGATATTTGTTACTTAGTGAAATGAAATTTTCAGTTTGCACCGTTATAATATCGAATGCTAACGCAGGCTCTGGCCGAGGTGGTTCTTCAGATGAAATGGCGATCATACACAGTACTGTACCAGGACGACAGTGCTCTCATCAGGCTGCAAGGAGTACTTCAGAACAGTGACAAGGGAGACAATCCGATCATCGTGAGGCAGTTGGACCCCGGCAAGGATTACAGGTTGGTCTACTTGCAAGAATTACAAATTGTTTACGGAACGTAACGTTTCACTCCAGTATATTTAAAATATCAAAGATATAAAGAAAACTGATTATATAGCAAATTTTAGAATATGTCTTTTATAAATGTCGGTTTACGATCGGAACATAGGATAATCCCCCATTGCCTTTGATATCGATAGTTGATTCCTGTTATGCTTGTTTATTTTGTTACCAATGATTACGTTCGTTAATTCGTCTGTTGGCAATACAAGTGAGAAGTGCTGATTGTAGCTGTCTCTTATACTTTTGTGAATGACTGAATTAATTAATTTCGAATAAATAAATAAATAAATAAATAAATAAATAAATAAATAAATAAATAAATAAATAAATAAAAGCATAAATAAGTGAAGAAAGAAAGAAAAATGTTTATCTACATGTTCCCTTCCAAAACTCAAATGGTCATGAATATGTTATTTCAGTAAAATATCCCCTTGTGGGTGGGGGTGGTAGAATAACACCACGGTACACCCTGCCTGTCGTAAGAGGCGACTAATAGGCGCTCCAGTGGCTCCAAACTTTGGAACGTGGTCTAGTGACCAAGGGGCCCTTAACTGAGTCCTGGCATTGCTTCGACACTTGTGCCAGGCTTCCCACTTTCATCTATCCTATCTGACCTCACTTGGTCAACTCTTGTTCTTTTCCGACCCCGACGCTATTAGGTTTCCGAGTGCTAGGGAGACTTTCATTTTCACGCCCTTCCTGGCCCTTGTCTTTCTTTGGCCGATACCTTCATTTTTCGAAGTGTCGGCTCCCTTCCTTTTTTCTCTCTGATTAGTGGTATTTGGAGAATGGTTGCCAAGTTGTACTTGTCTTAAAACAATAATCACCACCACCGCCACCACCATCAGTAAAATGTCTGACTCGATGTCACCCAGCAACCGTGCAGGCTGTGATGTGAAGTAGTGAGGGATGGCCATGACATAAAGATCCATGGTCTGAGCTGCTCTCAATGTACTCTTGCTAGGTAACACCGCGCCACACATTGACACTATTTCGTTACACAAACTTTCGGATGACCCCCAGATCTAAGATATATTTATGTCAATCCATTGTGCACATTGTTGGTGTTGATCGAACATAAACGAGCTAGCTTCTGGGTCAATGTCACTGAATTTTGAAGATAATACGATGTATAGTTTCCATTTTAGCACGTAAGAAAGGTTCACAGAGAAAAATCTGTTCCTCGACGATAGAATCCGTAATCCGTCTACATATAGTTCTCAGTATCATTTCACGGAACACTGTTGTGCAGACAGTGGGAGCGCGACCTGTAGGGTAGACCAGAAAATTGACTCTGACGTGCAAACTACCAAGAAATCATCAAATAAAACTTTCAAGGGCGTACATTTGTTTTACACAGTTTACACCCCCATTGGAGCACGTCTATCAGTCATATACATTAAAGTCTAATAGTATTAAATAGAGTCAGTTTGTCAGCTGCTTCTTCTCCCGCTCCCAAAACCTCTTCATTCTGTCGAACCTGACTGCACTTTTGGTTGTTGGTAATGGTGTACTTCCTTCGTTCAAATGTTACGAATTTGAATCGCAAGTGTTTATTTCTAAGAATTATCTTATCTTCTCTGCCTTCAATATGGAACATTGACAAATTTAATTCTTCTAAATCATTTATGAACTCTGTAAACCAAGTGTTCTTTGTTTTGATTTTCCAGGTGTAACTAAATAACTGCTTCACTAGTTGGGTTTCTGGCAGTCTGAATATATGACCCCCCAAAAAAAGGAATTCTTTTTTTCCGCATTGTATCTATTATTGATTCGTTTTCACGATATATCACTTCATTAGGTAATAATCTCCATTGTCCATCAACCGGATGTTTCTTATCGATGATTGTCCTGATGGTTCTTCTATGTACTTTCCGCAATTTATCTGTTGTTGATTTAGTGTTCAACTTGAAGACTGTTTCACTAGCATAAGTTGCTTCGGGTTTTACAACTGTATTGTAATGTCGAAATTTAGTATTCATGGAGAGAGATTATTTACACTGACTGACAGAGCAAATGCAACACCAAGAAGGAGTGGTTCGAAAAGGATGAAAGTTGGGGAAAAAACAGAGACGGCACGGACGAATAATTGATGTTTATTTCAAACCGATATGCAGGTTACACAATGCGCACGCCATCGACTCAGTAGGATGTAGGACCACCGCGAGCGGCGATGCACGCAGAAACACGTCGAGGTACAGAGTCAATAAGAGTGCGGATGGTGTCCTGAGGGATGGTTCTCCATTCTCTGTCAACCATTTGCCACAGTTGGTCGTCCGTACGAGGCTGGGGCAGAGTTTGCAAACGGCGTCCAATGAGATCCCACACGTGTTCGATTGGTGAGAGATCCGGAGAGTACGCTGGCCACGGAAGCATCTGTACACCTCGTAGAGCCTGTTGGGAGATGCGAGCAGTGTGTGGGCGGGCATTATCCTGCTGAAACAGAGCATTGGGCAGCCCCTGAAGGTACGGGAGTGCCACCGGCCGCAGCACATGCTGCACGTAGCGGTGGGCATTTAACGTGCCTTGAATACGCACTAGAGGTGACGTGGAATCATACGCAATAGCGCCCCAAACCATGATGCCGCGTTGTCTAGCGGTAGGGCGCTCCACAGTTACTGCCGGATTTGACCTTTCTCCACGCCGACGCCACACTCGTCTGCGGTGACCATCACTGACAGAACAGAAGCGTGACTCATCGGAGAACACGACGTTCCGCCATTCCCTCATCCAAGTCGCTCTAGCCCGGCACCATGCCAGGCGTGCACGTCTATGCTGTGGAGTCAATGGTAGTCTTCTGAGCGGACGCCGGGAGTCCAGGCCTCCTTCAACCAATCGACGGGAAATTGTTCTGGTCGATATTGGAACAGCCAGGGTGTCTTGCACATGCTGAAGAATGGCGGTTGACGTGGCGTGCGGGGCTGCCACCGCTTGTGCGGCGGATGCGCCGATCCTCGCGTGCTGACGTCACTCGGGCTGCGCCTGGACCCCTCGCACGTGCCACATGTCCCTGCGCCAACCATCTTCGCCACAGGCGCTGCACCGTGGACACATCCCTATGGGTATCGGCTGCGATTTGACGAAGCGAACAACCTGCCCTTCTCAGCCCGATCACCATACCCCTCGTAAAGTCGTCTGTCTGCTGGAAATGCCTCCGTTGACGGCGGCCTGGCATTCTTAGCTATACACGTGTCCTGTGGCACACGACAACACGTTCTACAATGACTGTCGGCTGAGAAATCACGGTACGAAGTGGGCCATTCGCCAACGCCGTGTCCCATTTATCGTTCGCTACGTGCGCAGTACAGCGGCGCATTTCACATCATGAGCATACCTCAGTGACGTCAGTCTACCCTGCAATTGGCATAAAGTTCTGACCACTCCTTCTTGGTGTTGCATTTGCTCTGTCAGTCAGTGTATATAAGTTGGGCAGGTGTTTCGCTGTACAGTTTTCAGTTTACGCAGCTATTCTGCTGTCGATCGATGTTTTCCCTTTTGTATTCCAGGTTATAATTTCCCCCAAGATATTTGAACTTATTCGCAATCTTAATTTGTTTGCCATTGTCGAGGTGAATGGCTGGTGTTTCATTTCTGAAGGTCGGCATTATTTCAGGTTTTTCAAACAAGATTTGCAGTCCCATTTTTGGCAGCAATTTTCTCGAGTTCTTCAATTTACTTGCTAGTAATACAAGATTGTCTGCGAATGCTAGGCAATTAAGTTTAATATTTCTGCCTATCTTGACGTTTTAATGACATTTCTTTACCCATTCTCGCGTGAATTCCTCTAGGGCACACTTAAACAATAGTGGCAAGAGTCCATTTCCCTGTCGAAGTCCAGTGTGAATTTCAAATGGCTCAGACAATTCACCTCTAAAGTTGACTTTCGAGTTAGTATTCTTACGAGTGATTCCAATAAGATTGATGAGTTTTTGCTGTAAACCAAATTCTTTAAGGACTTTCAGTAGTGACTCGCGTTGAATACCGTCATAAGCTTTTTAGAAATCAACAAAAGTGATGATTAATCTTTTGTTCCGAACTCTATGACGTTTCGTAATCCACTTAAGACTGATGATTTGAACGGGACAGTTTCGTCCTGGTCGAAATCATCCCTGATATTCTTCCAGTTCCTGGTCAGGTTGTTCCTGAATTCAAGTATATATAATTTTAGATAAAATCTTATATGTAATATCAATCATAGATATGCTCCGATAATTACTAGGACCTTTCCTATCACCTTTTTTGTGCAGTGGCTGGATTATTGCTGTACTCCATTCCTCAGGCATTTCTTCATTATTCCAGATGTGTATGATATGTTTATGTAAATTTTGAAGGGTTTGTTTATTTGCATTCTTCCATAGTTCTGCTACCAATTGATTCTCTCCTGCTGATTTGTAGTTCTTGAGGGAATTTATTGCTTTCATCACTTCATCATAAGTTGGCGGTATAACCTTTTCCAGTGAAGTTTTTATTTTTTGGGGAAGGATCAAAATCGACTTGTTCTTTTGGATCTTCACAGTTAAGTAATTCTTTAAAATAGTCGGCCTTAATTTTAGCATTATCCCTATTATTGTGTGCCATTTCCCGATTTTTATTTTTCATCATAAGTGTAGGTGGTGTGTACATTGATATTGTTGGGATGTCTTGTAATAGTCTCTTGTTTTATGTCGACTAAATGCTTCTTCTATGATATTCAGTGTTTCGTTTTGATAATTTCTTTTAATTCTTCTCATTTCTTTGACTGTTTGTCTTCTGGCATTCATGAGTTCTCCGCGGTATTTTTCGGTTTTTCGTTGTTGGTTAGATAACCATGCTTTATGCCTTTCTTGAATTGCACTGTCACATCCCTCATTCCACCAGGCATGTTTCTTCCTCCGTTTAATGGGAGCAATTTCCTCAGCTACAGTTTTCAGTTTGTTAATTATCGTCCCCAATTTGTCACTGAGGGGTGTTTTAGATCTAGCCATATATAATGTGTTATTTATTTAAAAACTTGGATCATAATTTCATCGCCTAGTAGATTGAGATATTTTGTCTTTAATATATAATGATCTGAATCAATGTCGACCACCCCGGAGGGCTTTCATATTATAAACTTATTTTTAGTAATCTCTATCCATGGCTACATGGTCAATTTGAAACTCCGCCAGTTTTACATTACAACATTTCCAAGTCATTAATTTGTGTGGTTGTCTCTTAAATCTTGTGGTTTCCAGAATAAGTCCATGGTCCTCACAAAATTAGATTAATCTTTGCCCATTTTTGTTTGTGATTTTATAGTCTGGCCATCTTCCTACAATTGTACGACATTTTGTTTGTTGCCATATTATTATTATTATTATTATTATTATTATTATTATTATTATTATTATTATTATTATTATTATTATTATTATTATTATTATTATTATTATTATTATTATTATTATTATTATTATATAGAGATAATTCGCTGGGGCCATCAAGGACCACGTTAAGTCTTGTTGCATTTGACACTGAACTTGGCCTTCTTTAGAGCCCAAATTTCCCTCATTCTTTGTGAGTGGGCCTGCTTACGCTCCTCTGTCCAAGGGGCACCGTGTCTTCTCTTCGGTTGCTCGTCTCGGTTTAACCCGTTCGTCAATATTTTCTTGCGGAAGAGATCTCTGTTGTGGGCGTCTTCAGCTGAGATATGTAGCATTTGCAGGTCTTCTTTGGTATTTCTAAACCAGGGAATTGTGGTTTTGGGGTTTGAATCAAAAAAGTGAAATATTTCTTTAGTTAACTTTCTTCCGTCCATTCTTTCCAGATGACAGTAAAATCGTGCCCGTCTTTTTCTGATTGTGTCGGTAATTTTCTCTATTTTGCTGTAGACTTCCTTGTTGGATCTCTTTTGATGGATTCCATTTCTGTACTTTGATCCCAAGATTCCTCTCACAATTTTGCGTTCTCTTTTCTCCAGTTCTTCAAGGAGTCCTTTGTTGGCATTTAGAGACAGGGTTTCGGCTGCATATAGAACTACTGGCTTCAGAACTGTTTCATAGTGACGTATCTTGGTGTTTTGGGAAAGGCATTTTTTGTTGTAGATTGTGCGGGATGTTTGGTAGGCTATTTCCAGTTTGCGTACTCGCTCCTGAAGTGCTTCTTTGTCCAGTCCATTTTTCATGATGATCTCACCCAGGTATTTGAATTTGTCTACTCGGGTGATGTCCCCGTATTTTGTATGGAGTTTTGGTGGAGCCTCTTTGATGTTAGTCATTACTTCTGTTTTCTCAAACGATATCTGCAAACCAGTTGTTCGGCAATTTCCTTTAAAATTTCAACTTGAGCTCTAGCGGTTTCTATGTCGTTTGAGAGAACAGCAATATCATCGGCAAATGCTAAGCAGTCTGTTGCAATCCCCTTGGATTTGGTTCCTATTCTCAATGGACTGTAGTTGGTTTCCTGTAATCTTACCCGCCAGGTTCTGATGATCTTTTCAAGAACACAGTTGAAGAGTATCGGCGATAGCCCATCACCTTGTCGGACTCCTGTTTTGATGCCAAAGGAATGCGAGAGACATCCGTGGAACTTCACCTTGGATTTTGTATCGGTCAGGGTGACTAATTAATTCCAGCAGTTTCAAATCAACTCCAAATTCATTTAAGATGTTTAGCAGGACTTCCCGGTCAATGGAGTCGTACGCTTTCTTAAAGTCCACAAAGACAGACACATACTGCTTGGACCTTAGTGTACAATATCTGATGATCGTTTTGAGATTTTGTATCTGTTCAGCTGTTGAGCGACCCTTTCTGAACCCTCCTTGGTATTCACCTATTTGATGTTCGACTTGTGCTTCCAAACGCTCCAGGATGGCAAGTGATAGAATTTTGTAAGTCAAGGGTAGCAAAGATATTCCTCTGTAGTTGTTGATGTTCTTCATGCTGCCTTTTTTGTGTAGTGGATGGATCAAAGCTATTTTCCAATCTTCGGGTAGGGTCTCCTTGTTCCAAATTTCTTCTATTTGCTTTTGCAAGATATCAAGTGATTCCTCTGGGGCATATTTCCATAGTTCTGCTACTACTGAGTCTTCCCCCGGCGCTTTGTTATTTTTGAGACGGGCAATGTGGCGCTTGATTTCATCTCTGTCGGGTGGTCTGGAATCTGGGTACCTGAGTAAGGGTTCCTTGGTCTCAATGGCGCTTTGCGATTTAGAGCAATTAAGTAAATTCTTGAAGTAATCTGCCAGAATGCTGCAATTTTCTTCATTTGATGTCGCCACTGTGCCGTCCTTTCGCTCAAAGCATAGAGATGGTGGTTTATAGCCAGTGAGTTTGCGTTTGAAGGCTCTGTAGTACTCTCTGCTTTCATTCTTCCTAAAGTTTTGTTCTATCTTTTCAGTGAGAGATTTTTCGTATTTACGTTTCTCAGTTCTGAACACCCTAGCTGCTTGGGCACGTTGGGTTTTGTAGGTTTCCCAATCATTTTCTGATTTCGTAGAGTAGTACTGTTTCCATGCATTGAGTCTTTCTTGGAGGACTGATTCGCAGGTACCATTCCACCAGGCATGCGTTTTGCTTCTCTTGATTTCTGCAACGTCTTTGGCGGCCTCAACAAGGAGACTTTTGGCGTTGTTAAAGTCACAGTCATTTGGTCTAGCCTTCTCCTGGAACTCCTCGACCCTTTGCCGAAGTTTATCGTTGTCGAAGCGTGTGATCTGTTTGGTTGTCTACCTTGTGTTTGCGGGAATTGGTTTGAATTTGATAAGAGAGTGTAATGATCTGAGGCCACATTGATGCCTTTCTTTACCTTCACATTCATAATCTCAGGGCTGTTTCTCCTGGAGATTGCAACGTAATCAATTTGGAACTCTCCGAGAGCTTGGACGGGAGAACGCCAAGTCATTTGCTTTCTGGGTAGATGGCGAAAGTGGGTCGACATGACCTGCAGGTTGTGATTTTCGCATATGGACACCAGTCTTTTGCCATTGGGATTGGTTCTTTTGTGAGCAGGGTCATTTCCTATAACTTTCTTGTACTTCTGTTCACGACCTAGTTGGGCATTGTAGTCACCCAAAAGAAGCTTGACATGTTGTTTGGGGATTTTGTTTAATTTTTCACCCAGTAGGTCCCAGAAATTATCAACTTCGTCTGGATCAGACTTGTTCTTATCGTTTGTAGGAGCATGTGCGTTAACTAGGGCGTAGGTTTTGTTCGCGCATTTAATTGTGAGTATAGACAATCTGTCATTCACAGGTTCGCAATTTACAATCGATTTAAGGACCTTGGTTCTAACAGCAAACGCGGTTCCAAGCATCACAGCTCCATTGAGGATTCCTCTTTGCGCTTTGCTCTTGAAAAATCGGTAGCCTTCGGATTCAAAAATCTCTTCATCTGGGTACCTTGTTTCCTGTAGGGCCATTATGGATATATGATTTTCGTGAAGAGCTTTGGTGAGGGTTTTCAGCTTGCCAGTTTGTGTAAGTGAATTTATGTTGAAAGTTGCTAGAAAGGTTTTAGATTTTGGCCTGAGTTTTTGACTCTTCGGGGTACACCGAGACGCTCCGACTCGTCTCTTGCATGATGTCGAGTCTCCCCCAGAATCCGAACGAGACTCGTGCGCCGTGGCATTCACGACGAGGGATTTATCCGAAGATTTACCTCCTGGGGTATGTTTCTGGAAATGTTGTGCCATCATGCTTTTTGACTTGACTTTGCTTTGGACGGGTACCCATCCTTTTACAACTAGGCTTGTTAGCCCTAGAGGTTGCCTCAAGATGTTTTCTGGCTTCTGGTCATTTACCAGTCTTCGCCGTAACCCTGGCAAGGGACCAGTTTTTTTTTCACGGTGGTATTTTATTTCCCTACTACCCTCTGACTCTGCTGGCGGCAGAGCCAGCGAGCTTCCCCAATTCCAATGGGACGCGCCCGATGGAGGTAACCGGTAAATCCCCACACGGGATTATTATTATTATTATTATTATTATTATTATTATTATTATTATTATTATTATTATTATTACTATTGAGCGACACTCTTTGGCTGAATGGTCAGCGTTGAGGCCTTCGGTTCAGAGAGTCCCGGGTTCGATACCCGGCCGGGTCGGGGATCTTAATCGCGTCTAATTAATTCTTCTGGCTCGGAGACTCGGTATTTGTGTTTGTCCCAAACGTTTCCTCTTCATATTCAGACAACATACCACACTACCAACCAGAACAGAAACACGCAATTGTGATTACATCCCTTCATATAGGGTTGCGTCAGGAAGGGTATCCAGCCGTAAAACAGGGCAAAATCTCCCATGTACGACACAGTCTGCACGCGCGACCCGACAAGTGTGGGAAAAGCGGTGGAAAAAGAAAGAAGAATATTATTAAGCGATACGACCATCTCTGGGCCACGTTCACATAATCTACCTGCCCCTCTATCACGCAGACTAGAGCCCTTCACTTTGTACTCTCGCCAAAGATCCTTAAGTCTTTGACTTCTCCCTTTTCTTACTTCCTCCGAGATGTTCCATAGCTTGGCCATTGGCTTTTCGGGTGAATCCCCCATTCCCGCAACCTTTTTCCTAAATGTTGTTCTATCCTGCATCTCTTCCTCCTCACACCCACTTCTGCTAGGTCTTTGTGCACCTGTGTAAGCCACCCAGACTGTGTTTTCTACTTTTCTTATGGAAGGAATATTTTGTTGGCCAACCTCTCTTGACTCATCCTTTTAATGTGTTAATAAAGGATCAGTCTTATTTTCCTCATTGTCGTCGTAATTCTTTCTATGGTTTAATGGGTTACTGATTCCATCTCAATCAGAAAGTGTGTTGGTCATTTTGCAAAATCTTTGGTCCCAAGATTTTTCGAAAGAAATTCCTTTCTCTTTTGTTTTTTCAAGGTCTGAGTATACTACCGTTGTCAGTATTTCTGCTCCATAAAGGCACTTCGTTCTGACCACTGTGCAGTGTTAATGTTTTAATTTGGCTTTAATGGAGATGGACTTTGACTTGTAGGTGCCATGGCGTAATCTGAAGGCTATTTCCATAATGCTAGTCTGCATTTTATGTCCTCCTTACTTCTGCCATCGTTAGTTATTTTACTACCCAAGTAACAATATTCATTTACATTGAGTCCGACTCGTTGGCTGAATGGTCAGCGTACTGGCCTTCGGTTCGGAGGGTCCCGGGTTCGATTCCCGGCCGGGTCGGGGATTTTAACCTTCATTGGTTAATTCCAATGACCCGGGGGCTGGGTGTTTGTGCTGTCCTCAACATCCCTGCAACCCACGCACCACACACAACACTATCCTCCACTACAATAATACGCAGTTACCTACACTTGGCAGATGCCGCCCACCCTCATCGGAGAGTCTGCCTTACAAGGGCTGCACTCGGCTAGAAATAGCCACACGAAATTATTATTATTTACATTGAGAGTGGGAATTGATCCCAATTCTTTCAGCGTCATCTGCTTTGTCTGAGTTTATGAATAATGTATTTTTTAAGGAAATTCTTAATCCTATTTTCGCCGCAACATTTTGTAGGTCTTCAACTTGCTTCTTGGCTGTGTGAGGGTGGTTTGATATCAGAACGACGTCATCTGCGAAGGCTAGGCAGTCCAACATGAGGGCATTCTTACCACAACATATCTTTACCCCATTCTGAGTTTCATTTTCAGTCATTCTCGATCTGTATTCCCCGATGACCTTTTCTAGGATGCAACTAAAGAGGAGGGGAGAAAGGCTATCTCCTTCTCTTAGGCCTGTTTTATTTCAAATTGTTCATAGAGTTCACCAATAAATTTAACTTGGGAAAAGATGTCTGTGAAGGTTTTCCATTATTATTATTATTATTATTATTATTATTATTATTATTATTATTATTATTATTATTATTATTATTATTATTAGTCTATTATTGATATTTCACCTTGTGAATGTATGTCATCAGTACATCTATACGCCAAGTTTAAAAATGTTGGTTTCGCTTACACTTTACACAAAAAGCAAAATTTCCAAATTCAAAGGAGGGCTATGCAGATAATTCAACTGAAAACAACTGGCACACATCTAGTCTTGGTGTTGTATTTCAATTTTTACGATAAGGATCCAACCCATGATTGTGGTGCATTAAGTTGAATCTTTACGTCCAGTTCACCGAAACAAGTTATTATAATACTCGGTCATGTCTAGTAAGGGAAGTTCATTTCAAATTATTTTAATCATTACAGCTTGCTACACATCCATATTCCTTGTGCTCCCTTATTACAGACTGTTTTTAACTGTTTCAGACCGATGCTCAAGGAAATTAAGATGTCAACTGAGACTCGAATCATCTTGGACTGTGACCCGGAAGATATTCTGGATATCCTACGAGCGGCCGATAGTGTCGACATGATGGATGTCTACTGCAGCTACCTTATAACCTCTCTGGTAATTACATTTTCTAACCAATAACGTCCGCCTCTTGCTATTTCTTGATGGGTACAGTATTTCTCACTTTATCTCTTTGCACAGGCTGGAATAAAATGTTATACTCGAAATTCTCAGTCATTTATGATTGTGACACTGTGTAAACTTCCGCTGTTTAAGTGGTGCTGAGGAAAGACATTCGGAGAACGACTACTGTAGTCGTATGCTGTGAAAGGTTGTTGTTTGAGTCATCAGTCCATAGACTGGTTTGATGCAGCTCTCCATGCCACCCTATCCAGTGCTAACCTTTTCATTTCTACGTAACTATTGCATCCTACATCTGCTCTAATCTGCTTGTCATATTCATACCTTGGTCTACCCCTACCGTTCTTACCACCTACACATCCTTCAAGAACCAACTGAACAAGTCCTGGGTGTCTTAAGATGTGTCCTATCATTCTATCTCTTCTTCTCGTCAAATTTAGCCAAATCGATCTCCTCTTACCAATTCGATCCAGTATCTCTTCATTCGTGATTCGATCTATCCATCTCACCTTCAGCATTCTTCTGTAACACTACATTTCAAAAGCTTCTATTCTCTTTCTTTCTGAGCAAGTTATCGTCCAAGTTTCAGTTCCATACAATGCCACGCTCCGCACGAAAGTCTTCAAAAACATCTTTCTAATTCCGATATCAATGTTTGAAGTGAGCAAATTTCTTTTCTTAAGAAAGATCTTCCTTGCTTGTGCTAGTCTGCATTTTATGTCCTCCTTACTTCTGCCATCGTTAGTTATTTTACTACCCAAGTAACAATATTCATCTACTTCCTTTAAGACTTCATTTCCTAATCTAATATTTCCTACATCACCTGCCTTCGTTCGACGGCACTCCATTACTTTTGTTTTGGATTTATTTATTTTCACCTTGTACTCCTTACCCAAGACTTCATCCATACCATTCAGCAACTTCTTGAGATCTTCTGCAGTCTCAGATAAAATAACAATATCATCGGCAAATCTCAAGGTTTTGATTTCCTCTCCTTGGACTGTGATTCCCTTTCCAAATTTCTCTTTGATTTCCTTTACTGCCTGTTCTATGTAAATACTGAAAAGGAGAGGGGACAAACTGCAGCCTTGCCTCACTCCTTTCTGGATTGCTGCTTCTTTTTCAAAGCCTTCGATTCTTATCACTGCAGACTGATTTTATACAGATTGTAGATAATTCTTCGTTCTCGGTATCTGATCCCCATCATCTTCAGAATCATAAATAGCTTGGTCCAATCAACATTATCGAATGCCTTTTCTAGATCTACGAATGCCATGTACGTGGGCTTGTCCTTCTTGATTCGATCCTCTAAGATCAGACATAACGTCAGGTTTGCTTCACGTGTTCCTACATTTCTGTGAAAGGTATCAATCATAATTATGGTCAGTCGTCCGGCAATAACACATTCTGACTCAGTGAAGAGAGTACTTCTCTCTTCGTCCTGCCACGTATGCATCCATAGAGGCATGATCTCTTCGCATTAATTGATGTTCGATTTCGCGAAAAGAAAACAAATTTTCGTGTTATTCCGCGAAATAGAGCTGACCCCATAACTTTAATTTTGCTTTAATCTTTTTGTAAAGTTATTCATAAAACGTTTAATTCATGAGATTTGTGAATTATTTATGTGAAATATAAATAAATAAATAAAGAGAAGCAAAAGTGATAATCATTCATTATTCCTTATTTAATCTTGATTATAACTATGATACAGCCTTAATAAAGATTACATAACAAATTACCATTTCACCCTTTGGCCATACTATTAAGGGATTTTATAGAATATAAATACGAAGAGATACTTCTGTCAAAATGAGAAATCCTTATCTGTCAAAATGAGAAATCCTTATTCTGTCATCTGTTTCTCTTCACACACGTGATAGTGGAATACAATTTCACGCTCGTTATTTTCCATGAATTTCGCTGCAGTTTCGCACTTACCGCAAAATAATTACATTTCGCTTTAAACTGGCCTTGTCACTTTAATTCGCTGTAATTCTCGAAAACAAATCACTCATTTCTTAACCAGAATCATATGATTCGTTAAGATATCTCTAATTCACTTCTAAAAAATTTTGTCGTGCTTATCACTAATGCGAAATATAAATACGAAGAGATACTTCTGTCAAAATGAGAAATCCTTATTCTGTCATTAGTTTCCCTTCACACACTTGAAATTGGAATACAATTTCACGCTCGTTATTTTCCATGAATTTCGCTTCATATTCGCACTTATCGCAAAATATTTAAATTTCGCTTTAAACTGGCCTTGTCGCTTTAATTCACCGTAATTCGCGGAAACAAAATCACTCATTTCTTAACCAGAATCATATAATCTCGTTAAGATATATCTAATTCACTTCAAAAAAATTGTCGTGCTTATCGCTAATGCGAAAAAAATTATGCCTCTACTCATTACACATCCATAACGCGAGTAAAAGATCCCACCATCAAACGGACTGCTAATTGTGTATCACGTTGGAAGGGCATTTCGACAGGTCTTTTCTAACGCTACATGTCTCTGTCGATAGGTAGGGATGGCGCACTTCAGTTCAGTTTGAGATAGCAAGGAGCTTATGGTCAGATATCTTTCCTGTAACCTAGCGCTAGTCAAATTGACAATCTCACCCACTAACTCTGGAGTTCGAACCCGGGATGAGTGTCAATTCCACAACAATTTCCTCATATGATTACTATACTGCGGCATTTATACATAACAAACATAAATTAAATTAACATAATTGGCACTGTGTAGTAATTACTGAATGAGTATTGGGCTAATGTTAATTAATATTTGAACGAGCGAGTGGCTGCGTGGTCACATAGCTATCGACTTACGTTAGGTAGATAGTGGATTCGAACCCAACTGTTGGCAGCCCTAAAAATAGTTTTCCGTGGTTTCCCCATTTTCACACTAGGGAAATGCTAGGGCTGTACCTTAATTAAGATCACGGTTGCTTCCTTCTCACTCCTAGGCCTTTCCTATCCCATAAGAACCATCTGTGTCCGTGCGACGTAAATCAAATGGTAAATAAAAAATACTAGGAATGTTTCTCAGCATTAGTTTCACATTGGGATTCAGAATCGCTTCCGATATGTCGATTAATTTACTTAAACTCCGTTTCCTTATATTCAGAGTTGTAGCACCGAAGGCACACTAATCTAAACATCTTAAATTACAGTGTTTTCAGATTATTTATTTGAGGTCTACATAGACAAAGAGTCAGTGTTTCTTCCTGCCATGTGTGCCAAAGCTTATTCTACAACAGCTAAAACCACAAATACACGTGTTTCATTTCATTAAGACTTCAGAAGTAGATTTTGTTATAAGCATTTAAATACGTTTACAAACATAGTCTTTCTACTTCAGATCGGCAGCCATCTAAACATATACTAGTACAGCACGAATGAGGTCGAGAAATTCTACTCAAATGTGAAATATGGTGGCAAAATCTATTAGAAGGAATTAGATGTCGGGGAGAGTATTCACGTAGTGGTGGGTGTAAAATGTGCTTCGACTTAATACTTATAATGTATAATACATGTATAATTATTTATATAACGTAACATTTGCACTATTTCTCATTTATATTCCTGGAGACGCTGGCCCCGTGGTGTAGGGGTAGCGTGCCTGCCTCTTACCCGGAGGCCCCGGGTTCGATTCCCAGCTAGGTCAGGGATTTTTACCTGGACCTGAGGGCTGGTTCGAGGTCCACTCAGCCTACGTGATTAGAATTGAGGAGCTATCTGACGTTGAGATAGCGGCCCCGGTCTTGAAAGCCAAGAATAACGGCCGAGAGGATTCGTCGTGTTGACCACACGACACCTCGCAATCTGCAGGCCTTCGTGCTGAGCAGCGGTCGCTTGGTAGGCCAAGGCCCTTCAAGGTCTGTAGTGCCATGGGGTTTGGTTTGGTTTATTCCTGGAGACAGATTGTAGGACGTTTAATTCGAGACTACAAATGACAATACACCAGTTAACCTCATGCAGGCGTATTTTTTAAGTTATTGAACTGATTTTTTTAAATCCAGGGCCAGGATGAATGGTCCAGAGGGTAGAGCAATGCTTGCCTGAACCCAAGTTGGCGATTAATATCCGGGTTCAGTCTGGTGGTATTTGAAGGTGCTCAAGTGTGCCAACCTCGTCTCGGTAGATTTGCCGATACTGTACGTGAAGGACAAAATTTCCCGCATCTAAGCGTCTCTGAAAACCATAGGAGTAACGTAAAACCAACAGCATGATCATTTTTATATATTAGGGGTAATATTATTTGATGACCCACATTCGATTTCATGTCATCCAGCAATGTCTGAAAAAGTGAGAAGAAAAATGTTAATCCATTCTCTCTCCTGTTGAACCAAAAGAATTGTTTGGAATTTATCTTTTGTCATAAATACCACTGACAACTTGTCGAGATTTTTTGTCCGAATGTACAACCTTCAAATCTCTGGCACAGAGTTTGTCCGTATGGAATTTGCCTTTTCTCAGGTTGACTGTCTGGTCTTTACCGCTGTTAAATGGGAGTATGCGAATACAGTATTAAGATTCAGATTACCACTAGGATCTAGTTTCTCCTTTGCGACTGACTGTCTGAATTGGAGTGATAATAATAATAGTAATAATAATAGTAATAATAATAATTTCGTGTGGCTATGTCTAGCCCTTGTAAGGAAGACACTCCGCCGAGGGTGGGTGGCATACCTCCTCCCATGTATAGGTAACTGTGTGTTATTGGGGTGGAGGATAGTGTTGTGAGATTATTATTATTATTATTATTATTATTATTATTATTATTATTATTATTATTATTATTATTATTATTATTATTATTGCTCTTACGGAGTTACCCGTGGAGCAGAAAGAGGTTAAAGAAGGTGCCGGGGGGAATGGGTCTAACTACAATATTAAAGTTAATTTAAAACTTTAACAAAGGTTATATTTCTTTAAAAAATCAACAAATAACAACGTAACAGGTACAATTAGCGATTTAGAACCAAGTCAAGGAAAATACAATATAGTGAATTCCACAATTCCTGGCCTTCAAGCCCCTCGCTTTACATTTCCTGAGCTTTCAGCTCAAATTTGCAAAGAGCACAAATTCACTCAAGGGCAGAAATCCCCCTAATTCAGGGGGCACTTGCTCCCAAAATCCAACATCTAGCCTTCAAGAGGCATACAGTAATCTTACTTTGAAAAAGAGCTAACAGGCTCCAAGTTTCTTCTAGCCTATTCAAGGCAATATCTGAAAATTACAATCACTCGCCGTCAAGGCACAACTAAAAAATTTGAAACAGGGGTATCTTGTACCCAACCTATTGGGCCTTTGCGGAGAAGCACAGGTTAATTAAATGGCCCGAAACACAAATTGAATGGAGGCGAATACTTGCACTCCTAGATATGAACACTTAAAACCTAAAGGGCACTAGACTGATGAAACAGGGGCTATTCCCAAACTATGGAGGTGACTCGTATAAGAATAAATTAAGACATTACGGAAAGGAAGAAAACCAGTTACAAAACGTAGTCACCTCAAACCAATACGAAGGGGAGCTCGAGAGGGTACATCACCCTCTATCCCCGGTTTACACTTAAAGATTTTATGAATTTTTTACATTAGCCGGCAGAAAGTTACATTTTTAGGAAAACTAGGTTACATAGTTAATGATTCGGACCTTTCCCTCAGGTTGAACTGCGGAGCTAGCAAGAAATAAAGATGTTATGTGGCCATTACCTTGTCGTTGTACTGCTGCCTGATGAAAGAGGCGCCGCCCGCCTCCTGCTTTGACACACACACTAGGTCAGATGACGATCAATTGGGCAAGAGACGTGAAAATCCGCAGTTTATAAACCCTCGGGGAAAGTTCGAGACCATTCAAGATTAAACTAGACACACCCTCTCACTTTTATTGGTGAATTTAAAAGTTACACTGAAAATCGAAGAAGAAGAAGAAGAAGAAGAAGAAGACTGTGATTGGCATAAAATTCATTACAGAAATTAGGGATTGGCTAGATTCGAAACTGGCGGGAGAAAAGGGAAACATTGCCAACCCAAAAATAAATGAACATCAATTAGAAAAAAAAATTATGAATACAAAACTTCTTTAAATCAAAGGTTCTTTCACTTCGCACCAGGGTGCAGGATCATCGTTCTTTGGCAGAGTCATCTATGAGAGAAAGTCCAAACTTCTTGATGAATGGAAAACAAAACAAGTAGAAATTCACACAGTTCAGGAAACTTCACAATAACAAAATTATATCAGATTTTAGTGGTGACATCTTCAGAGTAAAGTCCTAACTTGTTGTATTATAGGTTTCACATTTGATAGAGAGAGGAGTTCTTTTAGGCGCTCATTTTGAACGCGCGGCGTAGGGGTGTACCTCCCGGTACAATTATTATTATTATTATTATTATTATTATTATTATTATTATTATTATTATTATTATTATTATTATTATTATTATTTTCATTTACTGTACATACTCTCTGCATGCTCCACTACATGAGTAGTACTACATGCACTTACAGTACATTTCTTTACAAATGCACAAACATAAATTACATTTGAATAATTAAATTTCTAGATGACTATTAATACTACCAATATCAGTCAATATCAGTCTTCCTTTCTCCTGAGAGCTTGAAAGTCCAGAGCATTAACAAATTTGGAAAATTCCTTTAACTACTTTTTTAATAGCACAGATTTCTGCATTGGCTAATTATCACCTCTATTAACACTATTTATCAAGAATTGCCTAATATTTTTCACTTCACTGCACTCGAAAATTATATGATCTATTGTCTGAGGGCTGCTGTTACAGGAACACTCGGAGTTACGTATAATTTTAAGTCTGCATAAGTACGAAGCAATATTTCCATGTCCAGTTAGTATTGTAGTCATATTTGGTGCCTTAACCCATTCAAATTTTATTCTCCAATTATTTCTTTTCAGAATAGCTGTAGTCTTTATTATATTCTCAATCAGTTGGTTATGATTTCTGAAGTCCGCAATGGAGTCAATTGCTATCTTACTATCTGTGTGAATAATTGCTTTCTTATCTTCATCATCCTCTGTCCTAGTAGTTACTAAGAATTCCAGAGATTTTAATATGGCTAATTGCTCCGCCTGATTATTCGAACAGTTGTCTTGCAATTTAAATTTCAATTAATCTATTAATTCACGACATCTGTATATAGCTATGCCAGCTCCCACTCCTTCTTCACTTTTGCTTCCATCTGTGTAAATTTTCCATGGGATATATTCATTTAATGCTATTCTTGGGTCTTCGGTACCAGGGAACTTGGCTGGGTGGAGCCATCTCATAGGTTTTTCTGGGTGATCAATGACATAATTCATAGTTGTTTTGCCTGATTTGATATTGTATAGAGTAAAAACCTCTAGCCTTGATATCTATTGGAGTAATTCCTGTGATGATGCACAGTGCCTCATGAGATACAGTACGGCACGATCTTGCTATTCTCGATAGAATAAGTCTTTGCACTCTCACGTATTTAATCAGATTGCATTTATTTTCCAGGGATTCTATCCAGATAGGTGCAGCATATATCAGCATTGGTAATATTGCTCCTTTATATATTATTTCCAAAGCCTGATGTTTTAGACCCCATCTTATTCTTGCCGATTTTGATAATGCGTTTATTAATTTAATAAATTTTTCACTGACTTTATTGATATGGTCATTGAACTTGAAGCGAGAGTCTATAGTTATTCCTAGATATTCCATCTTGTCTACTTGTTCAAGAGGTTTCCAATTCATAAAGATGTAAATTGTCTTCTTTGCTTTTCTTCTTGAAATTAACATAACTTTTGACCTTTCATTGAAACGGGTTTTGTTGTCTGCTGACCAGTTAGTAACTTTCCGTAATTCCATATTCACAATATTTTCAGCTTCAATTTCAGTTTCAGCCCTAACTGCAATTATGCCATCAGCAAATGCTATAGCTTTGGTGTTTTCCCCGTATTCCAAACTGAGCAGTGCATTATACTGTACATTCCAGTACCCTGGTCCGCAGCATGAACCTTGAGGACATCCTTTATTAACTACTGTTTCGACTTGGATACTATTGGAATACATGGATGCTGTGCTATCCTTAAAGTAACTCTTAGTAAGGTAGTACAAATTTCTAGGGCATTTAAAATCTTTTAGTGCCTTTAGGACACATGGCCACCACGCAGATTCAAAAGCTCCTTTTACATCAAGACTAATAATGATGGTTATTTGACCATTTTTCAACGCTTCAGTTATAAATTCCTTAAGTGCCATAGCTGCATCAGTAGTACACTTTTGAGCTTGAAACTATATTGATTTTCGTTCAGTAGTTTACTGGTATGAAGGTAGTGATTAATTCTGTTTATTAGAAGTTTCTCTAGTACTTTGCCCGCCACATTTAGCAGGCTTATTGGTCGGAATTTGGATGGATCCTGAAGCTTCTCTTTTCCTGGTTTTGTGATTTATATGATTCTCGCATTTTTCCATCG
This sequence comes from Anabrus simplex, assembly GCF_040414725.1. Taxonomy (NCBI): domain Eukaryota; kingdom Metazoa; phylum Arthropoda; class Insecta; order Orthoptera; family Tettigoniidae; genus Anabrus; species Anabrus simplex. Next base: position 399,210,400 of record NC_090267.1, on the reverse strand, counting down.
CTTCGGGAAACAAGCATTCTTCAAGCAACCATTATATGAAGATGTCATAGTTTTAGGGATACTTTCATACGTCCACCATAATATTTTGTTCGTGATTCCATCTTCATCTGGTGTCTTTTTAAGACCTATATCTTTGATTGCAGATTTTATTTCTTCTTTTGTAAATTCCCAGTCATCCGGAGTATCTATTGGTTCCTCTACTTCCTTCCTTATTTGCTTTTGCTAAACAGTATCTTCCATTTCATCATCTTTCTGAATAAGATGGTTTAATATGCACTGCATCGTTTCCTTTAAATCTCTTGTGTAGCGACCTTCATTGTTCATAAGAGTTGATACAATTTGTGTGTTCTTAATTTTACCTGACGCTGATTTATAGACTATGTCCCAGGGATTTGAAGATATATTACTACAGTATTCTTTCCAAGAGAGTATCTTTGCATTTCTAATTTTTGCTTGGTATTTAGCTTTTTCAGCAAAGTATTCAGTTTTGCGCTGATCTCGGAGGACATTGTTATTTAACGTTCTCTGGAATTTTCTTCTAAATGCATTTACTTTCTTCCGCATTATCGTGAGTTCTTCATTCCACCAAGGCACTGTTCTGTGTTTTGGGCTAATAGTTTTTTCAGATGGTCTACTAACTTTGAAAGCCTGCATACAAGCTTTTATTTGGGCAGTGGTAAATTTATTTACAATGTCCTCCATATCTTCAGAATTATTTATGTGCACTGATAGTCTATTGTCAAGATCTTCAGTAAGTTCTTCGTGTCTTGTTCCCCAGAACTGTCGTACTATTTATTTCTTTAATATTTCTTGATATAATTCTCGATCCTCTTCTCTCGTTATATATTTTATACCAGTGAATGTGTTTTCTGTTGAATCATAACAGAAGTTTTTTGCTACTGAGAACTGTAAGATTCTGTGATCTGAACAGCTCTCTTCTTCGCTTATCCTCCAGTTATATATTTCCTTAAGAAGTTTATTATTGCTGATGGTCAAGTCCACGTTACTTTTCCCCCTGCTACTTTGGAAAGTGGTTAAATTACTGCTTTCGTTATGTACAAACAGCTGATTTATTATAAGAAATTCCTCTAGATTCTTTCCCCTTTCATTGGTGAGTATATCGTGCCATGTTGTAAATCTGGAATTACTGTCCATTGCAATGAGTAGCCCTTGTCCACTTGTATACTTCAAGATGTTGTTGATTTTGTTAAGGTCCCTTTCTATTGTTCCTTGACTATCAAAATACATGTTAACAGAATAAAATTTTAAACCCCTATATGTTAATTCTACAACTAGTGTGTCTTTGTCAGTTAATTCATTTATAAGTAGAGCATCTATTTGTGGGTTTGTCACTAACGTCACTGTTGGACACCGACCTTCACTTGCCGCAAACTTCCTGTATCTATTTGTGATACCAATAGGCCTATTATTGATAATTCGTGGCTCTTGTATAAATACCACGTCTATTCCTTCATGTACTATCAGATTCATCAAGTTATCAGTTGCTGCTATCGAGTGTTGTAAATTTATCTGTAGACAGTTGATATTATCATAATTATTGAGTTTTTAAGGCCTGTTAATCTCTTGGTGTGGGTTGCTGTATCCATATTAGTAGCCTGTATTCCGAAATTATTATTATTATTATTATTATTATTATTATTATTATTATTATTATTATTATTATTATTATTATTATTATTATTATTATTATTATACCGCTTACCCAACACCTGTGGGGTCGCGGGTACAAACTGCGTCGTAAATGTGGATTTGACCCTGTCTTTGATCATGTTTTACGGCCGAATACCCTTCCTGTGACACCATCATATACGGAGGGATGTAATCCCTATTGCCTGTTTCTATGGTGCATGGTAATGTAGTGTGTCGTCTGAATATGAAGAGGAAAGTGTTGGGACACACACCCAGTCCCCGAGCAAGAAGAATTAATCGGACGCGATTAAAATCCCTGACCCAGCCGGGACTCGAACCTCGGCACCCTCTGAATCGAAGGCCTCAACGCTGACAATTTAATAAAGGAGTCATATTATTATTATTATTATTATTATTATTATTATTATTATTATTATTATTATTATTATTATTATTATTATTATTATTATTTGTTCCCGAGTGGAGTGGCCACGCGTGTGTGTTAACGTGCTACGTCTAGGGAGCCAAGCTCTGCATTCGGGAGACGAGTGGGTTCGAACCCCACCGTCGGTTGTCCTGAAGATGGTTTCCTGCAGTTTTCCATTTATATTCACTTCTAGGCAAAGGCCTGGACAGTTCATATTCATAGGCCAAAGCCGATTCCTTCCACCTCCTCACTCAACTTCATTCACCATCATTAATTTCACCTTTATTAGCTCCTCAACTGAGGTTAGTGTTAGAAAGTAATATCTCTCTCTCTCTCTATCTTGCAAACTTGGGCTTTCTAATGAAGAATCTGATGTCCACAGGATGGTCACACGGTGGACTACTCTGAATTCAGCGATGGGCCCAACATCACTACGCTGAGAATAGTGGACCCTACAAGTCCAGTAGTGGAGAACGCTGTTCGAGACTGGATTGATGGTGAGAAGAGATCGAACAGAGATCTCAATCTTACACCAGACACAGTCAAGGTGAGCTGATTCAAACAAGTTTCTTACTTGCCGTTGACCGTGTATCATATTTGTAATTTTTGTTCATTTCAACACTACATTTGTCTTTTGTTATTTCTGTAATTCAGTAGTGAACTATCGTATGACACAAATGCATAAATTTATGGAATAGAAAGGAAAAGGAAAACACGATTCATTATTGTATCACACATTTATTTTCTGAACTATACTTTGTAATACCATATATTTTATTTTTTAGGTTATTAGAAATCACAAAGAAATCAAATACATTAGTTTTATTCTCCTCATTATTAACAAAAATATTGGACTTAAAAGTACTGTGTATACCACCGGTTTGTTATAACGGCCTTCTTCGTAACTGATCTGGACACACTCAACTCGGCCCATGGAAGAACTGAACATAACTAAAATTCGAAAAATTTGGACCTAAAATGTTTTACCTCTGGTGCAGATTTATTTAGTCCAAGCCATAACGCTAGGAGAGTCTACCGCATGTAATTGTGTTCATAGATTTGGCGGGGTCGTCGAACATTATGAAGAAGTTAACCCTAATGGGACCAAGGTTTACTTTGTGATTTTCATATTCTAGCTAACCTCTCAACTCGATAGGAAAAGTAACGTATAAAATGCTTTCCTCTAATTTTAGCAGAGAGAGTGACATTAAAATTAATGTAGTCATTTTTTCTATAACTTCGCACTATCTAATAGAGATTTTAGACCTGGGCAAAGCGGTTTCAACTGTCCGCCGATACGCAGGCCGTCCATAGGTGTCAGTTCGAAGGACCTGCACCTGGCCCCTTCGGAGGCCATACGTTGTTATTATTATTATTATTATTATTATTATTATTATTATTATTATTATTATTATTCCGGGGTTTCCGTGGCTCACGAGGAATAAGAAGCGCCTAGGTTGAATGGCTGGACAAGGAATTAACTAGAGTGTACGATTTCATTAATATTGTTTGTTATTCATTCAGATTCTGTATCTCTCAATTTTAGAAAAGGAAAGAAATAAAATGTTCAAATTTGTTATGTTAAATTCTGCTCTAGTTAATTCCTTGTCCAGCCATTCAATCCAGGCGCTAACTTAGAAGTCGGAACATCAGATACAAAACTTGCGATAATTATAAGGTAGTTAATTTTAGATAGAGGGACTTGGAAGTCAGAGCATCAGGTACAAAACTTGCGATAATTACAAGGTTGTTAATTTTACGTAGAGAAGAGCATAATTGCTCCAGAAAGGTACAATATTTTACAACAGAAAACTTCGCTCCTACCAGTTACATTACACAGGAGTATGAGTTCCAAAATACCTTAGTCTAGCCTCGCAGAGGCACACAGTTTTGATGCACTGCAATTACACTGGGGAACCCATTGGGCGGCACCACTTTTCATCAATTGCTCCACAATAACAATAACTTCAATCACTGCTCCTAACGGGAACCAAAACGTAGAACTAGTTGTAGAATAAACAGAGGCTATAATAAAATTATTAAATTTTATTATTATTATTATTATTATTATTATTATTATTATTATTATTATTATTATTATTATTATTATTATTATTATTATTATTATTATTATTATTATTATTATTATTATTATTATTATTATTACAGCTGATCACCACCCATTGCTCTTGAGTGTCCTTGGTCGCTCCTTGGTTCTGTAATGGCAAGATACAGCTCGGTCAGAATGTGCCACCAAAACGTGCGCGGAGTGAGGCTACAGGAAGGAAAAGGAGTGGGGATAAACCACAGTGTTCACGTGAAACAGTTAACTCAGCATTCAACTGTGAAGTTATCAGGTGAAGACCTTGTTACGGACTGAAATGACACCTGTCAGGGGGGCTGTGACAGATGAGTTAATTCCGCAGACCGATCCGCGCTCGCATGAGCCACGTCTTCCCGGGCGAGCTCTACCAATGGAGTTATCTCTCCTTCATTTTCTTACTGTTATAGTCCAAATACTTAGTAAACGTCCTGCGTAGGAAATAGCCGCGACAGGGGTGCCTCGTCTCCCACTTCTCTCGCCCACCAATCTTCGTCTGCACATCGTGCTAAGCACTGTACGCAGTGGCTGAACAACAAGCGAATTAAGAGATAGCGAACCGGGAAGAGAGAGAGTGCGCTGAGCGGATCTCCCACCTACGTACACGACCACGCGCCGCCGGTGCCTTAGAAGGACGTTTACTAAGTATTTCGACAATAGCGGTCATACCGCAGGATACTCTCACGTGCTCGTTGTGCACTCGGTCGGTCAGGGTGACGACCGCAGCATTCACATATCTGTGGTTTGCATTTGCTGCTCGTGCATCTTCTGCCTTGACAAGCATTTGGAGTCATACAGAGGACAGTTCTGACGGCCATCTTGTAAACTTTCCCTTCAAGCTTATACTGTACCTACGTGAACACTCCCCGCCCGTCTCTCAGGTGGACCTTTACTAAGTATTTGGACTACAGTGTTCTGCGGACCAATCAACTCTGGGTCTGCGAAGATGCAGAACAAGTATTCTGTCTTCTTACGACTGATACTGACCCTATTTCTCTACCGATATGCTCTCCATTTTCCTAAGGCTGCCGCAGAATGCATTACCGTATACTGTAGGACGGTTCAACGATGGATTAACGCGTTTCGTGCGGGTCGGAATGACTGCGGATTTGCACCACACAGGTCGGCCGGCTATTCATCAAGATCAGATTGACATCGTGAGTGGTCTCGTTTCCATAGACCATTGAGGGACTGTCCGGAATATTATCCTTAGAGGTTGGTTTCAGTCTTCAAACGGTGTGGCACATACTGACGAAATGTTTTAACGTGAGGAATTCCACATCAACTCACCGACGTACAGAAATGGCACCGATATGCACTGGCTGACATCTACCTTGACAGGTACAGCAACGAAGAAGACACACTACTGCAGCGTATTGTGGCCATTGATGAGACGTGGGTACAAGCCTAAATTAAAGAGTCAATCGAATGATGGCGTCACCAAGTTTGGCCACGTCCACAGAAATTTCGACAGGAACCCAGTCGGGTGAAGCTTATGCTGATTGTGGTATACGACTACGTGGGTATTATTTTTATGCATGCTGTACCTGAGGGAACCCGTCAACAGTTACTACTATTGCCGACTTCTGGAGTGACATCTGCGTCTGGCTATGCGATGCAAACGTCAACGTTCATTGCGAGACGATCGCCCTATCGTGTTGCATGACAAAGCACGTTATCATGACGCAAACAATATCAAGTTCTTATTGCAAAGGTGGCACTGGGAGGTCTTGGAACATCCTCCGTACTCGCCAGACATGGGTCCTTGTGACTTCGAATTATTTCCAAAGTTTAAGGAACCAGAACCACTCGGAGGCCGCCAATTTCCTGACATATCATCTGTACTCCGCGCAGTAGGGCGCTCCATCGTTGTTATCAACAGAGAACGCTTTGCCAACGGTCCCCGACGACTTCACGATGTTTGGCAAAATGTAATAGACTTTGCAGGTGACTACATTGAAGGAATGCAATGCAATTTTACTTGTTAGTTCATTAAATAATCAGTATTGCCAATACTTTGTTTACATTCCTGGCATATTGCATGATATAACTTCTTTCTTTGAAAGTTAACATTGTCTCATCCATACGGCGATATCTACATTTGGTAGTACTCCTTGTCACTGTATCTTATTCTCCATATTCCTCCTTCCTTACTGGGACGACAGATGTTTCTCGGAATCTTTATTTCAAATGAGCCAAGTCAGGATACATCATACTGCGTCACCAGCAAAGTTTCGTATCCATACATTAAAGTTTTCACCTGGTGGGTCTACCAGTTAGTATTCCGGAATGTTTTCCAATGAGAGTCCAAGTTTCCACAAAATGTCATTCCTTTCATCGTCTGCTACTGCTGAATTGTTCTTGAAATACAGAGGACTTGGAAGATTTTCAAATGTGTTGCCATCATCAGTGCATCATTCATACAGAGAGAGCTGCATGTCCTAGGAAGTTAGTTACGGCTGTAGTTTCCCGTTGCTTTCAGCCGTGTAGCAGTATCAGCACAGCTAAGCCATGTTGAGTATTATTACAAGGCCATATCAGTCAATCATCTAGACTGCCGCCCTTGCAACTTCCGAAAGGCTGTTACCCCTCTTTCGCTGAACCATTCCTTAGTCTGGTCTTTCAACAGATACCCATCCGATATGGTTGCACCTGCGGCTCGGCTTTCTGCTTCATTGGGACACGCAAGCCTCCCCACCGCGGCAAGGTCACATGGTTCGCAGGTGAGGAGGTGTATGATATGATTTATATAATGAAACCTTAGCTTTCAATGGTACTTGTTTATCCCACAGCAGTTGTCTTACTTAGTGATAAAATTGAGTTGCCTTGCTAGTTCCACTGTCCTCCTCATATTTTGCAAGGTTGTCCTTTGATACTATACTACCCAAGTACTTAAACGTTGGAACTCTGTCCAGTTTGGGGTCATTTATTCTGACTTTAGTTTGTCATCTCCCCTCTGTAACTTCATCACCACCGTTAAATCATATCTCTCAAACTCTTGACTCCATTACTGCAAATTTCCCTCCACATCATTTTCGATTTCACCCCAGATCACCACGTTGTTTGCAAATAATTTCGTAAATTCATCCGGATCTGAAAACGGCGTGGCTTGTTCTTCAATAAAATAGGCACCATCCTCTTTATTTCTTCTGATAAATTAGTCTCATGGGATTTTATAAAGTTTCGTAGCTCTCTGAAATATTTAACTGCAACAAAGAAGTACCAAAGTCTGAGATTCTGAGCGTAAACACAGAATAGAGCCCTTATTACCCAGTATTGCACATGTGTAACGTATATTTTTAAAGGAGGTAATCACATATTTTTGTTAATCCCAGTTGGGAATATTCTACAACTATTGATCCTTATAGAATTAATTATTTATTAAATACACAAACGTATTTCTTGACACTAAAAAGTTATGTTTTATATGCAAAGCCATGCTTCTTTCACGTGCAAGCATTCAAAGTGAAATGCAATACAGACATCTTTAATGAGGTTCAATTTAAAGCATAGGCATCAGATAATTTCAAACACTATTACAGTTAATCAGTAATCTTTAGTAATTTGATCATTTGACTATGCTAATGTTGCTTGGGTCATCAGTCCATAGACTGGTTTCATACCAGCTCTCCATGCCACCTTATCTCGTGCTAAATTTCTTATTCCTACATCCTACATTTACTCTAATCTGTTTATCATAGTCATGAATTGAAATTTATCTACCTCTACCGTTATTACCAGGTGTATGCATAAGTCTTTTATGGTTTCACTAAGAGATAGAGCCAGCAGACAGTACGCAACAAATGAATTTGACACATACGTAAGTTTGTTCTTCTGACATTAACCTTCCAACACACAAAAGTTGTGTCCACCAAACACTAGCGTCTGTGTTGTGTCGTTCAGTGACCATGTCGACGTTTGTGCCTGAAAAAGAACATTTGCGGCACGCATTGTTTTCCTTATTTAATCAAAATTAAAAGGCTGTTGGAATATAACCGTTTGCTGGTGGAAACATATGGTGAACACACTCCATTGATTAGAACACGTGAGACATGATTTCGACAATTTAAACGTGGTGATTACAATGTGAAAGACAGTGCGCGCTCGGGTAAACCACAAAAGTGCGAAGACGGGCAATTGCAGGCGAAGCTCGGCGAAACCGCTAATGCACAACGCTATCGCCCACAAATCATTAATTTAAATCACGCATTGATCGAAAGACTACCGCAACGGGCCAGAAGACATAATAATTTGATTTTGTTTCATCTCACACAGGAAAACCATTGAAAGACACCTTGAAATCGCTTGGATGGGACATCGTTCCTCACCCGCCGTACTGCCCTGACCTGGCGCTATCTATCACCTCTTCGCATCAATGGGGCACGCGCTCGCAGAACAGCACTTCAGCAATTTCTTGGAAGTTGGAAAATGGCTCGACGAATGGTGTGCCGCAAAAGACAAGCAGTTTCTCTGGCGTGGTATTCATAACTTACATGCAAGATGGGCGAAGTGTGTAGAAACCGGTCGCCAATATTTTGAATAAACAAAAATTGAATTCCTTTGAAAATTGCGTGGTTTTTTTTTTACCACAAACCCGGCAAAAACTTATGCATATACCTGGTTCATCCTCATTATTATTATTATTATTATTATTATTATTATTATTATTATTATTATTATTATTATTATTATTAAATATAGTTTATGGCGTAGCTCTCGTGTGGGTTTTCTTCTAAAATTACAATTTCATCCATTACCAGTTTATGGTTAATTTCTTATTTTAACTTTTTATACAAAACTATATCTTGAGTCTAGTGTAACCTTCAGTTATATAACCCCATGGTGCTAGAGCACTGATGGGTCTTGATCTATCAAGCAACCAATGCTCAGCCCGAAGGCCTGCAGGTTACGAGGTGGTGCGACCGTTATTCTTGACTTTCTTGACTAGGGCCAATATCTCACTATCAATCGTTCTCAAGTAGACTGAATGGACCTCGAACCAGCTCTCAGAGCTAGATTAGAATCCCGGCATGGCCGGGAATCGAATCTAGGGCCTCTGGGTAAGAGGATTCCGAAACCGGCTAAATCGTTATGCACTAGCATAGAATAATTAGTAATTGGTGTAATAACGAGTCACTTTTCCCTTATGATACTATTTTTTATTCCAGACTGAGACTGCTCTTACTTACGACGCGGTGCTCCTGTATACTGAGGCTGTGGTACTGCTGAACACAACGGGACACATCACCCAGGAGCCTTTGGAATGTCGCGGCTCGAGAAGGTGGACGAAAGGGCTCGGCATAAGCAACTTCATGCGCCTGGTAAGAAGATTTCCAATTCTAAAGATATAATACGATCAACATACATCTACATTCATACATGTTCATTATAGACGCACATGCCTTTCAGCGTTCATTCAACAAGCCTCTGAGAATTAACTATGCGCTTCCACAATACTACCAATTAACTCTGTGGTTTCGTTTAATTCTACAGGTATTACCTTCATATATGTTACTATAATAATAATAATAATAATAATAATAATAATAATAATAATAAAGTCCGCCTTTGTGGTGTAGTGGTTAGTGCGATTAGCTGCCACCTCTGAGGGCCCAGGTTCAATTTCTGGCTCCGTCACAAGATTTGAAAAGTGGTACGAGGACTGGAACGGTGTCCACTCAGCCTCGGGAGGTCGATTTCCATTTCAGTCATCCTCGAAGTGGCTTTCCGTGGTTTTCCGCTTTTTCTTCAGGTAAATGCCGGGATGGTACCTAACTTAAGGCCACGGCCGCTTCCTTCATTCATCCTCGTCTATCCCTTCCAATCTTCCCATCCCACACAAGGACCCTGTTCAGAATTGCAGGTGAGGTGGTCTGGTATATGTAATGGTCCTCCTCCCCAGTTGTATTCCTGACCAAATGTCTCACGTTCCAGGACACTGCCCTTGCGGCCGTAGAAGTGGGATCCCTTGCTGAGTCCGGGAGATAAAATAAAATAAATAAATAAATAAATAAATAAATAAATAAATAAATAAATAAATAAATAAATAAATAAATAAATAAATAAATAAATAAATAAATAAATAAATAAATAAATAAATAATAATCGTGTAGTCTCAACTACCGTGTGCAAGTATTTTAATTCGACGCCATTTGGATGATTGCTCGTCAAATTGGACATTCCATTTTACTCTAAGCCTACTAGATGGCAGAATAAACCGAATCTCCCTTGGGCGTCTATGGCTGAGTTTTAATTAATTTTATCGGATAAACACCAAGATCATTTACATGCCAACATTGTAAGACATGGAGTGTCGAATAGACTATTTCCTATCCTTCATAAATTCGACTACCACTGCCGAGTCTGAACCCGCTATCATTGGATCCGGAGACCAACAACCAACACTCTATCATTGGTCCACAGATGAGGCTATCTTCTTCTTCTTCTTCTTCTTTATTTTCATCGGTCGTTGTGATTTCTGTTCCTCCGACGAAGTACATCGTCGTCCTCGAATCCGCTTGTGTGAACAATTTTCCTGATTATATTCCTATCCTTGCAGATTTGGTGATGCTTATTCAGTGAGATGTTTCTCTACTTGCTTATACCATTCCGATTTCGTATTTTTCATCATCATCATCATCATCTGTTTACCCTCCAGGTTCGGTTTTTCCCTCGGACTTAGCGAGGGATCCCACCTCTACCGCCTCAAGGGCAGTGTCCTGGAGCTTCAGACTCTTGGTCGGGGGATACAACTGGAGAGTATGACCAGTACCTCGCCCAGGCGGCCTCACCTGCTATGCTGAACAGGGGCCTTGTGGAGGGATGGGAAGATTGGAAGGGATAGGCAAGGAAGAGGGAAGGAAGCGACCGTGGCCTTAAGTTAGGTACCATCCCGGCATTCGCCTGGAGGAGAAGTGGGAAACCACGGAAAACCACTTCCAGGATGGCTGAGGTGGGAATCGAACACACCTCTACTCAGTTGACCTCCCGAGGCTGAGTGGACCCCGTTCCAGCCCTCGTACCACTTTTCAAATTTCGTGGCAGAGCCGGGAATCGAACCCGGGCCTCCGGGGGTGGCAGCTAATCACGCTAACCACTACACCACAGAGGCGGACGATTTCGTTTTTTTTTTTTTTTTTTGCAAAAAATTGTGTATTCTATAAATAAGTCTGTTGTTATTTATTCTTTCCGAATGGCTAAAAAACTGAATTAGTCGCAGTCACATTGTATCAGTAAGTTTTGATATTCTTCTTCTTCTTTCTGCGCTATGCCCAACTAAGGAGCGCGACTGAACTTATTTCGCTGATGTCATTGCCTTTTTCTTCTTCCAAAATCTCTTCATCTTCTCGCTGTGGATTTTCTTGCGATATTCTGACCAGGTTTTGTTGGTGGTAGTGCTTGAATGATGCTTAAAACGGTGATTGTTGACTAATTTACTGAACTTTACTAACACAATGTCATCTGTGATGCCCCTATGTCCTGAATATCTTTTCCAACTTCGAGCAGCCAATTTTTTTCACTTTCATTGATAGGGCATATTCTCAGAATATGTCCATAAAATTGCAAACGTCTTTTACTAAATGTGTCTGAGATTTTCTCTGAGTGTTGGTACAGATCATGAGATTTCCTTATCATCCAAATCCCCCTTTACAGCTTGGTCCAAAAATATCCCTTAAGATTTTTCTTTCTTGCTTTTCTACACCTGTAATCAATGATCTGCCCCAGTGAACAGTGTTTCAGATACATATACTGCTTCAAGGCTTGATTACAGTGTTATAATATCTTAATTTTGCATTTCGGGATATACAGTAGAACCCCGTTTCTCCGAAATACAGGGGCAAGAACCACTTCGGTTGACGCGTTTTTACGGATGACACATGGTAAATATTTTCGGAAGTTAAATGTCGAAATAAAAATGAATAAACTCTGTTAAGCAAAGGTGCATACTGCATATTAATATTATTTTTTTTTACATAATGTCACTCATTGTATAAAAAAAGTAAAGTCAAAGCAAAGTCATCTCCGTACAGGCCATGAAGGCCCTTGGAGGGGTGGAAGGTAAAGGCTTCCACCTATCGTAACCTCAGCACTTGGTGGGGTAGAGTGGTTAGCTCTAAGCCCGGCCACCTTTGCCCCCAGGAATTAACCTGGTACTCATTTTTGGTGTAGGCTGAGTGAACCTCAGGGCCATATGCACCTCCGGAAGTGGAAATCTCGTTTCTTAAATTTTACGACGTCCTGACAGGGATTCGAACCCACGTCCTTCCGGGCGAACCGAGAACGCCTTTACCGCCTACTCATTGTATAAAATTAGTGATTTTCTTCTGTATTTTCTTGGTGCAGTGCAAAGCAATCTGAAATAATGAAACAATTATTTTGCAATGAGGTAGGAAAAGCATTGGAACTACTGTATAAAGGCCAGTGGAACGACCTTGGGTGAAAGAAACGTATAAATTGAGAAGAGTCGCTGGACTTCCCTGGTTTCCTAACAGAAGCTGCAGTAGAGTCCGAGCAGTAAACAAGATGAAACTCCCGCAACTGAAGCAACGTTAACCACAGTATAACAGTGTTTCAGATACATATACTGCTTCAAGGCTTGATTACAGTGTTATAATATCTTAATTTTGCATTTCGGGATATACAGTAGAACCCCGTTTCTCCGAAATACAGGGGCAAGAACCACTTCGGTTGACGCGTTTTTACGGATGACACATGGTAAATATTTTCGGAAGTTAAATGTCGAAATAAAAATGAATAAACTCTGTTAAGCAAAGGTGCATACTGCATATTAATATTATTTTTTTTTACATAATGTCACTCATTGTATAAAAAAAGTAAAGTCAAAGCAAAGTCATCTCCGTACAGGCCATGAAGGCCCTTGGAGGGGTGGAAGGTAAAGGCTTCCACCTATCGTAACCTCAGCACTTGGTGGGGTAGAGTGGTTAGCTCTAAGCCCGGCCACCTTTGCCCCCAGGAATTAACCTGGTACTCATTTTTGGTGTAGGCTGAGTGAACCTCAGGGCCATATGCACCTCCGGAAGTGGAAATCTCGTTTCTTAAATTTTACGACGTCCTGACAGGGATTCGAACCCACGTCCTTCCGGGCGAACCGAGAACGCCTTTACCGCCTACTCATTGTATAAAATTAGTGATTTTCTTCTGTATTTTCTTGGTGCAGTGCAAAGCAATCTGAAATAATGAAACAATTATTTTGCAATGAGGTAGGAAAAGCATTGGAACTACTGTATAAAGGCCAGTGGAACGACCTTGGGTGAAAGAAACGTATAAATTGAGAAGAGTCGCTGGACTTCCCTGGTTTCCTAACAGAAGCTGCAGTAGAGTCCGAGCAGTAAACAAGATGAAACTCCCGCAACTGAAGCAACGTTAACCACAGTATAACAGTGTTTCAGATACATATACTGCTTCAAGGCTTGATTACAGTGTTATAATATCTTAATTTTGCATTTCGGGATATACAGTAGAACCCCGTTTCTCCGAAATACAGGGGCAAGAACCACTTCGGTTGACGCGTTTTTACGGATGACACATGGTAAATATTTTCGGAAGTTAAATGTCGAAATAAAAATGAATAAACTCTGTTAAGCAAAGGTGCATACTGCATATTAATATTAATTTTTTTTACATAATGTCACTCATTGTATAAAAAAAGTAAAGTCAAAGCAAAGTCATCTCCGTACAGGCCATGAAGGCCCTTGGAGGGGTGGAAGGTAAAGGCTTCCACCTATCGTAACCTCAGCACTTGGTGGGGTAGAGTGGTTAGCTCTAAGCCCGGCCACCTTTGCCCCCAGGAATTAACCTGGTACTCATTTTTGGTGTAGGCTGAGTGAACCTCAGGGCCATATGCACCTCCGGAAGTGGAAATCTCGTTTCTTAAATTTTACGACGTCCTGACAGGGATTCGAACCCACGTCCTTCCGGGCGAACCGAGAACGCCTTTACCGCCTACTCATTGTATAAAATTAGTGATTTTCTTCTGTATTTTCTTGGTGCAGTGCAAAGCAATCTGAAATAATGAAACAATTATTTTGCAATGAGGTAGGAAAAGCATTGGAACTACTGTATAAAGGCCAGTGGAACGACCTTGGGTGAAAGAAACGTATAAATTGAGAAGAGTCGCTGGACTTCCCTGGTTTCCTAACAGAAGCTGCAGTAGAGTCCGAGCAGTAAACAAGATGAAACTCCCGCAACTGAAGCAACGTTAACCACAGTATACATAATCTTCATGACGACTAATATAGAAATAATAATAATAATAATAATAATAATAATAATAATAATAATAATAATAATAATAATAATAATAATAATAAAGTAAGAGTAATAATTCCTGCTTTTGCAAGAAAAAATGTATCATGGGACGAACTAGATGGTAACAAAATATTTTGTTTTATAGTACACGTGCATTCTGGTATAAGTCATTATATAAAAATAGGGTTCGCCTAGTAGCTCTCATCACATTTAGCAACAGAATTACTAATATCGGCGGCTAACAACGAGTGGGTAAAAACAAAATGTTAAAATACAATTTTTCCAGAGCATTTCGGTTAAGTGGGATTTAAATTACATCTGCTCCAAGTGAGTGCTCTTTGCAATTTAGAGACCCTTTCTTCGTTTGCTTCACGATTCAGTGCTGAAGGTTGACTTCTCCCAGGTATTCGAATTTAGACTCTTGGGATATTTTGTCATATTGGGTTTTCATTGGCTGTCCATCTAGGTACTGAAGAGATCCTTCCATGTAGTGAGATTTCTGATATGCGATCTGGAGTCCTGTTCTAGATGCAATTTCATGGAGTTTTTCAATGGATGTAATCGTTTCCTGTCTGTTATTGGACAACACCACTAAGTCATCAGCGAAGGCCAAACACTGTAAATTAATTTTCTTTTCACGAAATCTGCCAAGGGTTATTCCTTTAACTTCTTTTCCCAAATCCTAATCACGTTTTTTTTTTTTTTAAACAAGATTAAACAATAAAGGGGACAAGTCATCTCCTTGTCCGACTCCCATTTTAACATCAAACGGTTCAGACAATTCCCCTAAGAATTTAACCTTGGAAGTGGTGCCTGTTAGTGTTTGCATGATTAATTCTCTTGTTTTCCTGTCTACTTTGAATTCTTCCAGTACACGGAAAAGTGTACGTCTGTCTATGAAATCATATGCCTTTTTTGAAGTCCACAAAATTAATCACCGTTTGCCTGCATTTAAAAATTTGTAGGTTGGTATTGAGGTTAAGAATCTGTTCTGCACACGACCTGCCTTTCCACAACCCTGTCTGGTATTGTCCATTCCAATGATCTGTTTACATTTCGAATCTCTTATAAAGGAGTTTTGGAAGAATTGTGTAGGTGACTGTTCGTAGGGAAATATCTCTGTAGTTATAGACATGATACTGTATAGCCTTTTGGGCTTATGCCGTGTCAAGAAAATAAGGTGAAATTCTTAATGTTTCGCATTTCTTCTGAGGACGCAGAGCACAGTTCTCTGCGAAACGTTCAGAACGTCACCTTATTTTCTTGACTTGGCATAAGCCCAAAAGACTATACAGTGTCATGTCTATAAGTACGGGCCGTGAAAGCATCAATGGCAACATCTCTGTAGTTATTTATGTCAGTTTTATCCCATTTCTTCTGTAATGGGTGAATTATTGCACACTTCCAATCTTCAGGAATTGTTTCACCGGTCCAGACATCTGTAGGAGTTTTATGGATTTAGATTTATTTAGATATTTTTTTATAATTTCGAGGAACTCTAGTAATGCTCTTTGATCTTACATTCTGGCGATCACTGTTTCTAAGTATATTTCTCATTCTTGCAGCTACCTTTTTACCAGCATCTTTTCTTCATTCTGAATCTCCTTATCCTAGCAATCCTCCTTTACTATTCTCCCTAGCATCATTTCAACCTTGTGAACTTAAACCTCCTGAGTCTACGGATAATGACCAATGTGACATCACCTTAGTGCACTGAAACTATGCTAGTTGGTAAAAAACTATAAGGAACGCCAAGTATGCTATTGTGAGTAAACTTCTAGTTGAAACTGTCGGTTGTATACATAAAGGGGGATCTAGTGAATATATTTCTGTCACTTAATTATCTAACAAGTAGACCTTGTTATTAATTCCCTCGCCCACATCAGATCGAATACCAGTGCCTCAGAATGCCAAGAATACCGCCGCTGATAAGGCAGTCTCGCTTCCCTCACTTGAAGTATGCGCGAGTGAACGGCCGCTCACTGCTACCTGCGTTGCACTGGCCAACGCCAGTCTGATCCAATGCTCACGCAGTCTATTTGTGTGTCTGTACAGCACACACCTACATTCCGTTCACAATAATACTCGTGATGCTCGTGGGCTACATTTCCGAGTAATGAAAGACAGCTTTAAACAGAATCAGCATTGACAAGGCAGCGGAAAATAAGACAAGTTTCCTTGGAAGAAAATGTTTGTTTGTTTGTTTGTTTGTTTGTTTTTGCTATTTGCTTTACGTCGCACCGACACAGATAGGTCTTATGGCGACGATGGAATAGGAAAGGCCTGGGCGTGGGAAGGAAGCGGCCGTGGCCATAATTAAGGTACAGCCCCAGCATTTGCCTGGTGTGAAAATGGGAAACCACGGAAAACCATATTCAGGGCTGCCGACAGTGGGGTTCGAACCCACTATCTCCCGGATGCAAGCTCATAGCTGCGCGCCCCTAACCACACGGCCAACTCTCCCGGTACAATGATTTAGAAAGGGATACATATCTGACCTGATATTTATTATTTTCAGTGCGGTTTTACATGCTGATTTCAAATCTGAAAATCGTTCTACTCTATCACGTCGGATTTTGAAGATGTTGACCAAGTTTTACTTTTCATGGAACAGAGTTCATGGAGAATTGTTTTCATAAGTTTCCGTTAATTTTTATACAAACCCGAAATTTTCATTTTATTCTTCCTTGTCAGTGATAGTGAGCGTCATATGGTTCAGGGTTTGTATAAATTCACCCGATCTGTTTTGCTACGTGTGCGGCTATATAAAAAACAAACCCCATATTTGTCATGTGATGCATTTGCACTAATCTTAGCTAAAGACATGTTAATTAGTACTTGTACTCCATGTAGCAATCAATACTCTATTGAAACTCTGTCTGCGAGTTGGTTTCCTTGATACAATGTTAAAGATATGTAAATTGTTGATGTATATCTCAAAAACAGTGGGTGATAGAGATAAATGGTTTGCACATTTTGAATCAACGTGTTTCAGTTGTTGCGTTGTTGGATACCTAGATATCCACCGAAAGTCATTTTTTATCAGTATTGTGAAACAGAACTTTAGAGAAATCATAAATATTAGAGTAAGACGAGGACTTAACATTGACTCTGACCCTTCTTCCTTTGTGACAGAGATCAAAGCAAAATTCCAGCCAAATAGATCCAAGCAAGAACTTTCACAAATCTCTAAAATAGATACAAACCTTTTATCAGACCGAAATCAACAATAAACTCCATACAAAATGTATGACCAAATGGAAAGAGTTCAGAGATGTAATGATAGAATCAGCAAATGAATTGGGATATCCACCAAGAAAAAGCAAATTTCGGTTGTGGAATACAACATGTGACACAGCCATTGAAAGTAGAATCGCGGCCTGGAAGCTATGGAATTCGTGGAATGAAAAGCAGATGACTGGACTAATTTTGTAAAGATCAGAAAACAAACATAAAAAATTATTCGGATAGAGGAACGCAATTATGATAAGAAGCGATTGGAAGACATAGATAAATATTTTAAAAATAACAATATCGGAGAATTCTACAAATAATTTCGAGAGGAGACACAAGGTTTACAAACCACTGAATCTTCACTTCAAGAATTCAACAGCGAGATTGGTCATTAGTAACAAAGACAACTTGAGTTACAAAATACTTCGAGAACTCCTTAATTGTGAAGTACCTTTAGAATACATTTAACATCACCCCAATAGGAGAACAACCGTCAGAACCACCAACTGTACAGCAGATAGAGCAATATACTATCCATCTTTAAAATATATATTTATTTACAATCTGCTTTACGTCGCTCCGACACATGATAGGAAAAACCTAGGAGTGGGAAGGAAGCAGCATTGGCCTTTATTAAGGTACAACCCCAGCATTTTCCTGGTGTGAAAATGGGAAACCACGGAAAACCATCTTCAGGGCTGCCGACAGTGGGGTTCGAACCCAACCCCACGGCCAACTCTCCCGGTATCTTAAAATAATAATTATAATAATAATAATAATAATAATAATAATAATAATAATAATAATAATAATAAGACAGCTGGTGAAGATGGGATACTAACTGAAATGTTGAAACTCGGTGGTAAATTGGCAGCTGCAACTTTACACAAAGTTATCGCAGATTGCTGGGTAAAAAGAGAACAATACTAAATGATTGGAAACACGCCATACTCCATCCATTGCACAAGAAAGTGGACAAGACAGACCGCAACAATTACAGAGGTATTTCCTTACAGCCAGTAGCTTACAAAATTATTTCTAAAGCGTTAGTACACAATCTAGAATAACAGACAGAACGCACTATCGGTTAGTACCAAGCTGGATTTCGAAAAGGTCGATCTCGTCCAGAACAAATTTTCAATCTTAAAATAATCCTTAGCATAAGAGCATTATGTAACCTCACCAGAGTTGTCTCTTTAATTGATTTTAAAAATGCTTATGATTCACTAGGATAGATAGACAGTCCGTATTCCTAATCTACCAGAATTAGAGATAGATAAAAATACTAGAGAAATGGTTAAACAAACACTCACAGATACAACCTCAAGAGTTAAGTTTCTAAATGAATTTTCAGACCCCTTCAAAATCTTCTTTCTTTTTTTTAGAAGCCGCTGTATGTCGCAGCGCGCAGCGACACAGATACGTCTTATGGCGACGATGGGTCTGGAAAGGGCTAGGAGTGGGAAGGAAGCAGCCGTGGTCTAAATTAAGGTACAGCCCCCGCATCTGCATGGTGTGAAAATGGGGAAACCACGGAAAACAATCTTCAGGGCTACCGACAGTGGGGTTCGAACCGAATGCTGGATATTGGCCGCACTTAAGCGACTGCAGCTATCGATCACATGAATGTATTTCTGGTGCCAGCATCCTAACAGCCGGCCAGCAGGTCTTGGATCCGCTGCACATGTTTGATGATGATCAGGTGCCATCAAGTCGACGTCGACTCCCGGCCTCCAGATGTTTCGGATTTGACGGAGTCTATCCTTCTCAGTGCTGGCCGCCCTCGTCTCCGAGACACCCACCCGCCCCCAATCTTTCCAAGGATAATAGTATCTTTCAGTGAATCATAGAGTCTCATAATATGTCAAAAATATGGCAGCTTCAATTTTTTAATGAATGCTTTAAGAGACAGGTATGGTTTGATCTACTAAACATCCCTGCAACTCACACACCACACATAACACTGCCCTCCACCACAATAACACTCAGTTACCTTCACATGGCAGATGCCGCCCACCCTCATCGGAGGGTCTGCCTTACAAGAACTGCACTCGGCTAGAAATACTTAACGTTCCAACAGTGAGACATCGTGATGCTTCAATTCCAAAACTAGTGACATGCACTAATCAAGCAGAGCACCCGCACCAAATACACACAGTTACGAGAATATATGATGGCTTCGGTAGAGGCGAGAAGCGCCAGATCCCGAAGGGTTATGGGAAGGCAAGTCCGAGCAAATAATAAAATGTATTTGCTCACCAAGTGTCTCCAAATAAAAGTCCTGGGTGCAGGATGATAATAAGACGTGAAAGCACGCGGCACGGCAAGATATTGAGCCCTCCACATACACCACACCCAAGACTGGACTGAGGAAAGGACGACTACTGCTACTACTAAAATGTTCCCATTCCTCCCCTGAAGGGGGAGGCGGGCCTCTTAGACGGTGACGCCGTCTCTCAGGCTGGGAGATTTGTTGCGGTGAAGGAGATGCTCGGAGAAAGTGAGGGGGTTTGCGGCCGTGAGCTATACCAGGAACAGTCCCTGCATTCGCCTTAGTGCAGGAGAATGGAAAACCACGGAAAACCATTCTCAGGACAGCTGGTTGGGGCCAGCCGTGAGGTCCAGCCTTGTGAGGAGAGGATGGAAAATCTCAGTATATATAGGGCATGTGGAAGATTCTGGAAACATACGAAAATAGTTGAGAGATGGCGTATTCGTGACGTGAGGAAGACGCGGTGAGTGAAGAGACAGAAGCATGCGGCGTTCAGTTGTTCAGGCGGCGATGCAGAAGTTGACGACAAAGGAAAATGAAGTAGCATGGAGACTTTTGGGACAATGTTATAAGATCTTACCCAGGCTTTTGAATACTCACAAATAAATGACAACAAGATACACGTTTGTGTTTTTCTGACGGTTTCGAAGATGGAACGTGTAAATTTTGATACTAGCTTATTTCATCATTCTCATATTCATTAACATTTTTTAACCTTTTCAGAGGCAGATCGAAGGAATGACGGGCCTTATAGAGCTGGATACCAATGGACGCCGTACATCCTTCTCTGTAGACCTCGTAGAGTACACTTCAAAAGGTTTCCAGAAAGTCGGTGTCTGGAACCCGATAGACAGATTCGTCAGCACGAGATCTCGCATTGAACTGGAGACGCAGATTGCTGGTGTTCTCGGAAGAAAACTCATGATCGTATCATCAAAACTGGTAAGTTAAATATTTAACTTCACTGAAACAAGGAGCCATTATTTCTTATAGAAACAGGTAGTTGCTATTTACTTGCACAATTTCCTTCTCCATTTAGTACGTGCATTTTTCTGGTCTCTGGACACCCCTATGCAAAGCCATAATAAAATACCCCGTTGATTGCGGTCTCCTGCCCGCTCTATTTCGCATCGGAATATTCTTTGTTACATTTTTATTAACGTTTGGAAGAAATTGAAAATGTTACTTCCTTGCCGCGAGTATAGTCACGAACGTGATGAGATCTTTACTTTCATCTTATTTTATCTGAACCTTGTAGCCATTCAAATCTTGGCCCATAAATATTCATTTCAAGCAAGAAAATTCGGTACAGCCCTCAGAATCTCCCGGTACCAGCTTACACCCTCTCCTTCATTTGTCAGATTCACACGGACATGGACACACCTGAAGAGCTAGGGGAGATGTGGAGAGCGAATGACGGAAGACATGAATCTTTGAGGTGGGGGGGGGAGGCATTTTAATAGAGTTTTCAGCTGGATTTACATCGCACCAGCAGAGATAGGTCTTATGGCGACGATGGGGTAGGAAAGGGCTAGGAGTGTGAAGGAAGCGGCCGTGGACTTAACGAAGGTACAGTCCCAGCATTTTCCCGGTGTGTCAATGGGAAACCACGGAAAAACATATTCAGGACTGTCAACGGTGGGGTTCAAACCGACTATCTTCCGAATACTGGATACTGGCCGTGCTTAAGCGACTGCAGCTATCGAGTTCGGTAATAGGTGTTAACTGTGAGAAAAGTTCTGAAGCAGTCAGGGATGTGCCAAAGCTGTAAAACGTTTATCGCAATAATATCGGATAAATAAGAATCACTGTGGGCCACAAAGTGGCCTCAGTAATATTGGAGCTATGAAACAACTCCCATAAAATGAGAAGTTTTGTGGTTTGGTACCTATTCCCTTCCATTTCCACTGTTCATTTCTTGTTATTTTTTATTCAAACGTGGTCGCGCAACCCCGTACCCATTATTTTTAGAATTTTCTGATCATCCTCACGTTCCTTGGATTAACCACTGGCACTGCTACTAATATTTCTCAATCTGATATTTCAGACTCGATTTCGCTCTCGCTTCTGTTTAGAATTTCAGAAATATTTCCGCTTGCCAACTACTGCCCTCTACGCGACATGATAACTACTACTAGCCTTGGTTTTAATGGAGACCAGCACGACAGGGTTTTCAGTCAAATAGAACTTGAACTAGTTGAGATAAACTAAGTTTTTCTCGCCAAAAGAGAGCAGTTCTTTCTCTTTCGATCGGTATGTAATATGCCATGCCACCTCTTGGCATAATACTTGGAATACGAGCTCAAATCTCACGCGATTCTCTCAGCCGTATGTGTACGATGAGTCCCACGCACTTTTGCATGTATTGTAGCTGTAACGGCATTTGGTGCATTGAAATAAAAGGAAAGCAATTCGAAACATGAAAATAAATTTAGAATCATTAAAATCTTATCTTAAATCAAAATAAACAAGGTAAAATATACGCTAACTCTAGTTAGGATATAGACAATGGAAGGAACCCTACAAGGCAATAGATCGAAGGACTTTCAACCGAGCAGAGGAGGGGTGGCCACGGCTCTACAGTGGTTCTACGCCTCTGCATTCGGGAGACGGGACAGGGCTGGACCTCACGGCTGACCCTAACCGTCAGCTGTTCTGAGAATGGTTTTCCGTAGTTTTCCATTCTCCTTAACTAAGGCGAATGCCGGGACAGTTCCTAGTATAGGCCACGGGCGCCAACCCCCTCACTTTATCCGAGCATCTCCCGGCCTGAGAGACGGCATCACCGTCTAAGAGGCCCACCTCCCCCTTCAGGGGAGGAATAAAACCTTTTATAGTAGTAGTAAGGACTTTCATGGCTCAAACTTCAACCAAAGCATAATATGGTCAATACCAATTTATAATAAAAATAAGGAAGTAAAGAACATTAGCATAAACACAAAATAATAATACAAACCCACGTTTAATTAAGTTGCAGTCTTAAAACGATCTTGCCGGTACTAGTCTTGAAGGAAAATACCTCTTGAATTGCAACAGACATGAAATAAAACTGAAGTTAAGATGTGGAAGCGAACTGGTCCACTACGCAGAGTGGGTTGATATTCGAATAAAGAAATGCGTAATCGATTTCAAGTTGAAAATTTGAAGCGATCACCTTCACTAAAAAGAAATACAGGTCATAGGGAAACAGTCTAAAATAAAACTGAATTGCCGAGGTAAAGCTTATTGAGTAATTTAATTTTAAGGTACAAAAACTCTTAGAAAAGCTTGCCTCGTTCAAAATTGGCTAAAACACTCTTACACCCATCAAAAAATTTAGATTCATGTTAGTTAAATCGACAGGTAAACAAATTAAGATATAAAATGAAGTTAAATTAAGTTACATTAGGAAATGTATGATTTGCTTATCCAAAGAAAGCCAGAGCTGCACATAGAGTACAGAGCTACCGGACAACACGTCCGCTCTACCTGATACCGAAGACAGAATGAACATCCCCTGCGACGCGCTTTCCGAAGATAGCCCACGCTGGGTGGTACAACAGTAAACATCACAGCAAAATTAATGACCAATCACTGCACAGAATTAATCGAATTTAATTTTTGATTTGATGTGGGTTATCTTGTTTTTGGACACTTCTCGAAGCTTGTCTTGTGCAAGTCCCAGAAAGGTTGACACGTGCGGTACAGAGTGTTCCACAAATTCCGACGATAAAATTTAATACATTTTTAAATGACCCAGAATTTACTTGAAGTAGGCCAAGTGCCTGGTGTGAAAATGGGAAACCACGGAAAACATATTCAGGACTGCCGACGGTGGGGTTCAAACCGACTATCTCCCGAATACTGAATACTGGCCGCACTTAACCGACTGCAGCTATCGAGTTCAGTAATAGTTTTTAATTGTGAGAAAAGTTCTGAAGCAGTCAGGGATGTGCCACAGCTATGAAACGGTTATCGCAATAATATCGGCTAAATAAGAATCACTCGCAGCACACGTTAGATAAGCGAATGGGTTATAATTCCGCGGAAATGGGGAGTATTTTGTTTTACGACGCCTTAACCCGCGAGAACTGGCATAGACCTATGGGTTATTTTGATCCGAGCCGTTAAAATTACTTCATATCTCCCCTATGAATAACCCCTACTTCCTGCGCCCTTCCTCCTTGACTTGAACTATACATTGCACGTGTTGGCAAATCAGTAATTGATTCTGCTCCTCGAGGTGAAGTTACTTCGTTTTATTTCCTCCTAGGTCAAAAAATCCTATGGCGCCATTGCTCACGAGTTAAGTGTTGCTTCAAGTGGTAACGAATAAGGACTGGGAAAAGAGACACATGAAAGGTCTAGTTTTTAATTTTTCAAAAAAAAAAAAGCTCGGAAGAAATTTTTTTTGTTTTTCATTTATTGGAATTCAGGACAAGCCCACTCAGCCAGTGAATTATGTAAGGAATGAATTTATTTATTTATTTATTTATTTATTTATTTATTTATTTATTTATTTATTTATTTATTTATTTATTTATTTATTTATTTATTTATTTTCCAAGAGCCTCCGTGGCTCAGGCGGCAGCGCGCCAGCCTCTCACCGCTGAGTTCCGTGGTTCAAATCCCGGTCACTCCATGTGAGATTTGTGCTGGACAAAGCGGAGGCGGGACAGGTTTTTCTCCGGGTACTCCGGTTTTTTCTGTCATCTTCCATTCCAGCAACACTCTCCAATATCATTTAATTTCATTAACCATTCATTAATCATTGCTCCAGAGGAGTAGGACAGGCTCCGGCAGCCGGCACAATTCCCATCCTCGCCGCTAGAAGGGGCTTCATTCATTTCATTCCTGACCCGGTCAAATGACTGGAAACAGGCTGTGGATTTTCATTTTCATTTATTTATTTTCCAATAATGTTGATTTCGATACAGACCACTGAGATGTTTTATGTACTGTAATTAATTGGAATATTTATTCAATCGTCATTTCATATAATTAATACGTCGGCTGTGAGATTGTATCCCGGAGATAGTGGGTTCGAATCCCACTGTCGGCAGCCCTGAAGATGGTTTTCCGTGGTTTCCCATTTTCACACCAGGCAAATGCCGGGGCTGTAAGGCTGTACCTGAACTAAGGCCATGGCCGCTTCCTTCCAACTCCTAGGCCATTCCTTTCCCCTCGTCACCATAAGACCTATCTGTGTCGGTGCGACATAAAGCCAATAGCAAAAAAAAAATCATATATCTTTATATAAGCTCGCCGGACAAAAAGAAAAAGAAGTCATCCCCGGATAAATCGTTACAAGCATCGTTTAATACTGTGCAACTCCGCCTCTGGACATGATAACCGCCTGGATTGGGTTAGGAAGCCAGTCCACAAAGTTGTGCAGGTACATCGCATCCAGGTTAAGCCACTCGCTGAGGATTTGATCACGCAATTCCACCAAAATGCGGGGATGCTTATGTCGGTGTTTTACCCCCTGTTCCAACATGTCCCAGAGATTTTCAATGGGGTTCAAGTCAGGTGATTCTGCAGGCCAATCGAGATGTAATAGGGGGAGGGAGTGTTCATAAAACCAGTAACATATGCCTCCAGTCCGATGAATATTGCTGTTCTCATCTTGAAAAATCGGGATATCAATAGCGTACTCATCATGCAGATGTTGACTGAAAGGCAACATCTAATCATCCAGAATGTTTAAATAAACCTGCTGGTTCGTGTTAGTGGTCACCTCAGTGAGCCGGCCAAATCCATGATACGATAAACACCCCCGAAACATAAAAGACCAACCTCCGGCTTGAACCTGACCTTGCACACATGCAAAATGAAATGCTTCATTTGGCCTTCGATGCACTCGACATCGTGTGTCCTTGGAATACAGACAGAACGTGATTCGACAGACCACATTACGTTCCTCCAGTCAGATACTATTGTATCCACGTTCGAGGATTTCTAGCCCATTGAAGACGCGCAACTTTATGTGCCTGTATGAGCAATGGCCTCTTGCGAGGCGACCGAAACCAAATATTCATTGCATGCAATTCCGATCGCGATGTTTTCTCGCTAACAGGTTCCTTCATTCACTGACGGCAGCAATTTCTGTCGGTTTTGGAAGCGATTTTGATTGACAAGCTGTGAAACGCGTCCCTCTCAGCCAGGATATTTTCCGACCACAATTCTGACGCCGTGTTTCGTGGCCTCGTGTAGCACAGCACTGCTTGTAGACCCGTTGGACAGTTCGCTGCGAAATACCAACAAATCCAACAACTTCACGCACCGTATGGTCAAGGGTACGGCCAAACACGGTTGACCTTTTTTGCCATTCTGTCACATCCTTGTTGACGAACACTGTGCACTTGAAACATCAATGTCTCACAGATAGCTACTGCCTTATGCTCACGTAAAGGCAATGCGCGTGCGGTTGAGCACGGGATTCGTTCGCTGCGCCATCTGTATAGGCCTACCGTGCGCACTAGGGTGACTAACTCTTGTCCGGTGAATTTATATATTTATAGGGTTATGCTATCATCATTGTATCACGGTCGTGTTAACAAGAGCTGAGCTAGTTTCCGCAAGAATAAACTATTGCGACACGGAGTCTATAATGGTCTTGCAACGATTTACTCATACGGAAAGGACAACAGGTTGAAGCACACAGGCTTGGACAAAGGGTCAGTTCAAGATATCTACGTCAGCTTGGGGAAGCTACTTTGTTTCGGGATATTTCGGCCTATGAGGAAGCGGCTACTTGGATTGATTCGATGTGCAACTGACTCCAGAAAAAGGGAAAGAAAGAACTCCAATACTTTTTCTATATGTGACGATCTACCAACTGGAGGTCACTATAGAAAATATATACGATCTACGGAATCCACGCAGCCTTTCTTATTCTCGTAAGTCAGGAACAGCTTATAGCGGCAATGTTGAGTTACGTTCTAAGACTACTCGTAGTCATTATTCGAGTCTGGAATAGAAAAAAAAAATGACTTGTTAAGTCTTCTTCGATTATAGCGTTTTATATATGGAAAGTTGATGTCAATAACTTGGAAGAATTCCAGTCTTGGATTCTCTCCACTATATGAACCCATAGGTACTGGTTTGTCCTTTGTCAGGACTAATATTCCATTATGAATATACTGTATATTGGCGTAACAGGGAGTGTTAAGGCTAGATAAGACGTCTTTTAATTAGTGAATGACGCACTCAGCTAGCAGCAATGGTAGTATGGTGACATGATGGACAGCTATTCGGCAAAGAACAACGGGGAATCGAAAACCATGGAAGCAGCCCGGATGAGAGGAAAGTCGAAAACCACGGAAGCAGGCCAAATGACAGAGCCTACAATTCGTGAGCCTATGAGCAAATTGCTGCAAGTCACCGCGTGATTAAATTAATTTAATGCTTAACTTCAATCTCGGTTCTTGGTGTGATACCGCTATTTCACCCGTAAAATAAATTCTTTTCTTTGCCCTTTTAATTCAGAATAAATTAATTATCCTTGTTTTTCTCAAAGGTTAGGGGTTAATGGTTAGTGTCCCGTCACCCTATCCCTGGGAATCTTTAGATTCTCCCCTTTTAAATATAAATGTAATCTCAGAGCCTTCAGCTCTGGACTGACACCCAACCACTGTAGAAGGAGTCCGACTCCTTGGCTGAACGTTCAGCGTACTGGCCTTCGGTTCAGAGGGTCCCGGGTTCGATTCCCGGCTGGGTCGGGGATTTTAACCTTAAATGGTTAATTCCAGTGGCACGGGGGCTGGGTGTATGTGTTGTCTTCATCATCATTTCATCCTCATTACGACGCGCAGGTCGCCTACAGGAGTCAAATAGAAAGACCTGCACCTGGCGAGCCGAACCCGTCCTGGGATATCCCGGCACTAAAAGCCATACGACATTTCATTTCACTGCAGAAGGAAGAGTCAATGATAAACGGGATGGGGAAACCACGGAGAGCGTTTTGTATCAAATTTTAAAGCTTTAATTATCAGAATTAATCCGACTCGATGGCTGAATGGTCAGCGTACTGCCCTCAGTTCAGAGGGTCCCGGGTTCGATTCCCGGCCGGGTCGGGGATTTTAATCGTTTTTTATTCATTCTTCTGGCTCGGGGACTGGGTGTAAGTGTCCGTACCAATACTCTGCTCATCATAGTCAGACAACATACCGCACTACCAAACACCACAGAAACACGCAATAGTGATTACATCCCTCCATATAAGGTTGGCATCAGGAAGGGCATCCGGCCGTAAAGCAGGGCCAAATCCACATGTGTGCCGCTGTTCGCACTCGCGACCCCACAGGTGTGGAAAAAAAGTGGTAGGAAAAGAAGAAGAAGAAGAAGAAGAAATTATCAGAATTAGCTTCCAAGTGTGCGGCGATTTCTGGGCACGTCACATTAGTTACTGTACCGTATTGTGTAGCTAGCGGAACGGATACGTCACATTATTGTGATATAGGAGAAATTGATTCATCTTCTCGTCATAAAGCCCTTTTTGACTTCCAGTTATACACGTGAGTAGGCCATGGAGTGAAGGAGGTAGAAGTGGTACAATTCCGGTAGAGTGAGAGCGATGCTTCCCCCTGTGGGTGGGGGCGGTATAATAACATCCACGGTATTCCCTGCCTGTCGTAAGAGGCGATTAAAAGGGGATTCAGGGGCTCTGAACTTGGGAGCGTTGGTTGGCGACCACGGGGCCCTTAGCCGAGTCCTGGCATTGCTTACACTTACTTGTGCCAAGCTCCTCACTTTCATCTATCCTATCCGACTTCTCTTGGTCAGCTCTTGTTCCTTTCTGACCCCGATGGTATTAGGTTCCCGAGGCCTAGGGAGTCTTTCATTTTCACGCCCTTCGTGGCCCTTTTCCTTCTTTGGTCGATACCTTCATTTTTCGAAGTGTCCTATCCCTTCCATTTTTTCTCTCTGATTAGGCTAGTACTACATAGAGGATGGTTGCCTAGTTGTACTTCCTCTTAAAACAATAATCACCGAGCTCGATAGCTGCAGTCGCTTAAGTGCGGCCAGTATCCAGTAATCGGGAGATAGTGGGTTCGAACCCCACTGTCGGCAGCCCTGAAGATGGTTTTCCTGTGGTTTTCCATTTTCACACCAGGCAAATGCTGGGGCTGTACCTTAATTAAGGCCACGGCCGCTTCCTTCCCATTCCTAGGCCTTTCCTATCCCATCGTCGCCATAAGATCTATCTGTGTCGGTGCGACGTAAAGCAAATAGCAAAAAAAAAAAACAATAATCCCCACCACCATTAAGAGCCATGCTAGGTAAAGGTTTTAGATCCGCAATCCAATATCGTTAAGAAATGCATATCACTCAAGGTAGGCAGACTGGTCACTTTTATGGAGAACTATTGAGAGAATAGGTGGTAATTGGTATCCCAGTGACTACAATTTCTGTAGTAGACAAGTAGTGCGTAAGTGGTGTGCACATCCAAAGAATATGTGATTGAGATCTGCAATTGCATCAGCTGAACATGAACATAATGGATTTTGTGACGGTGCTGATGGAAACAACCGTGGTGAAATTTCATTCTTGCGATTGCTCTGATGAATTGGCGCGAGCAGGGAGACGTTTGGTGCCGACGTGCGTTCGGAATATCTGAATCGATAGTGGCATAGTGTTTCCACGTTGTTGGGAGGTATCATACCACTCGTTGCTCCACGCCGTCAGTTAGGAAGATATTGGTAGTGATGTTGGACGTTGGCAGCTTGTGATATTTTATGCTATGATCAATGTTGCTGGTATAAACTTCCTTGTTATTTATCAATCTAAGAACCCTCCAACCAGGCGAATTAGCCGTGCGGTTAGAGGCGCGCGGCAGTGAGCTTGCATCCTGGAGATAGTGGGTTCGAATCTCACTGTCGGCAGCCCTGAAGATGGTTTTTCCGTGATTTTCCATGTTCACACCAGGCAAATGTTTCGGTGCGACGTAAAGCCCCTAGCATAAAAAAGAACCCTCAGAAGGTAATCAGTCGAATATTTCTGAATCAGCTGATTGAGTAAATGGTCCTCGATCACAAGAATCGCTGAGCAGTTATGAACAGCCTTCCTCGTTCAGTCGAAAACACATTTACCTTCCCGGACCTCCACCGAAG
Source organism: Anabrus simplex (assembly GCF_040414725.1). NCBI lineage: Eukaryota > Metazoa > Arthropoda > Insecta > Orthoptera > Tettigoniidae > Anabrus > Anabrus simplex. The sequence goes on along the minus strand of NC_090267.1, from coordinate 399,180,356 downwards.
AGATCCCGAACAAGATATGAATATTCCCCTTCTATTGTGGACAGGCAAACACAAACTGAGTGTTACACATGTAAAACTATAAAAATGAAATGGCGTATGGCTTTTAGTGCCGGGAGTGTCCGTGGACATGTTCGGCTCGCCAGGTGCAGGTCTTTTGACTTGACACCCATAGCTGACCTGCGCGTCGTGGTGAGGATGAAATGATGATGAAGACGACACATACACCCAGTCCCAGTGAAATTACCCAATGATTTTTAAAATTCCCGACCCTGCCGGGAATCGAACGCGGGACCCCTGTGACCAAAAGCCAGCACGCTAACCATTTAGCCATGGAGCCGGACATGTAAAACTATGATGTGTAAACAACACAGGAGTCCTGTATGTTGCCAATGTGCGGAACGCACTATTTGACATGATGAGTAACACAGTGAACTTTGGAAAACAACACCTGCTTCCTGGATAAATACCATGAGTTTTAAATTGCTGAAGTGTTTCTTATGATCTTATTCTTTATAAATATTGTGATATTTCGATGAAGTATTGGTATTTATTTTCTGGACGAACTTTTAATTTTGTACTTAATACTTGTAGGTCCACTTTTGTACCCAGATATGTTTGATGTTTTTCTGCATCGAGTTAATGAATTGTCAAAAGCAACACATATTGACTAGAAACAGTTTATTACATAAAATTCAACCCAGACTTTTTTTATTTATGAAAAGATAAAATTAAAACATGGGTACAACAGACCTGCGCGCCAGCCTTCACGGGTTGATATAATTTAAGAATATGAAACAGATTTTTGAGATATTTGAGGTGGAAGTCCTTATTGACTCCCTGTGTGATTTTTTTAAATGCTGTATTCAAACATCTTGTTACCTTGTTTTATCTTAATGCAGTCCCGTTTAATATGTAGTTTTCTCGTGATCCTGTGAGTAGCACCTAAAAAAGGGAGAAAATAGTTAAAATTTCCTACATGTGTAAAAAATAAATCTCGATACTTTCATTATGTTCTTGAGGTAAGTGTGATTTCTGAAAGTTCTTCAGTGTCTAATGAAACTGAACCAAACAAACCTTCACATCATATTATGTTAACAAGAGGTATCACTGAACTAAGTAATCTGTTGTACAGTTTACACCATTTCTGTAGGATATAAACTAGACGATCTTGCCAAGCCCATTTATTTAAAAAATACTAGATTGAATAATTATGTTGCAGAAACCTTCCTGTAGCTACAAACTCCATTTATTAATATGAGGTTTTCATTGAACTAAACACTCTGTTGCAAAAAATCTCTCCACCTTAAGGATATTTTAATACGGATGTTCCATTGGACAATAATGTTTATTTATTTACTGTAATTAAATTGCTAATTAAACTGTTATCGTTCCTCTTCGAAACCTTATCTACTTTGTACACTCTAAAATCCCTAGGAGTCTGTAATAGGAATTTCTGAACATCCTGTACATAACAAGATTCTTCTAAATATAGGCTGATTCTGAGGACAAAATATATTTCGAAACAAAAATAGTATCTACTAAGAACTGTGAAATATTTCCCTACCTGTTGAATATAATTTCGAGGTAGTTAGAATAATCCATCGACCCCTGTTTGTTTATTTGTTGCAGGGCCCTCCCTATCTAATGGAGAGGAACCAGACGGACCCACCAACACTTTTTGGGAACGACAGATATGAAGGTTTCTCACTGGACCTCATTGATGAGATAGCGAGAGAGCTCAAGTTCAAGTACGAGTTCCGGTTGGTCCCTGATCAAAAGCATGGAACCCAGGACCAGAAGACTGGAGAATGGAATGGACTGATGGGAGAGCTACTCAACAGGGTAATGTATTGAGTATTGATATCTTCGAATGTAATATGCATTGGCTACAATCTCCGATGATCAAATTGGTGAGAATAGGAACTCACTGATTGCACATATTACTCACAAATTTTAACATCTACCACCCTTGAATTTTACATGTACAATTTAAGGGAAATAAATAAATAAATAAATAAATAAATAAATAAATAAATAAATAAATAAATAAATAATGTGTGTGCTTACTGATGTTTTGACCTGAAAATGAAAAGAGAAATTCGTAACACTATGTGACGACACCGGTCTGTACTTCTTCCTTTTCGTAGTTCCTCATTCTTTCTCTATTCCGAGATATAAAATTTGGCTAAGTTCAAGCTGTGTAACTTCCTGAAGTATATATATATATATAGGCTATATACTAGTTGTAATACCTGGCACTGCCCCGGTACTTTTATGAATATTTACTTTTGGAATCTGTACTACCTGTTAATTATGTGTGAAGTGAATTTTTGTATATTTTTATTGTGACATTAATTGATATTTTGCGGATTATTTAGTAGTACTAGAATTACTGTTACGTGTTTAATTTTTAAGTTTTGAATCATTTTGTTTCGAGTTATTCTTCCTTGTGGCAGCCCAGACTGTCTGGGAAGTAGGTGATTCTTTCAAATAAATAATAAAAGTAAGTGATAACTGTATGTATATAAGCGTCGCGCTATAGATATGAACACGATTCCAACCCTCATTGGGACTGTCACCATTCAGTCTAGCGACCCCGAAAACTGTGAATGCACCACTAATATCGGTAATTTTTAGAATTCTCTTTTTCAGCGACCCCGACAACTATGGATTCGACACTAATATCGGTCATTTTCAATCATTTTTACACGTCACCTCCTCGACAACCCCACCCCTGTGGGTGTCTAACCCCCACAGTTTTTTGTTCAGTTAGTAACTAATAGTTGTCCCACGCTTTGTTAAAATCGTTCCTGTGGTTTAGGATATGTGGAACATATCGTCGCTGCCGGGAAAAAACGTCCTATGTGAAGTATTTTAGCTTAAAACTTCGGCCGGTAAAGTTCTGTCATCTAAGGTGCAATATTGTGCGACAGTTGTCAAGGCATTCTCGCTCTTCATAATGTATGTGCTGCGGATCAGTATACCTCCAAAAATAATATCACATAAGAGATTTTGTCCCGACAACAACGATATATACCCACATGCATACAAATAGAAAGATGATTGGTTGGTTTTATTAGTCAATCAAATGTAGAGGAAATATAGTCAAAACTGTTATTATCCTTAAATATAAAATCTGTTACAGTGACAATGGAAGGATTAGGACACGTAAGTTTGTGTTTGAGTGATGCTCGGAGTTGAATGTCTGTTTCTGCGATTCTATACTTTAAAAGGCCCTTATCGATCTCTACCAACCAAGGAGGAATCGTTTTGAGACTTCTGAAGTAGGATAACAAACGTTTACAGATTCTTTCAGCTGGCAATCTGATGAGGTGAGCGTAAAAATGTATTCTTCTTTTCCGAATTACGCTTGATATCTTTTCGGTATGGGTGTATATTTCTAAGTTGCTCCGAAGTCTGTAAACACCATCTTTGAGGTTGGGAACAAGATTTTTTGGATAATCTTGCTTTCCTTATTTGCCTCAATTTACTTATTTATTATTATTATTATTAAAGACAAAGACACCTCCGTACAGGCCTGGAGGAGTGGAAGGTAAAGGTTAGCTCTACACCCGGCCGCCTTTGCCCCCACGAATTAACCTGGTACTCATTTTTGGTGTAGGCTGAGTGAACCTCAGGGCCATACGCACCTCCGGAAGTGAAAATCTCGTTTCTTAAATTTTACGACTTCCTGACGGGGATTCGAACCCACGTCCTTCCGGGCGAATCGAGCACGCCTTTACCGCCTCGGCCAGGCAGCCCCTTATTATTATTATTATTATTATTATTATTACTATATGCGTACGGACCCAATGGATCCGTCTTCACTTCCAGTACCCATTTAATACTTTTTAGATGTTGTATGTAGGTGAGAATCTTATGTGTCAGTCTACTTGCCGGCAGTCTGCGAACGTGCCCATAAAATGTCAGACGTCTTTTGCGGATGTCTGCGGCAAAGTTGGAAAGCTCTTCTGTCACTTTGCGTGACTTCAGTGTATAACCATCTTCTGTTTTTCGGTGGCCGAGAATTTTCCTCAGGATTCTTCTTTCTTCTTTTAAAATGTTTTCTAGGTCACCTTTCCCGTTTAGTGTAAGCGTCTCGCTGGCATATTTATTTATTTATTTATTTATTTATTTATTTATTTATTTATTTATTTATTTATTTATTTATTTATTTATTTTCCAGAGAGCTGACCTCGCTATTTGTGACTTAACCATCACGTACGAAAGAGAGAAAGCAGTAGACTTCACCATGCCATTTATGAACCTAGGTAAGTCTTACTACAAGCCAACATTTACCCCCTTTCAACAAGAAAACCCATTAAAAACGCCCGGTACGGCACCGACTGGCACTAATGTTTTTTCCGGAAAGCAATGGAGAGTAACCCATTATGAGCGCCCGACACAGTTCGGTATAGTCTGACATGAGACATGAGAAGGAAAATGACGGAATAATTCCCCAAGAATTAAAACCGGTCAGTCATTTCGGCTCCATCGACGAGTAACTGCGTTTCTATGAAATGTGGGCTCAGCAAAATTTCCGCAAAAATGGAATGCTGTTAATATTCCACTCAAATGGAATGCTGACTGCGGGCTTTCCTATACTCTAGTCCTGCAGCGCACCTACGTATGACTTACCGTTCTGAGAGCCTTCGCGTAAATGAGACTCAAGAGACCTATTGGTTTTACGATTATGATGTCTCTGTGAATTTTCAGAAAAGCCAAACCATTAAGTCGACTATCACTTGTTTATTGTCGGTTTCAGTTTATTTTCTTTTGTAAAACTTCCATGGGGTGAGGGTTCTAACCCCCTCCAATAACCCCCCCTGGCTACGCCTATGCTTCATAAACTTCACAAGGGAGTATACCGCTTTTCACGAGAGTTTAATCCTTATGTAAACAAATAGGCGGAGCACCTTGTCTTTACACGTAGACATAGACGTAGTTGATTGGAGAAGCAACCGTCGCACTCACTCGACTGTATGCGAGCTCGAAGAAAAGTAGAACGTCGCATTAATTTTATTTTATTTTAGTTTATTACATTTGGAGGGTTTGGAAGAGTACGTAATCAAATTAAAATATGGTTGTCATAATTACCGGTATATATCCTCCTTTTTTTTTATGAAATAGTGATTAAATAACGAGAAATGAAGGCGCAAGGTGTGGTGTAATACAGGAAGCGTGGAGATAAGGTGTTGCTTCTTGTAGTGGTCAGTGAGTCCGTATTCACAGTGAGAGAAATGGAGCAAGAGGTAGGAACATCGCGTGTAGTGAAGCACAAAAGAGGCAAACTGCTCAGAAGTGACCATAGGCAGTGCATTATAAATGTATTCAATAAACTAAGCGAACAGAATCCAGGCTTAGTCGTTTATTCAGAAGTTCAGATCTTCGCACTGTTGTCGTATGCGATGCGCAGCCCTGTACGTCCGAACACGAGACGTTGGCGGGGTGGAGGTCGGTACTACACGCTCAGCGAATCACAACTCTTTCTTTGGTGGAGGCGTGGACATACCATGTTTACATCGCGATACCAATAACTGCAGCTCCGATACGTGCAGCGGAAGTTGTTTTGATTCTGACGAGTATTTTGCAATATCTTGCACCATACACAGTGATGAAATATTTATAGAAGCTGTAAGATACAGTGTATCTCTTCAAGATACGCCTGGTCCAGGTTACCGTGGCAGCAGGGGGAAGGACAGCGCATGGGAACAAAATAATTTCGGAAAAAATTTAGGAGTGGACACATAATGTGAATCCATTTCTCCCTCTTTTTATAGGCTATTTATTTCTCAAACATATGCATAAGGATGTTAATCCACCCCAGACGATTAAATTTTTGTTCACAAAGCCGCACATTTTTCTTTGTTGCTCTCACCATTACATTATATTTTCCTTTTCACCCCTCCCGCCGTCACATGTCTACGATAGATCAAACAGTAACCCTGCCACTCTTGAAGTAGACGTAAGAATGTAATGGGAGTGGGTTGCATCTCGAGCGTCTCTTTATGCAACAAAATCCAGTCAGTTGGTTTTTGCGTCAAACAAAATTACGATTTGTAGTAAAAATATTTCAAATAATAGGATTACAGTTGAATTTCTCTCATGGGTTTGCCGGCAGGCGCGCCCACCTTATCTGCCTCCCGTTGACTCATCACTCCCCGCATAGCAACTTTGCTCACTTTATCCGTGCATGACATGAGATAACAATTAAAATGAAGGAAATTAGTAATTAAGAATTAAGAAAATAAGTTCGTACCTTATGACAGGAGATGTGGGAAATGTTCTCCTCCTGCATCCACACATTTCTGGCATCATCTTAGGAAACTCCAATTCACACGTGTAAGTTCGTATATTTTCGTAGCCCGCCATGCTGAACTTTTCGAAACACCGGCTTCTAGTGCAAGTCGTCTTAGGGATTTTGTAGGCGTATGTTGTAATCTATCTGCGATTTCATTTACTTTTTCTAAGTTAAGTACGCGTTTTTTAATACTTCGCTCCTTATCGAGTAAAGAACCAGTTTCTCTCTATTTGTTTACGAGTTTCCGCATGGTCTCTGTATGTGGAGGGCCTACACATGGAAATTTTGTTATAAATCGCCAAATGACTTCTCTGAAAGACTCTGTTTTCACAAAATTATCGTCCTAATACCCTCTCTTCTACCGTGTGGAAACATTATGAGAATTAATCACGAAGTAACACTTCACAACTCGGGTACAGATGGAGCGACAGATCAACACTTAATACACGTTCTAAGCACGGACCTGAACTGCGAAGTGCGGGCATTCCCGTGTTGTCGCTTAACGGGAAGTGATGAGTCAAGGGGAATCCGATAAGCTGGGTGCGCCTGCCAGACAATGCATACATGCCCACACGGTTGTAGCCAGTGTAAATGTATTAATATTCTTTGGCAGAATCTGTGAAAAGATAACGAAATCCCCCCTTTCTCTCCTATTTATTATCATTTCAAGGCTCCCCACAGACTAACGGCTTCTCGAGACTGTGTATATTTGTTTGCGAACCGTAGGAGACCCAGCAGTTGTTGAAATTTCTTCGATGACTTAAGGAAATATAGAGAAAAATTTGGTTTCAACTCGTAAAAGATCTGTGAAAATATTGCGAAATTCTTCCTTTCTCTGCTATTCTGAAGTATATCATGAACCCATGACCTGTGTTTAAGCTCTTTATTGTTTAACAATATATTTTCTCAAAATGCATGACAATTTAAAATATTACAATTGAACAACAGCAAACTAACAACCATCATTCATATATCTTGTCGGAAAATCATATTCTTTGGTTTGTTAATGTCTTTAACGTTTTGTTTAACTCACGTTATTACAGAGAGTACTTCACGGGGTAAAAGATGAGAAATAAGTAAAGAGAGTCACACACACAAATATGAACAATAATGTTGTTTAAATCGCTGAGCTCTCTTCGTTGTCTTTCCTCCTGTTCCCGATCATCATCGTCCAAGCAAGCTGCAACTACTGAAATCAGTTCATCTTCTGACGAGCAGTCCATTGCACTACTTACTGGAAGCGCCTTCTCCGATGCCTCCAGAACGGCGACGAGCCGAGATGGGTCGCGCTGTGCTGTGGCGTGCCGGGCCGGCCGTTAGTAATGGGGTTCCTGCTTTAAACTTTTAGTTAAACCAGCATTTTTGTAACCGTCAAATAATGATTCAGCTGATTGGTTGAACTAGGTTGTTAGGACATTTTCCTATCCAGGAACTAATTATTTTAAAAGGTTAAGTGTTGTTCAAGTAGTACTGTGACTAACGATCTCTGAACTTTAGGCTCTTAGTTCTAAGCGGCACGTCGATGATATCCTAGAATGAAAGCATTTGTCGTCCATATATAGAGGGCATGTTGTCAAAACCGTTATTTTCCTTCAATATTTTACGGTTCCAATGCAGGGATTTGAGCATTGTGGTCGAGCGGCTGCAAAAAGTCTTCGATCATACTGTAAGATGGGGAGAAGGCAATAAAAAGGAGTGAGCAGTCAGATTGTGAGTATCTCAAAGAGAAAAGGTCAGTTTTAATTACTGCGTTGATGGCGTGAAAGTTCCTTACAGGGATCACTGTAAGTACCTAAGTATTAATATAGGATAGATCTTCGTCGAGGTAGTCACATAAACGGGACTGTACACAAAGGTTTTGGGTCTCTTAATATGGTAATGTTGATATATATGGGTTGTAGTAAGGATGTAAAGGAGAGAGTACATAATTCTCTGTTAAGACCACAATCAGAATATGGTTCCATTGTATGGAACTCTCACCAAGTATTAAGTTACTTGATTCTAGAACTGGAATAAATCCAATGAAAAACAGCTCGATTTGTTCTGGGTGATTTCCAAAAATAGAGCAGCGTTACGAAAATACTATATAAAGTTTGTGCTGAGAAGAGTTGGGAGAAAGGAGACGAGCTGCTCAACTAAGTGGTATGTTCTGAGCTGTCAGTGGCGAGCTGGCGTGGAATGACAGTAGACGAATAAGTTTGATTGTTGTTTTTTAAAGTACGAAAGATCACAATATGAAGATAAAATTGGAATTAAGGAGGCCAAACTGGACAAATATCCGTTGATAAGAAGAGGAATTAGGGATTGGAATAATTTACCAAGGAAAATGCTCGATACATTTCCAAATTCTTTGAAATGATTTAAGAAAAAAAGGTAAACAAAAGATAGGGAATCTGCCACATGGGTCACTGCCCTGAGCGCAGATCAGTGGTGATTGATTGATTGATTGATTGATTGATTGATTGATTGATTGATTGATTGATTGATTGATTGATTGATTGATTGATTGATTGATTGATTGATTGATTGATTGATTGATTGATTGATTGATTGATTGATTGATTGATTGATTGATTGATTGATTCATTCATTCATTCATTCATTCATTCATTCATTCATTCATTCTTGTGCATACAGTCTGATAACAATGGTCTCTGTCCTGCTGTGTAAAGGAAATTTGCTCAAACAATGAGACATGAAAGGAATGTGAATTCCTATTCTACGGTCATTGGGATATCAGGCCGAAAATATTAACAGAAGTCTAGTTTCCGACAGTTCATTAAAATATTCCTGCAGCCCAAACAATTCGGTTTACCTTCTCCTCAAGTCCTCTTGAACTCTCAATTTTTTAACGTTCTGTGGTCTATGCCTATTACGTAGGCCTGGATACAATTCCACACTTAGCAATATTGTGACTAATAAAGAAAACAAATAATATTTTTGCAGAAGATATTGTGTGTATATCCAGGGTGGAAGCACATTACTCTCTATCTCATTACGAAATGTAATTGAAATTTGTCACTCCTTTGAATATTTTAAATGTCTACATGCAGAATAGTAGAGAATTACATTTTGCCTAACAAGAGAATGTATTACACACAATCACATCCATACTTCTAAAACTGCAAATGGATTATAAATAAGCTGATACGCTGAGCACTAGTGGGTCCTTATTTTATAGGACGCGTATTGTGACAGTATAAAGACAGCAGTGGAAATGGATTGAAATTTCTTATTTTATTGTATTAATTTTTTTTTGTATAAAATTGTATTCTGTTTGGACTTTTGGACTTGGAAGAGTCGTTTCGATCTCATAAACCTGGATCTATCCAGATCATTTTAAATTTTTAAACTCTTATTTATGGGCTGTGTCAAAATTATCATTAATCTGTGAATATTACTATTTTTGATTTTGATCCAATGATTATGTGTCACCCTGTACGATACTGCATGCGCAGTTCTCGAAGCCCGTTTCCTGTTGCATAAACGAAGACTTCTCGAACATTTATTATCACTGTGTGAACAAGAAAGAAGAGACTTTTAATTGGAGAAAATAAAAGTAAATGTAATTGGTGATTATGAAAGTCGAAGGTGAATAGTCAACAATGACTATTTTATCATAATTATTTGAGGGTTAACAAGTGGCCTTTTATCACAATCATTGGTATCATTATATTGGAATTATAGAACTGCTCATGAAGGAAAAAATAAAATCAGGGAGTGAGGAGGAGGAAATGACTATTCTGACAAACAGTGTTGGTTCTAAAAAAATTACGCACAATTTTAGGAAAGCTTAAATCTCTTGTAATTTGTGACACTTTTTTCCTCTGTACAGTCACTGAATTCTGTTGTATCATTATTTAACAAGATATTTACAGATATGTATCCAATGGAATGTGCAATATCATGGACATTATGACCAGTAGTACAAATATGGGAAGAAAAAACAGATATTTGAAAATGATACCTGTTACAAAAAGTTTTTGACTTACTTGCTTGATTCAAGAACAACTCTTCCCATTCCCACTACTGTCTTTATACTGCCACACGTACTGAAATTTGCTTGAAATTCAAAGGCACAGGAAATGTAGTGCTGAATAATCCGTAAAATTACCTATCAATTCACTATATTTTCTCCATTTATCTACTCAATCTTCAATTCCAGAGGTTTTGGAACACATTTCTCTCTATAGTCCTGGATCGTCCCTTATGCAGGAATAATAAATGCCTGTTTTCTTGTTGTTCCATTTCCCACAGCTCCTCATCAGATATACATTTAAGCCATCTTACATCCAAGATCTGTCGTAAACAATGGTTAACAGAGATCTGGAGGTGGTTTTTGTTTCAGCAAGGACAGTGGATACATACGTTACTACATCTGAGCTTACGAAACATAAGCCACCACTACTTGTCTGACTGATGAAGCTATTTCTGTCATATTGAACTTCATTATCATCAGCATATATAAATAACTTACAATAACCACACTTAAATTCCATAATAACAGTAATAACCTATGTAGAATAACACAGGAAGTACACTTTCATTTAAGCCATCTATGACACCATCCCCAACAACAACACAGAGCCTGCGGATACACAAGACCGGTCACATCCTTTCAGCAACAGCGATTTATAAAAATATCCATTTTTGATATATAACATCTCCTATTCTCTTCTGATAAACATTGGTAGTCCTAAAAAGGAACTAAACACAGTTTTAGAATCACTTAATTAAATTTCTGTGTACAATTAATTAACAAGATATTTACAGATGTATTACAACTAAATGTGCATATCTTGGACACTATGACAAGTAGTGCAATCATGGGTAGAAAAAGCAAATTATGGTTTATTTGAAAGTGAGACCTGGTACAAAATTTTTGGTGACTTGTTTGATTTAAGAACAATTCTTTCTTGTCATCTAGGATTTTTTGAGTCATAGAAAGGACATAGTATACACATGTTAGTACATCTGAGCTTGGGAAACATGAGCCACCTCTACTTATCTAACTGATGGAGCGATTTCTATCATCTTGAGATGCATTATCATCAGCAGATACAAACACCTTACAATAGCCATCTTTAAATTCTTTCATAATTCTGTAAGAACAGTAACCTCGTGTGTAGAATAACACAGGGAATACATTTTCGTTCTGGTCATCTACGTTATCATCCATAACAACAACATTCAAGAATTCCCGAGTAGCTACTCCTTCTGGTGAATTGTCACTAAACTGTTCGAATCTCATAATTTTCCCTTCTGATTAAACCAATTATTACTTACACGTTTTAAAATACGCACACTATCAAAAGTAAAATACAGATGTCTCTCTGTCACACTTTGCTTGGGATGGTCATATTTTATTTTTAGTTCAGAACGATCACTATCGAGGAAATAGCCTTTTCATTGATTGAATTATTATCAGTAATAACACCAAATACTTTAACTCATATCTCCTCTAACTTCAAAATCACTGACTTACAAAATGAATGCAAATTCTAAGCTTTAAAGCATTTTACTGATAGAATATGGGCTACATCTAAATACTTGGAATTGAAGCTATGGACCATAAAAACATACGCACTAACAGCACACTGAGAAGTACCTTCTGCATGACCTACAATATTTCCACCCTTATAGTCCATCCATTAAAAGAATAGCATCGTTGTCTTTATCATCTAATTTCCGTGGTTTCCCATTTTCACACCAGGCAAATGCTGGGGCTGTACCTTAATTAAGGCCACGGCCGCTTCCTTCCCAGTCCTAGCTCTTTCCTCTCATATCGTCGCCATAAGACATATCTGTGTCGGTGCGACGTTAAGCCAATAGCAACAAAAATTATCATCTAAGAATTCAGCTTTCCTAGCAAGATAACCCAGAAAGTTAGACGACCTCTGTTCGTTGACTAGAGAGGTAGGAAAGTTACTACTAACTCTACTCAGTGTGTTCTCTCACGGAAGTATCATTCCAGATATACTTATTAAGTATCGCTAACGATGAGGTGATACTGACCGCACAAGAGACCAGTAGGACTGCACAAGTGATTTCCATGACTTGTTGTGCACTTGAGCAAATGCAATTGTTTCATTAAAATTGAATCCCATCTCCTTTATCATGCAAGCTAGTAAGTAAACTACACAACATGTCCTGTATAACCTGCTGAATTGGAAAAGCCATTAAATTCAATGAGCACTTCTTCAAGTATAGAATGTAATTGGTTGGTGTTACAATTACTGGAAGTTTCGCACTGCCTACCTGAATCATCGGTGCACCTGCAGTAAACTCTGATAAAAATAATTCCTCATTGATTACAACGTAACACACAATCTTAGGAAATGGAACATCACGAATCAGCATACGCCATACATGTGAATCCGTTTTCACTATCACCCACTCAGGCTGTAATTTAATTTTTGCCTGAAGTTCGTCGAGGTTATGAAACGAAATCTTTTTCATGTGTTCTTCTTGAACAATAAGATTTCCTCGATGCTGGTCTTCAGAAAAGCGAAAAGCACTTTCGAGTCGTTTTCTGGGGTTCTCAGGATCATCTCTTGATGTTGAATGTCTGGATAGATATGAGGGACACCCCGGCAGCAGTGATGGAATTGCATCTGAAATAATCATAATCATAATAACAATAATTTTAAAAAAATAATTAAGAACAGGCTGGTCCTGAAAGAACGATCATCATCGTTTATTAAGGGCTTCGGCTTGTTGCTGCAACCAACTTCCTCTATCCATTTCTATAGCTCCTTAAAGGAGTTGCAGTTTATTTGTATAATAATAATAATAATAATAATAATAATAATAATAATAATAATAATAATAATAATAATAATAATAATAATAATAATAATAATGTTGTATGTACAACGCTTAGACCTATTATAGTACAAATTCTGCTATTATCATACGTATTCAACTACATTCACGTATAGACTACTGTAGAACATGTAACCCACCTTTCTTGAGACGAGGTTCGTCTAGGGGTGCTTTTAATAACCTTCTGTTCTTAGGATCATACATTGAAGTACTTCTCTCTATACCAGTGGATTAGAAATATAATTTACAGACCTGAAGAGCAGGAATAATTTCCATATTATGCACACAATATTTGCAAAATATCCTATTTAAAATATCAAGTACGGTGTCTTAAAATAAAAGTATCATAACTTTAAGTCGATGAGGTTAGGAGCTGTATTTAGTTCTATAGCTCATCATTTGGTCATTTCATGTTTATAAGTTACTCTGTATATAAACGACAGGGAGTAAAACATTCAAAAAACACTCTGAAAATTAAACTAGAAGAATGTTAACTCACCACAGATTGTTTGGAGGGCACAAATTCATCCATTTATCCTTTAGATCTTCATCACTCGGAAAGAGAAAAACACTCACTTTTGGGACGGCTGAATAATTTCCCTTACCGGCAGGGACGCGACATTTACGAGGCATTCTTATTACTTAATCTGATCAATATTTCACTATAACAGTACTAGACCCAAGTGTTTCGGTACGAAGATAACATTCATACACCTCCAAAAACAACGTGGATACTAGCACTGGGTTAGGCCGCAATGCTGTGACTTTCAGCAGCTGAGATCTCGTTAGTGTAGCAGCCTTGTATCCTAGGTAGCGTTGGTCAATGCAGAGTTTCACTTAAGCCCTTATCACTACATTCGGTGTGGACATTTTTCAAAAACCAAAAAACGCCTGAGGGTATTGAACCAAGGAACAGATTACAGAAAGAATGATGTAAAAAAAAATTGGCTACGATTTGAATAAAAAACGAGTAAAGAAACAAATGGTTTTGGGCAGTTTTTCCGAAACTGCATTTTTGTTTTGTTGGTTTGATGGAGCTATCCCTTTAACTTTCGGCACAATTGAGGAAATTGCTTAATTTTACGCTTTTTGTAGTGTGGGGAACCTTACTTTGTCTTCTAAGAAATCTTTTCATCATTGAAACTTCTTCCATAGTGACTTTCCATGTTTCGAAATCAGACAAAAAAAACTGCCTTCACATTAGTACGAAATGTGGATGTCTTCCATATAATATTACCGTTTCTCCAAATTGGATATACGGTAGCCGCATAAAGGCTCCATTATGAATGAATGAATGAATTAATTAATTAGTGAATACTCTTTTCTCCCAGTCACGGATAACCACCATCTGGAGAGAGTATGCATTTATTGTAACCATAATTAATACATGCAGTCAGTTTCTTACAATATACAACATTAGGGATGATGCAAATATTATAAAATGATTTAAATATACAGTATTTCCTATAAATAGTGCTTGGACGTATCTTTAATTAATCTTTATATAAACATAGCAGTTGACGTACTTCTCAGAAATTAACTACATCATAGAGCCTAGTATAGCTTCATATACATATTCTTACACCTGGCTACATGAATCCTTTAATTTCTTTTCACACATTCCTCTTATAATATTACATAGTTTTGCTGTTCTCCCTGGTGTCTTCCATTTTATGTTTAATAACTTAACAATAGCGTAAAATTCAGATTCATTTTCAGTTTTACCTATCTCCTTCTCGACTATATACGTATTTCTGATGTGTCTTGTTTCCTTACAGTCTTTTAGTAGGTGAGCCAGTTCTATATCTTCATTGCATAAAATGCATAGATTTTCCTAATTTATTTTGTCTTATATCTTTTTCTTATATACTCCCATCAGTCACCAAATCATCCCTCTTATTTCCCTTTTTGTTAACATTCCATTTACTTATTTTACAAAATCCAACAAGTGTTCTCTTGTTACTACATTTTGTCCTTATTGTTTGTTTATCACTCTTTGATCACCATTTCATATCATCATATCATCCCTTGATAAATTGCTTTCCCAACAGTACCCCATTCCTATGTCATCCATTAGTTTCTTCACCCCGTCCACCCAGTAACCCTCATTTTGATGCCTCATTTGGTGCTGTTATGCTATCTTTAGAATTTCATTCCCTGCCCCCGTCTTTAGCCTCAACCAATATTTTAATTGTTCTTTTAAGAATATCCGCCCGTATACTCATCCAAATGCTCCATTAGCAACGATAATTGTCCCCTTGACATCTTCAGAAACTAGGTTTCCAATAATTTTACGTAAGTAAGGCTCGGTATCTTCATCCGTGATAACGGAAATGCACGTTATAATGCTAGCTTCAGTTTCGAGACACAGAAACGATGAAACTAAGGACATGATTATGTGGTAAGAGAGGAGCCAATTTACCGGTAAGTTCCTTCCTCCACGTAAAGACGCCATCAAGCGACAATGATAACTGTCGTGCTAAATAGGCAATATGACCATAAACGGTCACCATTAACGTATTCTTGAATAATTAATTTACTTTTAAGACAATGAAAGTATTGTTCAATCTGTTTAGGTATCAGCATTCTGTACAAGAAGACTGGCAAGTCTGAGACGAACCTCTTCTCGTTTCTGGAGCCTTTCTCATTTGACGTGTGGATCTACATGGCTACGGCATATTTGGGAGTGTCCGTCATATTGTTTGTTCTCTCCAGGTACGAGAATGATATATAGTGTGCCTGTTAATAGTATTGTGTGCAATAAACTACGAGACCATGCAATCTTTCATACTTCCAAGTATAAATATATCTGGGAAAGAAGTCCCATTAGAACAGTAGTAAATTTTATTCTATATTGATTCTCAAATTAATATATTCAATCAAATAAAATGAATTGCAGGAGGAAAGCATAAGTAATGAGTAATAATTGCCAAAAATTCGAGTTATTACAAATTAGTTACTTGAAACAATTTTAATACCGTGCTTCTTAATTTCTTTAACTTTCTTCTACTTCAGCTGTTACCTATCCGTGTGTCCAATGAATCAACAGTCCAGCATTTGTTTGCATTGTCAATTTCAACTCAAAACTACACATGATTATAAAGAAAACCAGGGAAGGAATGACCTGAAGAGGTTTCTTACAAAACTGGTGTACAATGAAGTTCATCAACCACAAATTGTAATTTGCAAATTGCATACTTTCTATACGATCCAAGAGTATCTGAGTACAGGAAACCGAAAGCTCCCCATTGTATTCCATATGGAAATAAATGCGTTATATAATTTTGCTGGTAAGATACTTTAAAAATTCTTCCAACAATATAACTGTAGCCTCCAAACGCTTTTCGTATAATGGTGCCCTCATCCTTCAGCTGGCCTGTTAACAATAATGAACAACGACTTTACATGAATGATTACGAATATGGCTTCAATTGACCCCAACTTACGTGCCAAATGAGTAGTCTATTCATTAGTGAAGGCTCTCACAGCCAAAAACACAAGAAAGCTGAATTTTGTCGAAAACGAAGAAAATGCATAATGAGGCTTCTTGTAGAAAATTTAACTTCAAGACTACGGGATGCATTTCACTTCTCTATATGGCTAACCGTTTACCCTCATTTTAGTTAATGTGGGGCAAAATACCCAAATTTGGGACATATTATCCCTGTAAAGTCCCCCGCTAGATCAATACGGCGAAATATACAAGAATCAAAAATTCCCCTGTGTGACTCAGGGTATCTTCACCAAATTTCAGCTCAATTATTCCAATAGTTTTCGAGCCTATCTGCAACCGACCAACCAACCAACCAACCAACCAACCAACCAACCAACCAACCAACCAACCAAACAAACAAACAAACAAACAAACAAACAAACAAACAAACAAACAAAAAAACAAACACCATATCATTCATATTAAGAGTAGGAGATCAGACAGATTGAGAAATCGACTACTCACTCATTCTTTGATATTTTATTTTACTTGGATACTAGTTTCCAGGGACAGTATGATATTGTACATGCATTAATAACGATATAAATATCTCTTTGAGGATATGTTAAAATGTAATGAAAGAAAAAGGCTATGTACCAGATTTAAGTAAGATTACACGAGCCTTGATAATACGGTGTAGTGATTTATAGTAGCCGTTTGCAGTAAAAGAAATGCATTGTACATTGTTACGTGATGAACTCGTTATTTAAAAATACTAGCAGCAGAAACTTTTTACGAACAGCAGGGAAAAACGGTTAGAATTTCTTGCTCTCAGAGAATTTCAGCCAGATCAGCACTTTTAATAAAACAATTCAGGAAAAATCTGTTTTCATTCCTGATTCAATAAAAGGCAAACAATGGCTATAAGGCAAATAATACTTATTCCAGTCATTAAATACATTTCATGATATATTTCTACTTTTTCGCTTTTGAACTGTTCCAAATTTGCTATTCTACAACCTTTACTAGCTGACATCACCTGAGGACAGCTAATTGGCATTGTTAACGACAGTATCTTTCACTATCCTTCGTTCTCTTCGCGAGTATGAACATGATTATCAGTTTTCAAGATAGTGAATTGTCACAAACCCAAAATATAATATTTGGTGTGCCAGGGTTGAAAAATACAATTCAAAATATACTACGTTGACTTATTTCCCATTCACAGTGTTTTATATTTTGTTGTACCCGTAATTGCTATTTCTTTCTTTCACGACAAGGCAGGATTATAAATATCAACATATTTTATGTAATGAAGAATAATCACATGAAGAGACTGAAGTTTGCTTTTGAAACGTTGTTCTGACTCGTTGGCACTGAATAATATTTACGAAACCTGTCCTGTAACAATATTAGAAAATACTCTGCGGAGAGCAGCTTCCTCCTGTATTTAAATATCTTGAACAATATATCTATAACTAGCTGATGTACCCGTGCTTCACTACGGAATTCTACATTGTATACAGAATTCTAGGTTAGGTAGTGTACACGTTGTGAGTAAGACTGTATTAAATTGCACAGCTTTTAAAGTTAGAAACGCGACGGGTAAGTCACCAAACGTCTTTTCTTATGTGAAAACTGAGTTAGAGAATACTCACTGTAATGGTAGGCCCTCTTGCCTACTATCAGGCCCGATCAAGTTGGGGAGTTTTAATTATAATGGCAGACACTCACTCTCCACTTGCCTTTTTACATCCTCAGAAAGATTGTCTTAGTGGTTTCCGAACTGAAATCAACATAGGTCATTACAATGATGCCAGTAGGAATGTCGCGATTAAAAGCAATGCTATCATATGAAATACTCAATCAAATGAAAAACCACACATTTTCTCACGAACAGTACTATCTGCCGATCTAACAGTCCAAAGTTCTAGAGCTGGAATTACCAGGCCGCAGACAGCCGTGAGCCGTGAACACTCCTCTGCTATTATTCCATTAAGTGTGGACACTGCTCATTTCAATCAGCGCCTCAGAGTAGGGATCGAATAACTGGAATACTATGATGAACCACTGTGTTACGCACCAGCAGTATCAGAAAATTTACGAATCAGAGTAATGGCATGCTAAAGAATAAAGTTATCTAACTCCTCCGCTATATCCCGCCAATATTCAGGCAGGCTGTTATACGGTACTCGGTACGCAGCAGTAATCCCATCTATTGGAGATGAGTGGCAGCATAAGAGACAAAGAATATCATAACAAACAATGGTCAATTTAATGTTACTGTTGATCAATTTTATGAGCTTTCGATATTTTAGGCCTTCACATGTAGTTTTCTTCCTACTCTGAAATACCACTCTTATCATAAACGGTACGGTAAAACTGAATAAAACATAAATGATCGGAAATTGTACTCTTCATAACTTTTGTTGTGTAGTACTTTTCGATATGACCAATAACATAGGGATTTAGAAATTAAATTTTAGGCGCATTCCTCTAAACTACCATTTCATTCAGAGTGAATAAAATTGTTTATAGCTTAGACTGTAGTTTCTTATTCGCCGACTCTATACACCAATTTTCACCAAATCCTGTTTACCCATTTTCTCGTGGCTCGGAGTTGATATGGACTTGGCAACAAAAATACAAATTCATGAATATCTCTGTTATCATAGCCAGTACGGTAAAAATGTATAAGACATAAATGATCGGAGATTTAATTCTATACGACTTTAGTTATGTAATATTTATCGATAGGACCACTAATGACGTAATTATCTGAGAACCTAATTTTAAACGCGTACACACATACATACATACATACAGACAGACAGACAGAAAATACGGAAAAGTAAAAAGAAAATGTCCTTGTTACTGTGGATGTGACCGTTACAGAAATACCATTATTTTTAAATTCTGAGCAATGTACAGACAAAACTCTTATTGTATATATATAGATGAGCAAATGTTGGACTGCTGGTATTTGGAATTGGAAATTGAAGATAGTGTAAAAAGTACGTTATTGACATCAAATTTTACTGGAATATACATTAATATGCAGCTTAGCATCTTTGTCCCTGGCATCTTTCCACTTAATCACATCTACTTCCGAAACATTGCTTACCCAGTGTCTCTGGAGGTATTGAATGCAGCAGAATATTCTTTCGGTATACCCCAATAGATCTGTTCCCTAGATTTATCGTGAGAACTTCAATCGCCAATGTATAAAATCGAAAAGAACAACTTCCAAATATCTGCCGCGTGTATTAAAACTGCACCAGATCTCTTCTAGCATAGACTGCGGTCTTCTAAGAGATGAATTGATCGTATGTTTTAGAAGTTTTCTTTTTGCAGCTGAACAAGAGATTCTCAGATGATAACTATTTGTATATAACGTTACTCTGGTGATGGGCTAACAGGCAGGAGAAGCAAGTAGCTAGTGAGCGTTTTAACTTGTAGCTGCTTCCACAGTACGAAATGCTTTCATGTTCACAGTTGTTAATAGAGTGCTTTTATTTGCAACATACCTGTCATAGCTAATCTGTTTTATTCGTATTAGCATTTTTTTTTTAAATCTACAGTAACTGCCTGATCATTTCGAGAAAGTAGCAAAGGTAATAACCATTTAACCCCTTGTGCATGTTTTGTGGGATGTAAATTGATAATCGAGCACAGGGTTGTTTCATAATATCCGTACTAAGAAGTATTTAAACTGAAAATAATATAGGGTCAGTTTGTGGAAATTTGCTTCCTAACTACATAATTTATTTTTAATAAATGTTATTTTTTGTTAAAATCTGCAAGACACAAAATCTCAGTATTCAACATTTGTAGTAATTCTTGAGTATATGAAAACAAATGTTTACAATATCTGTAGCTTGTGTTACTATATCTTGTAATTAAAAAACAAAGTAACAAATAGAGAGTTTTAAAATTCATATTCCATTGAGCGAAAGATAGAGAAAACGTTCATCTATGACGGATGGATGAGTTAATTGCACGTGAATTCTACCTATCATAAAAAACAGACATATTATGTGTTTACAATTTTTCAAGATGGCTATAAAATGGTGTATGGCTTTTAGTGCCGGAAATGTACAGGTGCCAGGAGCAAGTCTTTTGAATTGACGGCCGTAGGCGACTTGCGTGTCGTGATGAGGATTAAATGATGATGAAGACGACACATATACCTAGCCCCCGTGCCAGCGAAATTAACCAATTATGGTTAAAATTCGCGACCCTGCCGGAAATCGAATCCGGGACTCCTGTTACCAAAGGTCAGCACGGTAAGCATTTAGCCATGGAGCCGGACAAGATGGCTATGAAGTAACAGTACTCTAAATTCTATAGTAGGGAGTAGTCAAAGAGTGCAGTATCTCTGCTTCGAAACGAAGTTTGTTGTACATTATTACTAGAAAAGTTTCAATGGAATAGTAGTGCACCATTTCAGCATTTACACGGTAATTTATAACTGTTAGGTTCTTCAATCTGCCGAAACTAACTTTGATCAAATAAATGTATAAACTACCTGAAATATAAAACATATGATAACAGTATTACATATGAAAAAGAAACAACTTAATAGAATGAATGTTTCGATCTTGAAAGAACATCATGAGATTCTATCAAATCGCACTCAGATATTATGTTTCATTCTTGAAAGAACATCATCAGACTCTATCAAATCGCACTCAGATATTATGTTTCATTCTTGAAAGAACATCATCAGATTCTATCAAATCGCACTCAGATATTATGTTTCATTCTTGAAAGAACATCATCAGATTCTATCAAATCGCACTCAGGTGTTATGTTTCATTCTTGAAAGAACATCATGAGATTCTATCAAATCGCACTCAGATATTATGTTTCATTCTTGAAAGAACATCATGAGATTCTATCAAATCGCACTCAGATATTATGTTTCATTCTTGAAAGAACATCATCAGATTCTATCAAATCGCACTCAGATATTATGTTTCATTCTTGATAGAACATCATCAGATTCTATCAAATCGCACTCAGATATTATGTTTCATTCTTGATAGAACATCATCAGATTCTATCAAATCGCACTCAGATATTATGTTTCATTCTTGAAAGAACATCATCAGATTCTATAAAATCGCACTCAGATATTATGTTTCATTCTTGAAAGAACATCATCAGATTCTATAAAATCGCACTCAGATATTATGTTTCATTCTTGAAAGAACATCATCAGATTCTATCAAATCGCACTCAGATATTATGTTTCATTCTTGAAAGAACATCATCAGATTCTATCAAATCGCACTCAGATATTATGTTTCATTCTTGAAAGAACATCATCAGATTCCATCAAATCGCTCAGATATTTATGTGCTTTTCTGTTTAAATATTAAGGAAAGTTCCAGATATCAAGTTGCAAAGTATTTAAATAGAAATAAACAAGAGCTGACGTTATGTTTATATCCCACAAATGTGCAGTGTAGATTCGCTTATGCTCTAACTTTAGTTGCTTGCTCAATACTTTTCATTGCAGGGCGTGCCCGTTCGAGTGGAACAACCCTCATCCGTGCAACCCCGATCCTGACGAGCTGGAGAACAGCTTCAATTTAATCAACTGTTTGTGGTTCTCGATGGGCTCTATCCTAGGTCAGGGCTGTGACATCTTGCCCAAGTAAGCCTGGATTCCACCGTCTGGCAACTAAATATTCACAAACTCAAACGATTATTTTGGAATTCTCTCCGTACCTTACAACCAATGGAACTGTCTCCTGTGGAAAATTCGGATCATTCGGATCATTAGGACATTCTTCATGTATTGAAGTGCATACTTGTTTCGTAAGTTTAGGAATGTCTCATCTGAATGTCTAGTGCATAGATACCTCTCAGTCACAGATGTTCACCGTGGAATTTCCACATGTATATAGGTCCATCCCGTGACCCGTTTCTGTATGGGGTCGGGTATGAAGTGAGATCAGCGTTAGTAGTTGGATTTTACGACAGGAGACGTCAAATTAATAAGGTGATATATGAAAATAGGAAGGAGAGGTGCTGGTGATTATTGTTTTAAAAGGAAGTACAACAAGGCAAACTTCCTCCACATAACATTAATCACAGAGAAAAATGGAAGAGATCTGGCACTTCAAAAAAGGAGATATCGTCCAAAGAAAGACAAGGGCCTCGGAGGGAATGAAAATGAAAGACTGCCTAGCCCTCGCAACCTAATAGCGTCGGGGGCAGAAAAGAACAAGATTCGACAAAGGGAGGTCGGAACGATATTTATTTATTTATTTATTTATTTATTTATTTATTTATTTATTTATTTATTTATTTATTTATTTATTTATTTATTTATTTATTTATTTATTTATTTATTTATTTATTTATTTATTTATTTATTTATTTATTTATTTATTTATTTATTTATTTATTTATTTATTCACGAAGCACAAGATACAGCTACACTGAGCAAATTTCACTTGCACTGTCAACAGACTAATTAACAAATGTAAACTTTTATAATAAAATATAACAAACATAACAAAATATAACAAGATCAGGTACACAGCCTACTAATGACAACTGTCCAAATCGGAAAACCACGTGAATATCCATGTTCATAGCCAAATCGTCGTGGGTCAAGATGACGGTATAATCCCTTCACATCAACTTATCTTTAAGAGACTATTTACACCCCTCTCGAATATGCTTTTATGTGATGCTATATCAAGCTCTTGTCTCCTACTAATATTGTTAAAGACTGTTGGGAGGCGGATTAGGAAAGATCGTTGAAGTATTGAGTGCTGAGTGTGGGGAATGTGGAGAAGATCTTTGGTTCTGGGGGAGCGGAAAGGAACACGGAGACAGAAGAGTGAAACAAGCTGTTCCGAGCGGTAATGCCCATTCAAAATCCCGTGGAGGAAACTCAGGTCAGCTACATGTCACCTGATGTGCAGCGGTGACACATTGCTCTTAATACCTGCTGCGTAGACAGATTTCTGAGCTTGGGGTTCCTGTACCTTACAACTGCAGCAAAGAAGGATACTGTTCTGTCTAACTGGTTAGTGTTGAAGGTGGAAGCTGTTGTCCAAATCGGAGGGCAGTAGTTTAAGAGAGGTTGAATGATAGTGAGGAAGAAGTGACGAAGAGCAATGGGCTCAGAAATTTCTGTGGAGCGGTAGAGGATGCCTAGTAATTGCATAGTCTTGGTTGTATGTTTCTATGGGGGTCTTAAATTGTAATTTTGTATCGAATATTACACCTAGGTCACGCTGTTGCGTAACTACAGTGATGGGCTTGTCGAATAGGCAATATGATGTCGGTAGAGGAGATTTACATAGTGTTATGGTCATGTGGTTGCATTTTTGTTGATTGGAGATAAGTTTCCAAGTACGGCATCAGTTCGAGAGGGCATTAAGTGAGGACTGTAGAAGAGCTGCATCTGCTGGATTCCTGATCTCCGTAAATATCTTGCAGTCGTCAGTGAAAGTAGGGTATTCGCTGTTTCGTTGAGTTCGGACGGCAGATCGTCCATAAACAAGGAAAACAGCAAGGGGCCAAGAGCACTGCCTTGTGGGACACCGGAGGTGGCTGGTAACCATGAGGAGGAAGTGCCTGATATTACCACTCTCTGCCAGCGGTTATTCAGGTAACCAGCAAGAAGGATCAGAAGACTTCCATGTACATTAAATCTTTCGGGGAGTTTATGTAGCAACAGAGTATGGTCTACAGAATAGAAATCTTTCGAATTGTCTACATAGCAGATATGCAGCTGCGATTTAGCTGCAATGGCATGTGATGCAAAGCTATGCAGAGTGGCCAGGTTTGTTAGACAAGAGCCACCTGATAGAAAACCGTGCTGCTTGGTTGAGATATAGGGCAAGGAAAATGCGAGGAGACTCTGGTGTATATTTTTTTCAAAGATAAAGGATAGTGTGGAGAGAACAGATATTGCCAGGTAAGATGAAAAATTAAATTTGTTGCCTGATTTGAGAAGTGGAACAATAATTGCCTGTTTCCAGGTAATAGGAACCGGCACATAGCCTACTCATGTCGAATAGCACCAAGGGGTGTGCTCAAGGCTTAATGTCGCCACCCGACGGAACAATCACCATAAACTATGTTATGTTATCGTTAATATCTGAATAAATAAAATTACTCAAAACTTAATAAATATTTAATAAAAATAATTAATCGAAATGTCCGTAGTATGGGCGCCAGAGTTTACCAGAATGGATTCCTCGAATTTTGATAGAGCATGATAATAATTCTTTCTCTCCCAGGGTGTGTACATAAAAGCTGCGTACTGGTACATCTGCTTCCGGTATTACTCCACCTTCTGAAAACAACTAAATAGGTAGAAACTGCACCTAGGTTCATCAATAATCTCAATAAAATCCGTGCTTGAACACCTCATCAACACACCAAAATATACATTTAATACACACACCAAATATTGCTGGAAGACTCCATATTTACAACAGCAATGAAAACAGTGGGAAAACAAAAGCGAGGACTAAGCCACTATTCGCAGTTTGTCCGTTGAACAATGCGCATATATGTAGATAAGTACCCTTCACTATTTCTGTGTATCAACACGACTTGTAGATTCTCATAATTGGCACTTATTACATCACACAGACACTGTACCTCATAATACTGTGTTCACTGACTCTAACACTTGTTTTAAAGACATATTCACTTGAGCAACACACGCTTGTCGTTCTAAAACGTAAATTCAGGAAATTCAGTTATATAGCACCTTCCGACTTTCACGAACATATAATACCAAGCCGCCACAAGAGATACAATACCCAGCACCTAAGCACTCCACAGTTTGTAGGTCAACCACGTTCCGCAAACATAATAACAGCCACGTCCTCCAAACGTTTGAGGTCCAGTCCAGTCCAGTCCAGTGTATGCAGCAGTGTCACTCCAGTACCGAATACTCCTCGCCGTGTGATCACATGCATATATAGACATCAGCTTCCCCCTTCCTCTCACATGATACGTGTAGATTGATCCTGGCCAGCCAATCATGAGTAGATCCTCTCGTGAAGACCACGCCCTGAACCTATTCGTGGCCCCAACACAAAAACACCATCAACGGACTCTGGGGTGTTTCACGTGAGTCATCGAAACTTTCCGACTACAACAATAAGTCCACCTCGTCAGACTCTGGACTATACACATGACTCATCCTAATTTTCCAAGTATGAATAGCAATGATTTTCCCAGCCTTTGTACAAAACAAATTACTTATACCACATTTGGAAATCTTCCAGCTTACAATATTAAGAATAAGCGTACAAATGAAATAATAATAATAATAATAATAATAATAATAATAATAATAATAAATCGAATACTGACAATAATATCTCTCACTTCTAAATACAGTGCGAGTACTATCACAATATGCCATCACTCGATACGAGAGGTTTGGTATTGAATCCAGGCTTTTGGCATGCAATCTAGTGATCACAAATTATTGTAAACCACCACCTCTCGTACCCGGACGGCCATAATTCTGATGGTGAATTTTGTTTAGATCAACGGGACTCGAACCGGCTAACCACGACGTCAGATCCTGTAGATTTGACACCTTAACGATAACGATCATGACCACCGGGTAGGCTGTGGAATTTCCATATATTAGGTATAATTAAGGCTTATTATCGTGGTGGTTATAAATAACTGTAGGTGACAATAAATTCTGCTGATCCAGTCTTTTTGATATGGGGCACGAAAATGTATTAATGTGGGTCACATCACTATTTATCTATTAGATGTCACACAAACACAGGTAGGTTTTCAATCACTGTTCACATAGATCTATACAACAGGGGAAAGATATAATGCAACGTAAAGGTCATTATGATTAATGTTCATAACAATCTTCACTTACTCATTCCACCATATTTCCAACATACGGTGAAAACGAGGTATTCAAAAAAATTATTTTTCACTCCATGGTAATTTTGTGAGAGACCAAAATGGGTTCACTATAGACCATAAAACAATATGAAACTCCTCACAAATGAAACCTCAGCGCCCTGTGACTCGTCTCCTGAAAATTTCCGAAGTGTAGCAACTTGTATATATCTCAACATATGACGAATGAATTTCAACACTTTCTCGCTGATCAAAATTTTCTACGGGAGATGGTTTCTTTTGATAATTCTTATGGGTTTGGAACTACTGACAAGCTAAGCAACAGAGTAGATTATGTCTGCTCTGATCATCGGTTAGTGATATCTGTACTATCTTCATTTTTTCTCAAAAATACTCAGTTTAAATAAACAGTGTTATAATGATGAGTTGTAATACTTGAGGAAGCACCCTGTGATACAACGAATGATAACTCAATTTTAGAAAGTAATTATCCTTCTACAGAATGTTACAGTACACAGAAGAAAAACAAAACTCCGGAGAAATAATACATAGTGGTATAGAAAATAGATCATAAAATTTCACAAAGTTTCAATCTGAGTAAATTCTGTACCTTTTAGAACAATATATCCAATACACGGACTATAAATCTTAATACTTCTAACCATAAGTACTGTGCCTAATAACTATGAAAAATCTTTGTAACTCTTTAAAAATAGTGTGTGTATAAATATTTCCCTCAATGCATAAAATTGTAATAGTTTACTCTGTTCCAGAATCTCATCGGAATATTCAAGAGCCGACTTACAAGTGACTGTCACTCGAACAGAAGCTGTTCCCCGACGAATGAAATGTCTCTTTATAGAAATTCTGGCCTAATAATGCCTTCCTCCATGGATCTTCATCACAGGTCGCATGTATTTCCTTATGCAAGTTTCACAAGATCTCACCGTTTATCATTTCTTTAGGTGTAAATCGAATCTTGTTGAACTCATAATCATTGTGTTGTTAATTGTGAACTTATACAACAAAAATTACTTATCTAGTTAGCAAAGAGCCAGAACTAGGAAAGTGAATACATTATGGAAAGGGACAAATGTTAACTACAATTGAATGCTAATATATTATGTTTTAAACGAATTGTTTTTCGTTGTAATTGCTCTTCAAGAAATGTCTAAAACATTAACTTTTTAAAAGTTGCAATTACTAGAGGAATTAGCGCTGATAATGTGACCCGTCTGTAATTAAGGAAAACGTTAATAGGGAATGAGAGAGTATGCTGGCGATCAGTGCAGAAAACCGGTCCAGATATTTAGAATCAGCATTTCTATCTTGATCCTACTTCGAAGGGCTGGACATCTTGTACTTTTCCCTCTGATTAGTGTTGACGAGGATAATTGGCAAGTTGTGCTTCCTAATAAAACAATAAAATAACCACTACCACCTGACGATATTCCGCAGCTCCTGGCTGTCCTGGAAGTTTGCCGCAAATTTAGGCAAGAGTAACCGTGAAATTTGTGAGAAATGTTGAAATTGTGAAAAATCTATAGTATTTCACTGCACGCTCTAAGAATAAAGGTATCCAACGACGAAGGATATGAAAATAAAATACTCCTTAGGACTCACAAATCTAATATCGTCAGGGTGGGAAAGAAACAAGAGCTGAACACGGGATATCGGATAGAAAAGACGAAACTGAGGAGTCTGGAAGAAAGCGAAAGCGATACCAGACTCAGCTGGAGGGTCCGTGGCCACCACACATACTGTTAAGTTGAAAAGCCCTGGATCCCGCTTTTAGTCGCCTTTGCGACACATGGGGTACAGCGGAAGTACTCTACTGCTTCCAACCACGAGGCGAGAAATATTGCCACTAAGAAACACGAACATGAACAAGTACTCATTGCGTCGGACATTATCACGTAATACAATAAGCAAGGTGACATAACTGAGGTGTAACACAAAACATCTGAAATGAGACAGTAACCCGTCACTGTCTCGGCAGATTCAAACGGAGTTTTTCTCTTCCCGAATGTCATGTCGTCCCTGCGGAGCCAAAACCGTGAATGTGACAATGCTCTTCCTATCCATTAATTCCCTTAAGACTGGTCACGCCTTCCAGCCACATACTGATATACAGACCATCAGAACAATTTTGCTAGAGTTCATTTTCTTTTACACACCTTACTGTACCGTACCGTAGGCATATGTGTTTGAATGACATATTTGCCCACTGCTAGAGTATGGTGTATTTAAGGTTCACTTTCCTTTACACACGCACGTGGGAGAATGAACTCAATGAAAAATTGCTCTGGTGGACTTTTTTTTTTTTTTTTACAATTTGCTTTACGTCGCGCCGTCACAGATAGGTCTTATGACGATGGTGGGATAGGATGCCTAGGAGTGGAAAGGAAGCGGCCGTGGCCTTAATTAAGGTACAGACCCAGTACTTGCCTGGTGTGAAAATGGGAAACCACGGAAAACCATCTTCAGGGCACCCGACGGTGGGGTTCAAACCCACTATCCCCCGGATGCAAGCTCATAGCTTCGCCCACCTAACCGCACTGCCAACTTGCCCAGTCTTAAGGGAAATAATGGATACAAAGAGCATTGTCAAATCCGCGGTTTTGGCAGAGCACCGAGGATGTGATTTTCGTTTCTTATTCCGATAGACGATTTTGGTTTTGTACAATTCTCGCTCGAACGAAGACGTCCATTGTGGGACACTGTGCAATTGCCATAACAATTGAAGACCCTCCAAGACATGTGGCTGGGAATACATTGATGACCACCTATAACTTTTCAAGTGTTTTTCTAAAAAGATACCTGAGGGTACTAATGTATCATAAAATTGCCACAAAGGAAGCCTAAGAATACTGTAAAAAGTAAAAAAAAAACTTAAAACCATGCAGAATTTATCGACACCTCGTCTTCTGACAATGCCCTTCCAGTCCATTATTTTCATGGAGACTGGTCACGCCTCCTAGCCCCTTGTGGATATGCAGTCCATCAGAACAATTTTCGTTGTCTTCATTTTGGTATGCCTGTGTATAAAAGAAAATGAACCTCATACAGGGTGTATCCGTGATAATATTACAAATTGTCAGGGATGATGGAGGACGGTAAATGGATCAATTTGAGATAAGAAACCGTGGTCCGGAAACGTTCCAGTCAAAAGTTATTAATAATTCAAGTTTGTAACGTCCGTCCATTCTTAACAGTTGCCGGGGTGTCGGAATTTCGTCCCACAGTAGTTCTTTAACGTGCCGGAAGCCAACGACATGGGGCTGTCACCTTTAAACACTCTTTAAGCCACCGACCTCAGTCAGTTTGAACCCGTTAACTTGGGATTAGTAAACCAACCTCGTATCCACTACACAACTGTGGCCGCCAGTCAAAAGTTATTAATAATCCGTGTTTGTAACGTCCGTCCATTCTTAACAGTCGCCGGGGTGTCGGAATTTCGTCCTGCAGTAGTTCTTTAACGTGCCGGAAGCCAACGACATGGGGCTGTCACCTTTAAACACCCCTAAAAGCCACCAACCCGTTAACTTGAGATTAGTAAACCAACGCCGTATCCACTACGCCACTGTAGCCGCCAGTCAAAAGTTAAAGCAAAAGTCGGTCTGATACCTCCATCTGTACTGTACACTACATGTGCTAAGAGTACAGTAGAGGGGAGACAATCCCGACTAGCAGAAGAGGCTAGGATAATAACTCAACGACTCCAATGCAGATGACGTACAGTGTACTGACGTGATCGCTTTGCGTTGTCTGTACTATACACTACATGTGCTAAGAGTACAATAGAGGGGAGACAATCCCGACTAGCAGAAGAGGCTAGGATAATAACTCAACGACTCCAATGCAGATGACGTACTGTGTACTGACGTGATCGGTTTGCGTTGTCTGTACTGTAGGCTTCAGACTATGTTTACGGGTTGAAGTATTACGTTGATCAGCCGTGTCCAAATGGACGGACGGACGGACATTAAACAACTTGGATTATTAATAACTTTTGACTCGAACGTTTCCGGACTACAGTTCCTTATTTCAAATTGATCTATTTGCCTTCATCATCGCTTGTAACATTATCACGGATACATCCTGTATACAGTATACTGTATAAATGCTAAATACATCATGCAAACATACAACCCTACAGTACTGTGTGGTTAAGTTCACTTCCCTTTACATGTAACCATAGAAAAATGAACACAACGAAAATTGTTCTGTTGGACTGCATATCCACAAGTGGCTGGAAGGCGTGACCTGTCGTAAGGAATCTTATGGACAGGAAGAGCATTTAGAAATACAGTAGGCGACAATATGAAATAAAGTGTGTAGCATTCAGTGAACTTAAATGTTTTGAAAAGTATAGTTTTTTCATTCGAAAATTTTAATGTGGCTCGAATTACAACAGTCAAAAATCACGATCAGGTTGTAATAACATACGCTTCCTTTCATCCTTGAAAGTATTGCTTGTCACTTTAATTGGAGGATACTTTCCTTTTATTTCCTAAGTATCTCAATCCAAACGGAAAGCGATCTTGTAAAAGAATGATGGAGTACAACAGTAGCCTTAATGAAAAGATCTTACGGTCGTTCTCTTCAAGGCGTCCTGCAATATCGTTTCTGAGAATAAAACATTTTCCTTCACAGGACAATATGAAGCCAATTAAGCCACTGGGTGTAGTTTTTAATGACATGACTTATTAAAGAATGCATAGAGCATGAATTGTTAACTCGATATGTATTGTCTAGACTGAAGAAGGTGAAGTACAGACCGGTCTTTGAGTCTGCCCTGTTCTCGACGTGGGTGATGACTCTCAAGATTAGAGAAAGAGGGTCCGCTCAAAGTGAGAATCACCGGGCGGGAAAGAACACAATAGCTGAGAGAAGTACTCGGAGAAAATCTTGTGAAACTTAAATAACATAAGAATATACAATAGCGCCTGTGAAGTGAAGTGTACGCTTAAGGGTGGTGCGCAGCTAACTCTCCAGTTTCTTGCAGGATAAGCCCGTATGAGTGGGTCAGCAAACATCCCTGCCAAGCCGAGCCGTCGGAACTCGTAAACAGTCTGTCCATGAAAAATTCCATCTGGCACAACTGCGGCTCTCTAATGCAACAGGGTTCGGATATTGCTCCACAGTAAGACTGACGTTTCAAACACTTAGATGGAAGCTCAGGAATGTCGGTACTAACACCAGTGTCGGGAGCTTCAGTCGTTCATACTGCTTAAATAAAAACTAATAGATGGACTGATGCCTACAGAGTGCATTATTTAAAATTAGAAGTAAACTTGCAATCATGTCCTTCTAATCTGACATACCACACCCACAACCTGTAGAAAGTACAGTGGTCTGCCGTTGAATTAGGAATTCACGTCTTTATCTATATTTAATGAAAATATACGAACTTCTCAGAGGGTTTCGTCACCACCGAGGACGCAATGTTATAATACCTCACCACAGTAGGCCTACAAAATCAGTTAGCCCTCTTTACACCACACTAAAATTTATAAAATCTCTTTCTCAATTTCTTCTATTTCCTTTCTGAACTAGTCATTGCCCACGATTTGCTTCCAAGCAAATGCCATGCACCAGACAAAAGTCTTCAAAAAATTTTACTAATTTGCATACCAATGCTTGAAGTGAGCAAATTTCTCTTGTTAAGAAAGGCCTTTTTTGCTTGTGCTACTCTGTATTTTATGACCTCTTTACTCCTGCCATCGTTAATTATTCTACAACACAAGTAACAGTACTCCCCTACTTCCTTTAAGATTTCATTTTCTTACCTCCTATTTTCTACATCACCTGACCTTGTTCGGTCACGTTGCCTTACTTTCGTTTTTGATTGATATTATATATTTGCCTAATCCATGCTATTCAGCAGTTTTTCCAGATATTCAGTTGAAAATGAAATAACATTATCATCGGCAAATATGAGAGTTTCAATTTCTTCTCCATGGGTTGTGATTCCTTTCCCAAATTCCTTTCTGAGTTTCTTTACCGCCTGGAAAAGGAAAGGTGATAAACTACAGCCCTGCCTCACTCCTTTCTAAGATGTAGCTTCTCTTTCATTGGTATCTATTCATACTACTGCAAACGCAAACTGACTTTTGTACAGACTGTAGACAATATCCAAAGTAAGATTTCATGGAATACCGCAATCTCAAGTTACGAATACGTGGCTGAAGTACTGCCACTGTTGTTACAATACTATATATTTGTAATCATTAATAATCCATTTGTGTTCACACAAGACACGAGGTAGTGTTCCTGAGTTCTTATTTTGATAAACGTCCTCTTACCAGCAAGCAAAAACAATGACAAATTAAGAAAAAATTTAAGAAATCATAATTCAATAGCAGGTCACTGTATAGAACAATGAAGCGTTCACCAGAAAACCCATACTGAGAGGGCTTTTTGGTGAAAACATATTCTAATTAAAATAACAAATTCCAGTAAATTCCACTAAATTTTAACACGTCTCTATCCCATGATATTACTTATAAAATTATTATTATTATTAGGTTCGTTACGGCCCCTGAGGATCACGAGTGACTTGTTCGGTACGTCTTCTTTCTTCCCAATACCTCTTCATTCTCTCACTCCTTCTCTTTCTCTCGGCTTCCGTGATTTGAATCTGGATCCTGGTGTCTGTCCATCTGTGAGCTTCCACGAGCTTTTTGTATTTGGACCTATCCTGAACTGTCATCGGTGGATATTTTTCCTTTATGCTAATAGTCTCCCAATCTTCTCTGACTTCTTTCATCCACTTATTTCCAGTTAAGCAGGTTGCATTCCATATCTTCTTCGTCAGCCTACTGTCATCCATCCCCATGAGATGTCCAACAAATCCTTACCTTATCTTTCTTATCACACTCGAGATCGGTTCTATACTCGCATATAGTTCCTGCCTTGATCTGTGTACCCAGATTTCACCTTGCTTTTTGGTGCCCCATATATGTCTCAAGATTCTTCTTTCCTCCTTCTCCAATTGTATGCATGCTCTCTTGCCCAACGTCAGCGTTTCAGTTGCATATAATGCAGCATTCCTGATGGTTATCATGTAGTGTCGCAGTTTGGCGTTCCTCGAGAGATTCTTCTTCCCATATGTAGTCATGGCTGCATATCGTAGTTTCAGCAGCAGTTGAGCTCTGTCTGTGGTACTTTTGTTGCTTTGTACTTTACCCGTGATGTTCTCACCTAGGTACCGGAAGCTGTCGACTCTTTCTACCACTTGGCCTTTTACATTCCAATCGGACTTCGTATTCAGTACCTTCGTCTTGTTGTAGGCTATTTTTAGACCAACCTTTGCTGCAGTCTCTGCAGCGCCGCAAATGTTCTTTTTCAGGCACAAACGTCGCCATGATCACTGAACGATACAACACAGACGCTAGTGTTTGGCGGACTCAACCTGTGTGTGTTGGTAGGTTAATGTCAGACGAACAAACTGACGTATGTGTCAAATTCTTTCGCTGTGTACTGTTCGCTGGCGACATCTCTTAGTAAAACCAGAAAAGACTTATGCATACACCTGGTAAATGGAAATTGACCAAATATAGATCAAGCCATGAACAAAGCAACAGGACAGGAAAGAAAGGGAAGAAGTAGTTCGGTGAAGAATGCAAATAAGCTTTAGAAGCACAGAATAAAACATGTGAGAATAAGTGTAGGAATACTTCTTTTTTTGCTATTGGCTTTACGTCGCACCGACACAGATAGGTCTTACGGCACCGATGGGACAGGAAAGGCCTAGAAGTTGGAAGGAAGCGGCCGTGGCCTTAATTAAGGTACAGCCTCAGCATTTGCCTGGTGTAAAAATGGGAAAACATTGAAAACCATTTTCAGGGCTGCCGGCAGTGGGGTTCGAACCCACTATCTCCCGAATACTGGATACTGGCCGCACTTAAGCAACTGCAGCTATCGAGCTCGGTGTAGAAATACTTGGTCCAGCAATATGGAATATAAGGGAACTAGAAGGAAAGCTAAACAACTCTTTGAAAAGAGCGAGAAGAATAACAAAGAAAACCTGAAGAAATCCGGGAAATATCTTTGGAGAAATGGAGTACGTAAATTTTGTAAAGGAGTACGTATAGTTAAATGTGGGTTTCAGCCTCGAAAGACCATTTCCAAACATAAGGATGGAAACATCGTAAATAAGGAAAGATCAGCACCGAAGACAGAGTAAATACTTCAGATAGCTACTGAATGAGGAAGTTACTACATGGGAGTTACAAGAGGAGATAATTACATGAAGGAACTGAACCACTAATTGCTAAACTGCGTTTCAAGATATTGCGGACATCATTAAGAAAAGTAAAGAATAGAAGAGCACAAGGAGAGGATGCAATCTCTGCAGAACTTATCAAACAGAGTGGTAGATCTCTATGAAATGAAATTTATCAGCTACTGAACATTGTTTGAGAAACTGAGGATAGGCCAGGAGATTGGCATACAGCTATGTCCTATACACAAAA
Organism: Anabrus simplex; assembly: GCF_040414725.1. Taxonomy (NCBI): domain Eukaryota; kingdom Metazoa; phylum Arthropoda; class Insecta; order Orthoptera; family Tettigoniidae; genus Anabrus; species Anabrus simplex. Next base: position 399,145,435 of record NC_090267.1, on the reverse strand, counting down.
AGGGAGACAAGCTGGTGTGTAACCATTATAGAGATATATCACACTTGACATTTATCAACGTATTAGTAAAAGGTATGGAAACTTATGCTGAATGCATAGTGTTGGCGATTACCGACGTGGATTCAGGAAGGTCTGAGGAACAAAAGGTCAAATATTTGCTTAGGCAAATCCTTGAAAAGACGTATAAGGTTAACGTGCGCCAGCTGTATATAGTTTAAAAGACAGCGTATGAGATTATACATCGAGGAAAGCTCCTTGAAATCTTGCGAGAGGTGGAAATACAAATGATGGTGATTAAATTAGTAAGGAAAACTCTTCATAAAACAAACAATATCTCTCTTTAACTTGTGCATGAAAAATATTATGAAGACTGTCACCCATGAAGAAATCATCTTTAGTCTAACAAGACGGTGTTTGTCATATGCAGATGACGAAGTAGTGCTGGGATGAACACATGCATATTTCGCATGAAAATGTTATCGACCAAATGGACATGAACCGGATAACCACAATGTCAGACCATATTACAGACTTCACGCCTCAACAGTCATGGCCACCAGGCGGGCTGTTTCATTTAAGACGATCAATGATCTGAAACTTACCTTGGAAAGCGTTTTACAGTATTCTACGTATATTTTATACAATGTTTCTTTACGTCGCACCGACAAAAATAGGTCTTATGGCGAAGATGGGATAGGCTAGTAATGGGAAGGAAGCCACCGTGGCCTTTATTAAGGTGTGAAAATAGGAAACCTCGGAAAACCATCATCAGGGCTGCCAACAGTGGGGTTCGAACCCACTGTCTCCCGAATGCAAGCTTACAGCTACGTGACCCAAACTGCGCGGCCACTTGCTCGGTATTCTGCGTATAGGAACTAATCAACCATCTCTTCTTCCTAATCTCAAACAAGTTATTTTTTCGACTGCTTTTTTCATTTAATTTGTGCACTCAATTTGCTACAAATATTTGTGGTAGCTCTCTGTGGTATCAGTCCTAAACCTTATTGCATTTAATAATAAACTGAATGTTAGATATCAAGAAGCAGATGCCAATTTATTAAACTGTAGAACAGAACAGGAATGGTATTACTTTTTAGATGCAATAACACTTCACTGTTAATGTTCAATTATAGGACAGAATACACAATAGCACAATTGTTCTATTCTATGTCAATAAAGACATATGCAAAAGTATCCTGCAATAGTAACTGGCAAGACTAAAATTTGGCATGTAGCTTGTAGACTACAGTATTTAGTTTACAGAAGTGCACTATCTGTGACATGAGCATAACACGCACGTTAGTTATTGTATAACGATTACATTTTATTTTTCAAGTGTAATATGTATAATTCATTTGATTTTGAATATCAAGTACCTAATGAAAGCATTCTACGCATACTGTTATCAAAGTAAAAATGTTGTATTAATTTCATGATTACCCATCGGCAGAGTTCATCCAGAAGAACATTAAGTTTTTTAAAAACTTATTTTTGAGGTTAAATGTCGACACTGACTATGGCTATTCTGAATCCTCGGTTCTCTTACTAACTTGACCTATTTTAACCCTAGATCCAGATCCAAATAAGTACAGTACAGTGATAACAGTGATAGAAAATGCCAGACAACGTTCACATAACAATTATAGCAAGCTAATGACGGATATTTATGACGCCTTTGATTCATATAATTTTAAAAGTTTAGGTCTTCCTATTTATATAAATAGGTATTCGGAACTCTTCCATTCCAAATATCTTGTTCTCTTAAATCCTTCACTAATGTAATTTCCTACAACTAAGATCCAGAAATGCAACTGTAGACACAATATCAATTACATTTTGAAATACTGTATATGTAAATGAATATTTCGTGTATTTTATTGCATCTAAAGCTGGTAACAAACTAACCTGCCAGCTTTCAAAATGTTCGAAAGGAGAATAAATTTCTGGTCTATAGCTGTGTGTCTAGAGCAGGGCCTCTCAGGGTGCATGCGCTTGGTGCATGCACTGTGCACGGTGCAAAAGACGACTGCGCTTGGTTGACCAGAGTGCAGCCCCCCACTCCTCGATTTGGAGCAATAGCGCTGTCTCTCTCTTTCCCCACGCCTGTCTCGCTCGCTCTCCCTGTCTCCCTCTTCCTCACTTGCTCCGTAGCGTTCCAAATCCGAGCCGAGTTGAGACGAGTTGAGCCGAGCTTAGCCGAGTAGCCCAGAGACGAAGCGTTGGTCCGAGTCGAGCCGAACAGGAGCGATGCACAGTGCACGGAACTCTTGCGCCTCCATTTGCACGCGTGAGATTTTGGGCGTTTGAGAGGCCCTGGTCTAGAGCATAGATGTGGGAAATTAAATTCTAGAACAGACTTAGCTCCAATCTACAAGTGTTTATTCATATTCAAGAACGCATATTCTACAGTTTTTACTCTACTACAATATCAGTAAAATTCAGTTGTTAAGCTAATGGAGTCACCTCAAAGTAGGACTTCAGTATAGTTACTGCTGATTACGAGATCCATGGTATTTTCCGGAACATGTACACTTCCTTTGATGAAAATATTTCTGTTTTTACAATATATTGTTTTTGCTTTTCTTTCTTTTCTTGGAAATGTGTAAAATCATCCGTTGTTTTCAAGTATTCCAGAAAATGACACCAACAAAGAAAGCTTGTGCAAATTGCAGCTTCTTGACGAAATAATTAAAAATTTTAAAAAGTTATAAATGAAGCTGAAATCGAACGCTCTTTACAAAAGAGTTGTAAGCAATCTTCAAATAACGAAACGTTGTTTTATTTGAATGGAATATAATATACTGTATCCTGTATAATCGTTTGAGTTTGCAACTATTACTAAAGTACTTAAGAAATCACTATAAATATTGAATAACAAACAATATTAACTTTTACGATTAAAGAACTATGTCTGTATATCAAAACTTGCCTGTTCGTAATATTTGAACTTCCAGTTTTGTACTTCTCGCAACGTGACCTCTTTGTCCCCCTTGTTGCAATGTTTCACAACGAAGAATTTACTAAAATCTTGGTTTGATCTTAATTCCATGGTTCCATTTATCATTGTTTCTCTTAGGATGAAATTTAGTAATGACTATCCAGCTAAACAAAACTGGAAGTTCAGGTTCCGTAGTGCAGTCTGTAACTTTGAAGATCTATGTACACATATCTGTGACGTCTCATTGCCGCATCCGATCAGTTTCGTCAATTTTCATCAGTGTCAGGGATGATTACTATCGTTTCTCTGAATTTGACTAACGCATACACATACTTCACTGTAGTATCCGTTCCGTAACATTGTGTATCCTCGCCAACCAAATTCTTGCCGTTTCACGGACGTTTCTTAGTGTGGGATTCGTATTTGAGAATAAAAATGAAAAGAATTGTCTTACTGAACTGGTTTGTAATTTCCCTGTATATGGACATCAGTTTCAACATAAAAATTTCAAAGACGATAGGAAAAGAAAAGACTCGAAAGTTGAAGACCTATAAGTGTCCTAAAAATGCACCTAAAAACTGGCAAAAAGACGTAAAAAATTCATTCATAATTTTAGTTTTAATTACATTTTAATTGCATATTTAATGAAAGATTATAATTTTTTTTAAAGGCGATGCAACATACACTGCAAAAATATATGAGTGAAATACTTCTTCGTTCAGACATTGTATGTTTTTAGATGAACATGGTTTTAAAAAAGGAATACCGTGTTTGTTAAAAAAAAGTACTTGCAGAATTTAGAATTAAATATATTTTCCCCCTAAAATTGATTCAGCGAATCCACAATGGACATCCCGGAGAAATAATTTGAAATTAGAAATTTGAAATTGAAGCAAGGAAGATTTTCATCTTTAAACAACGCTCATATCAAAATGGTCCCCTTTTCAATAGTTCACTTATCTTGCCCGTAATTTGATACCCCTAGGTTTTCTCAAGGACTAGACTCATTTTTCTTTTCGTTTTCCCCCTTTTAGATGTGGTTCAAATATATGTAGTTACTAGGGAAATATGTTTAAGAGGTGATGGATGAATTATTGACGATTGGAATTGAGAACAGGCAGTAAAATTCCATTCGAAAGAAGTCGATGTTGCGAAAAAAAAGCAAACAAATTATGAAAAATGACCAGTAAGACGAACATCGCCAAAGAGGCAAAAAAATGACAAATAAAACCCTACCATTTTCTGACCTACAATGATCCAAAATGAACATATATATTATGTTGGGCTTTGCCTTCGGACACTCGAGAAAAAAAAGGATTTTTCCTCAACTTCCCAGCCCTAGTAATAATCATACAGTAGCGTACTTTTATTTTATTTTGATGTACGAATGATTCGAGTTGGCTAAATGTCAAAACTAATGTTCAAACAACATAAAATAATTCCCTATATCGTGTAACGAAATTCTCCATCACATTCTCTGTTCTTCCATGCCTCATGCATTCACTTCCACTTTTCCTCCTCACACTGCTCTTCCTATTCATCCAGAATTTTAGCAATCGCTATCAAATTCCATGTCCATAAATTTAGCAATCTCGAAACATCACTGACTTTCGGCTACTGAAAGGGCGGTACAGCACGCGTAGAGTTGTCACTGAGACGTCATGGATGCCACTATGAAACTGAACCTGAACTGACGCGTCATGTATACAGTATGTGCGAAGTGCTCTTAATCTTTAGAACCTCTCTTCAGGGCTGTATCCACACGTATGGTAGCGGGAATGTGGTGGTTCTTCACCCTCATCATGATCTCCTCTTATACTGCCAACTTAGCCGCCTTCCTCACCGTGGCCAAGATGGAAGAAGAAATCAAGGGTGTGGATGACTTGGCGAAGCAGACTAAAATCAAGTACGGCACATACAAGCACGGATCAACGGCGAGGTTCTTCCAGGTTCGTTATTACAAAGTTTAACCTTTTATTGCATGGTATTGCAGTTGGTTAACGTTCTGTACGATATAATACGTATACATGTAATTTAGTTTTCAATATTGAACATGAATATTGACAGCATGATATTAATGGTATGATCGAGCATTTACTAATGAGCGCTTTCTGTACTCGAGGGACTTTAGCGGAAATAGCAGCGACCAGTCATCACTACAATCATTCAAACCAACGAATTTTCTAAGCATGACTATCATATTCTCCAATAGAAAAGTTCGAGAAACGAATCTGAAATACACTGGCGGAAAAAATATACAAACACCATGAAATAAGGGATGTAGAATACGAAAATGTTGGCAATATATTCGTCGAGGGATGACGCTGGAGTTGTCAACCAATGGCGTCCAATACGTGCTCGATTGGGGACAGATCGTGGATCGAGCAGGCCAAGGCAACATGTCGACACTCTGTAGAGCACGTTGGTTACAACAGTGGCATGGGGCCATATATTATGCTGTTAGAATACACCCCCGCGAATGCTGTTCATGAATGGCAGCACAACAGGTCGAATCACCAGACGGACGTACAAATCTGCAGTCAGGGTGCGTGAAATAACCTCGAGACTGCTCCTGCTGCCATAGGAAATTTCTCCCCAGACCAGAACTCCCGATGTAGGTCCAGTGTGTCGACGCCGCAGACAGGTGGAATACAGGTGCTCACCTGACCTCCTTCCAACCAACACACAGCCATCACTGGCACCAAGGCAGAACCGGCTTTCATCGGAAAACACAACGGACCTCCACTCCATCCCCCAATGAGCTCTTGCTTGACCCCACCGAAGTCGCAGACGGCGGTAGTTTGGGGTAATTGGAATGCACGCCGCAGGGCGTCTGGCTCGGAGCTATACTTCAAGTGACCGATTTCGAACAGTTTGTTGTGTCACTGTAGTGTCAACTGCCGCTCGAAATCCTGCTGCAGACGCAGTCCGCTGCGCCACAGCTATACGCCGAATACGGCAGTAATTCCTTTCGGTGTTGTCACGGCAATGTCCAGAGCCCGGTCTTCTTGCGAGGGTACCTTGTGATCGCTGCAGCTAGCACGCATGCACAGTGGAGACATTCCTACCAAGTCCTTCTGCAATAGCGCGGAAGGAAAATCCACCTTAACGTAGCCATATTATAAGGCCTCGTTCAACCGCATTGAGCTGTTGATATTGACCTCTTCGTCGATGTAAAGGCATTATTGACCCAGTCACAGTCACTCCGTCCAATCTCACAGGTAACTAACGCTTTCGCACAATACAGCCCGTATTTAAAGCAAACCTGATGTGCAACGTTAGGGAGCCGCTAATAGAGCCACGCTAATACGGTTTGCGGGAAATTTGAATCAACGTCATCTTTCAGATGTATAACCACGCCTACCAACGTTCGTTAATCTAGAACAACCTCTTCTTGGTGTTTGGATATATTTTCCGCCAGTATATATTGAGAAACAAGAACAATCGTCGTCGTCATCATCATCAACCTGTACATTCATGACTATATATTTCAAGATATAAAATGAAAACTAATTTTATCGATCCTGATTTGTTTTACAAGCTTTGTATTGAAATTCTCCTGTTCTTTTCTTGATTTTGGTGTATTTCTTTGAACTAAACTATAATCCAAGGCAATTGGACAGTATATTCTTGATTTCTGCCGCAAAGGGAAGCGCTTAATAAACAACAGGCACCATAGACTAAGAAGAAGGATAGCTGACTGCTTTTGAATTACAATCCACTTCGAAGGATATAAAAAAATAACCTGCACGTCAACTGAAGGTTTCATTAATGGAGCGGGCACTGAGTCATTGATAGGAAATCCAACAAAGCAAGACCATCTCCCTACAGAACACCACATTCCCAATAGTCTTGCATAAAGTCAACAGTCAGGTTTGATAGAGATGAAAAGCACTCCAAAGAATTTGACACAGAAAAGTAAAGGCACTATCAGCCTTGCATTCGTGACTTGGGACATAAGTATAAAGTTAATAACTGGGAATATATAGGTACGGTACGTTGTTTGGTGCGTGCGGAACAATAATAAATTTATCTGTGAATATTTTCAAAAGGTTTGGACTTCTTACTACGGTTATACAAGAAATGTTCACTGGGATTTTGAGATATTTACTCCAAATAGTACAAAATCATCTATATAACAAGTAATTTGGATAAATAGAATCCATGGGGGATAGCTGCTCCAAAATTAATAATGCTGCAACATTTTAAAAATCTACATAAATAAAGTTCTAGGAAGAACGCTGTCTGTAATTTCGTTTGTTTTGCAAAATTTTCAGATATCCGATTTAGGTCACTCAAGACCGTATCAGTGTCTGTTTGTCCGTCTGTTCCACCATCACGGCCTGGATACATCTCGACCAAACTTCATATATAGAATATACTCATCCAGGGGAAGGTTTAGACATAGACCTACATATGGTTTAAAAATCACTGAATTGAATGGGGGTAAGGAAATCACATCAGTTTTCTTCCATTTTCTCTTATGTTGTTGATTTTCTATAAAATTCGTGGACTAATGAGAAACGTCCTTTCATTTTAAACAACTTTTGTCATGAGCATAATTTCGCTTACTCTTCAAATGACGGAGAAAATTAATACTTTCTGCGGGTTTCATGCTCTCAATAATTGAGTGGCCGACAGACCGGAAACGAACCTACCGGTTACCATGGCAACGTCTCTGCTTGCCATCAGTGAAGTTCATAGGCTAATATAATTTTCTTCAAAATTTCTGTAAACACATGGTTGTGCCTTGCGCAGAAGGTGAAAGAGACGTCATGCTGCCATTCTGCGGGAAATTTGCGGAATCCCGTTGGAGGTTACAATCGTCATTGAATAGCTCTAAAGGGGCTGTTAAAATTTGAACAGTACCGCGTATTTTAGCCAATGATTTCACACCGTAAGATGTTTTCTGGCATTTGCTATAAATTTTACTGCATTTCTCTTCTACTCCTGTTTTCGGCTTTAATTTATTTCCTCTGTCTTGCCTCTTTAGACTTAAGTAATAACACCATAAGTCATACTCTTATCTGTTTACATAAGAATCCCTGCGCCTACATTACTCCTCTGTTACCGGGCGAGTTGGCCATGCGTGTAGAGGCGCGCGGCTGTGAGCTTGCATCCGGGAGATAGTAGGTTCGAATCCCACTATCGGCAGCCCTGAAAATGGTTTGCCGTGGTTTCCCATTTTCACACCAGGCAAATGCTGGGGCTGTACCTTAATTAAGGCCACGGCCGCTTCCTTCCAACTCCTAGGCCTTTCCTATCCCATCGTCGCCATAAGACCTATCTGTGTCGGTGCGACGGTAAAGCCCCTAGCAAAAAAAAAATTACTCCTCTGTTATTGCCTTCTTATATCTGTGCCCGTTGCATTTTCGGACGTGTTCCAAAATGGCGTATACAAGAAAGTCTTGACATGTGAATACAATAGGAGGCCATGATTAACTTGGAACGACTACCTTTCAAAGGCGTTGCAGAACAGAGCAATTTCAGGGGAATTGTTTTAAAAAAAACAAGTAAAATAATAGAGGTAATTGAAAAACTTACTTGAAAAACTGAACTCGAGAAGACAGGAAGCAAATTGCTGTTGGTGCGTCGAAGAAAGGAAATAGAAAAGATTACGGCGGATGTTTCGAAGGATAACTATTATAAATTAAGAGAAGACGACAAAATACCTACAGAAACACTGTGAAAAATATAGATACAGCGGGATATACGGGAATTTATTTAAATACGTACACTGATAGACCCGAGGTGCAAGATCAGCGATACTTCGGAAATCATTAATTGGAAGTCGTAAGAAAAGAAAAGGATAGGAAGGAATTACTCCGTCAGAGGAAAAATCAAGGAAGAAATAATATGTAGAGAAAACAAACAATTTAAAATTGAAGATTTTCATAAGACAAGACGGAAGATCTTACGCAGATTTAGAGAATTGGTTAACTAGAACACAAGATAAGACTAATAGAATATTTTAAAAATAAATATTACTCTAAGGAAAACTTAAAATTAACACTGGGTAAAGTACTAGGATGGGCTTTTGATTAGAGCTGTTGACACTCCACCTTTACCGATGCCCTTTCTGAAGTCAACTCTATGTGGAGGGATGTACTTTACTCTTGCGTGCTCCTAAAGTAGTCGGCATTATGGTGAAATGTGTGTAAATATGTACTTAGTCCCCGAAAAATTAACCCTGGCCTGATTGGGAATCGAACTTGGAAAGTTGTAAACCGAAGGCTACTACGCTTATTATTCAGTCAAGAAACTAGACACCACCATAAATGATTGATGGTTCATTTTAGAGTTACGAAATGTCTTGCAATAACTACTTAATAACCAGTATTATTGAGGAGCCTTTGGCAATACCGATACTGTGTATTAAAGTTTTTGATGGAATCGCTGGGTTTCTATACAGGTACTAAGGTAAAGTCCAAGAATTTATCACCGGGCGAGTTGGCCGTGCGGTTAGGAGCGCGCAGCTGTGAGCTTGCATCCGGAAGATAGTGGGTTCGAACCCCACTGTCGACAGCCTTGAAGATGGTTTTCCGCGGTTTCCCATTTTCACACCAGGCAAATGCTGGGGCTGTACCTTAATTAAGGCCACGGCCGCTTCCTTCCCATTCCTAGCCTTTCTTATCCTATCGTCGCCATAAAACCTATCTGTGTCGGTGCGACGTAAAACAAATAACAAAACAAAAAGCAAGAATTTATCTGGAAATTTGAGGAGTAGATTTAAACACTCGGCTACGAATGAGGATTAAATTTAATAATTTTGTCACACATACTGGAATAAAATTTTACTTCATGTTGCAGACATCGAATGTGTCCTTATACCAACGCATCTGGAGTGTGATGCAGCAGACTCGTCCAGATGTATTCACCGACGACAACACTCAAGGAGTAGATCGAGTACGCAACAGTAAAGGGAACTACGCTTTCTTCATGGAATCTACGTCAATAGAATACCAGATGGAGAGGGACTGTGACCTGATGAAGATAGGAGGAGAATTGGACTCCAAAGGTTACGGCATCGCCATGCCTCCAGGTTAGTATTTATACCTCTAAACAGCAAAATCCTTTATAAACAATGTATATATCTTTACATTTAAAAATGAAATAATGCCTCTCTTCCGAAACGACATCATGTCTAAACCGCTAAGGGAAATTTCATGAAATTCCGCACAAGCACGGAAGTGTAACATGACTACGATCTACTTCAAGCGACCTCAAAATATATTATATGAGCAATTATTTGTAAAATTTTAATATTAACTTAAAACGACATGGTTCCTTTTTTCCTTCTCGATCTTCTTCCTTGGATTTTTCCCGTCGAAATGAGTATACATGGGGCCTTATACTTCATTCGCAGGCATCAGCAGGTCGTACGCCCACACGCCACATCTCGACACGTACACAGTCTATCCAGCATTTTCTTGGCCTGCCTCTTAGGCTTTAAAGATCAGGGTTAAGTGAGGGAACTTGCTGCTCCAATGGATTTTGGATCAGATCGGGCCAAGTGCCCATACCAAAATCTTACCCTGTATCGGGGCAACTTTGGAAAACATCCGGATGGCTTCATTCCTGATGCGATCGAGCCACGTGACTCCCAGTGACCGTCTTAGCATCTTCATACCCATGGTATGAAGCATCTGCTCCTCTCTTGTAGTAGAAAGCCAATACTCCGCCTCATAAAGAGCTGATGACAGGACAGCCGTGCGGTATACCTTGGACTTCAAATACAGAGAGCTCTCTTTGTCACAAAGATCGCTGTGACCTGTCACCAATTAAGCAAGGCAACGTTTATTCGAGCTCGACATTCTGGAGCGTGCCACCATCTGCTGACAGGCGAGAACCAAGATATCTGAATTCGAAGGATTTCATAAAAAGAATTCAACTGGCCAAAAACGTGCCATCATTCTTGGTGCCACATTCCAGGAATTCAGTCTTAAAGATGTTACGTCGCAGTCCGGAAGTATCCAGTGTTTCTTTCCATTGGTTGACAACAAGTTATTCAAGTCTATTCCGAGAGCCACTAGCTAGCATCATATAACGAGCACAAAAGGGTCTGGTAGTTTCCAATTTTCACACCAGGCAAATGCTGGGATTGTACCTTAATTAAGACCACGGCCGCTTCCCTCCCACTCCAAGCCCTTTCCTATCCCATTGTCGTTACGAGAACCATCTGTGTCGGTGTGACGTAAAGCAAGTTGATTATTTATTTATTTATTTATTTATTTATTTATTTATTTATTTATTTATTTATTTATTTATTAGACTATTTTTCGGCTCCTTGGATGAATAGTCAGCGTCAAGGCCTTAGGTTCAGAGGATACCGGGTTTCGATTGCCGGCGGAAACGGGAATTTTAATCGCGTTAGGTTAATTCGTCCGTTTCGTGGACTGTCTGTTTGTCACAACATTTTCATCTTCAAACAACCTCAACACACTATCAACTACCATAGAAATACGTAACTGTGAGTGCATCCCTCCACAAAGGATTGGCGTCGGAAAGGGCATCCCGCCGTAAAACAAGTCCAAGTTCCCATGTTCAACACAAATCGCTCCCGCAATCTCACTCTGATAAAAGCAGTTGCAGGATATTAGGCTATTTAGACCATTTAATAGTCTGTGTGATCACCAAAGAGTATTCTGGATGAAGAGAGTGCAACACTTACCCGGTTCTTTGACAGAATAGTCAGCGTAGTGCCCTTCGGTTCAGAGTGGTGCCGGATTGATTCCTGGCTTGGGGCTGGGCGTTCGTATTTGTCGTAACACACAAATCTTCATTTGACAGAATACTTCACATTACGCTCGTAATTACCAATTACTAAACACGCAATAGTTCATCATCTTGTCACCGCAGCCATTGATCTCTTCTCTCTGCGATCCTTTTCATCTCCTCATAACCCTGGCATCCCATCATCTCAACTACCTCTTCAATGATCTTCTTCCATAGTTTCCCTCCGCCTTTCTTTCCTATCACCTTGCCTTCGAACAAGTTCTTTATGAAGTCATTATGCCGGAGAATGTGACCAAAAACTAATGCTTTTCTCCTTTTTATCGTTGTTATTAAATGTCTCTGGGTGTTTATTTCTCTAAGCAATGCTTCATTAGTTTTCTTCTCAATCCAGCTAGTTCTTGTCATCTTCCTCCATAGCTACATTTCCACTGCCTCTAGTCGTTTCACGTCCTCATTCAAGAGAGTCAATCCTTCACAGCCATATAGCAGCACACTCCAAATGAATGTTTTGATAAACAATTTCTTTTGTTCAGTATTTAAGGATTTATTAATTAAGAGCTGCTTCTTCTCCTGAAAGGCTTTCTCACACAGGGAAATTCTTCTTTTTATTTCCACAGTGCATCCATTGTAATCGGTAATAACTGAACTTGTGCAACTGTTTTATTAAAATATTTCCAATTCTGAGATGTACAATAGTTAATACATCCATTTACATACGATTGGCGCTACGAAGGATATTCGGTCTCTGGATAAAATTCTCATACAGAGCCGACTCCGAAAAATTGGAGGAAAAGGAAGAGGGAAGTATAGCACTTCAAAACGTAGAGCGTAGTGAACAATAAAGTATAGCGCTTCAAAACTTAGAACGTAGTGAACAATAAGAATCAAGAGCATAACCATACAATTTTCCAAAGTCTAAATATACAAGCACATGTTCAATAAATATGCAATATCCTTGAAATAATTTAAGAAAAGGCTAGGAAAACAACAGATAGGGAATCTGCCACCTGGGCGACTGCCCTAAATGCAGATCAGTATTGATTGATTGATTGATTGATTGATTGATTGATTGATTGATTGATTGATTGATTGATTGATTGATTGATTGATTGATTGATTGATTGATTGATTGATTGATTGATTGATTGATTGATTGATTGATTGATTGATTGATTGATTGATTGATTGATTGATTGATTGATTGATTGATTGATTGATTGATTGATTGATTGATTGATTGATTGATTGATTGATTGATTGATCACAACAATGGTCAGCGTAATGTTATTTTTGATCAGTTTTATGAGCAAGGTCACATGGTTCACAGAGGAGGGAGTATAGTATAGCGCTTCAAAACGTAGAGCGTAGTGAACAATAAGGTATAGCGCTTCAAAACTTAGAACGTAGTGAACAATAAGATTCAGGTGCATACCGTACAATTTTACAGTCTAAATATATAAGCACATGTTCAATAAATATGCAGTTTCTTTGAAATCATTTAAGAAAAGGCTAGGAAAACAACAGATAGGGAATCTGCCACCTGGGCGACTGTCCTAAATGCAGATCAGGATTGATTGATTGATTGATTGATTGATTGATTGATTGATTGATTGATTGATTGATTGATTGATTGATTGATTGATTGATTGATTGATTGATTGATTGATTGATTGATTGATTGATTGATTGATTGATTGATTGATTGATTGATTGATTGATTGATTGATTGATTGATTGATTGATTGATCGCAACAATGGTCAACGTAATGTCATTGTTGATCAGTTTTATGATCTATCGTTAGTGTAGCCCTTCCGACTCTGTGATATTAGTGTATCTGATGTAAAGAGAGTCCTTCCTTCTTTCACGAACCCCTCTCGTTTTATTCTTCGAGCGACCGTTCCTTTTCGGTTTATTCGCATTTTTTTATAATCATCTTCACAATTTTCCTTGTCCATATGGAACGATGATCACGCGACTTTATAACTTAGGGCAATCATGACAAAAACCATCGTCAGTTAACATGAGTGAACAATATTTCCACGCCAGCAATGCTCGGCGTTGATGTGGACTGAACCACGGAAGTCTAAATTCAATTCTGTTATCATAGTCGTCACGATAAAACGTTATAAGACATAAATGATCGAAAATTGTATTCTCTATAACGTTTGGTTATGAAGTACGTTTCGATAGGACCAATAACATGGGTATTTAAAAATAATTTTAGGTGCCTTCCCCTAAACTACCATTTCGACCAGCGTGAATAAAATTGTTTATAGCCTAGACTGCATTGCCTTATTCTCTAACTTTACGTACATATATTCATTAATAACACCCATTTTCTCGTGGTTCGGCGTTGTTATGGACTTAGCAACAAAAATCGAAATTAATGAATATCTCGGTTATCACATCCGGTACGGCAAAAATGTATAAATGATCGGAAATTTAATTCTATATAACTTTAGTTATGTAGTATTTATCTATAGGACTACCAATAACATACATATTTGAAAATTTAATTTCTGGACTTCCCCTAAACTACCATTTCACTCAGCGATAACAAAAATTTATAGCATGGATTGTAAAGCTTCATTACCCAAATTTACGTACCGATTTCCATTAAATTACTCTCCAACGATTTTCTCGTGATGGTCTTACATACATACATATATTGGCCTACATCATACAGACAGACAGACAGACAGACAGACAGACAGACAGACAGACAGACAGACAGACAGACAGACAGACAGACAGACAGACAGACATGCTGGAAAATTAGAAAGCACTTTTCCTTGTTACTGCGGACACAACCGATACAGAAATGCCATTCTTTTTAAATTCTGAGGAATGTACAGACAAAACTATTTTCTATATATAGATTTTACAATTTGCTTTAGATCACACCAACACAGGTAGGTCCCTTGACGACGATGGGCTAGGAGTGGGAAGGAAGCGCCCGTGGCCCTAATTAAGGTACAGCCACAGCATTTACCTGGTGTGAAAACATTCAAGTAAGTTAAAGGATAAGCTGATATTATGTCCCTTAAATTAATAATGATAAGTGGTTCAAATCTCGGGCACTCCATGTGAGATTTGTGCTGGACAAAGCGGAGGCGGGACAGGTTTTTCTCTGGGTACTCCGGTTTTCCCTGTCATCTTTCATTCCAGCAACACACTCCAATATCATTTCATTTCATCTGTCATTCATTAATCATTGCCCCTGCGACCGGCTTCGCCAGCCGGCACAATTCCTATCCTCACCGCTAGATGCGGGCTTCATTCATTCCATTCCTGACCCGGTCGAATGACTGGAAACAGGCCAGTTACCGTAGAAGCAATTGTTAAATCATTAATTTCAGTAATTTGCAAATGCTTGTGAAAGAGTTGACAATCCATCACATATATTTGGCGCGTTCTTTTAAATTTAGTAAGTGTACTTTTTCAGTGTTTTCGGAAAAATTTACCGGTATAGGGTTTAGTCGCGATATACTATGAGCAACTTCGTCACAGATGGACTATGTGTTTCAAAAATCAGAATATATAGAACATTGAGTATATTGGTATAGGTTTGAATTACTAAATAGACATTGACTATATTTGGACAAAATTGGTATGTTAAATTTTTGTACTGTTCATGAATTTATCATATAAACAAAAGGACTGTTCGGTAAGAGATGAACTTAATTTTTTTAAATACAACTTTTTTAAATTATAGACTGGCATGTTTTCTGAATTCTTAGCTGTAAGGAAGATGAAAACTCTAAATAGGAGCTTTTTTTTAGTGAAGGCCAAGAAGGTGATTGTCGCTTAGAGAGACGAGTGCGTCAATGATGTACTCCAAATACAGCCTGTTGGCGATCATCCTCTTTACTGCTGCCAGGTTACTCAATCGAGTGCAGGTCATGGAATTCCTTAAATAAGTTGTCAAGCGCCGCATCTTCAAATTAAAACTTTGCTTAAAATCATTTAGTGTAGGGTAAATTGGGAAATTTAAAACGCAAATATTTTATTGATATGAATTAAAGCTGCCTTCTCTGGTGAGATCTGGTATTTCCAGTGCACTATTTCGTCTGGTATGGTTTAGAACAAATTTGTTACTCACACTGATCTGTCTCTGTCTCTTCCTTATGATAGTGACTAGGGTATACACGATGTTAGTAACGTCATTCCTAATGCAACCAGAACCTGTTATGAATGGTGTGAAAATGTCGCTCATATGGTCGGTTGGTGTGCGCATTTCATTTTGAGCTTTGCAGAGTGTAATTGCAACTTCTGACTTGGTGAGGAAAGCAACGGAGAACTATTGCACCCGCATTTCCTTTATGTTCTTAGGCCATGTATGATTGCAAATTTGGAGTTGTTGAGGATCGTCCTAGTCTTCAGGCTAAGTACTTAACATGAATGAAGGTGTAACAGGGTAATTTTGGGGGGCAGTAACAAATTCACCCTACCACGCTCCTCTCATCGCTTCCGCTGATTTGAGCCCATATTTCATGGTAAAATATATTTACTATGAGAAGCAAATGCATCTGGACTGCTTTTCTCCTTCTAAGAGAAAATTTATAATTCTAGTATATTTGTCTGTTTTTCAGGATCACCTTATCGAATCAAGATGAACGAGGCTATCTTAAAACTCCAAGAGGCCGGGAGACTGAAGCTCTTAAAGACACGGTGGTGGAAAGAGAAAGGTGGAGGGAAATGTGACAGTGAAGAAAAAGACGACGAGACGGACAGTAATAAACTGGGACTACCCAACGTTGGCGGTGTCTTCCTAGTTCTGTTCTTTGGATGTGCAGCCGCCTTCTTTGTGTCTGTGCTAGAGTTTCTCTGGAACTGCCGAAAGATAGCTGTTCAAGAGAAGGTAAACACCATGCAGTCACAAGTGGTTACTTATATGTACAATTGTGTGCAGAAAATCTGGCCCAGATCGCACTTGTGTTTTTTGTTCAGTTAGGCTTCCACATTTACATTCCGACGTGGCAGCACTTCCTGAGAGGGTTTGTTTAACCCTCTTACGCAAGACTCGTTTATTCTACAATAACGCAGACTTAAAATGCATGTGAATTTTGTTTTAAAACTCGAAGTTGTGATAAAATAATACATTCAAGAAGAGTATTTATTTAGCGTATGGCTCATACAGACATCGTCGAAAATATGTCATTGCCAGGAGATCCTGTGGATAGTCTGGCTGCCTGTTTTCACTGTTGCTCAGTTAGCACCACCCAGGAGGTACGTGTAGGGCAATTAGAGGTTAAACCTATGGACGTGAGCAACGCTACCTCCCATTCAAGAAGAAATAATAATCAGTACATATTTCGGGCCAATGTACCAACCTCGCAATTACCCTTGTCAATCTTCCAAACGTCTGGCCTCGTTTTTACGAAATAATATGTACGTACATAGTATACACCCCCTATACATTAATTATAAAGTTGTAGGTCGTTCCTTTGTGGTACACATGGAATGAACTTCGATGCCGACGGAAGAGATCACATTTTATGGCAAGAATAGCAAATGTAGCAGTGCTTCGGTACTATATTCTATATCGTATACGGATTTCTGCGTAAATTACTGTACACGCAGTGAGTTTTATTAAATTGCATGATTCTTAGCGTCATCCGAGAAACACCACGGGGAGGTCCCCATACGTTGTTTCCGATACAAGGTGCGCGTTGGGGAGGTTTAGTGATAATGGCAGGCTACATTTCCTACTGCCATTCACAATCAAGTTTGGGAGTTTCTACTATGACGGCATTTTCACTGGCCTACGGCTAATCACAATCGAGTTGGAGAGTTTTCATTATAATGATAGGCCCCTTTTCCTAATGCCTATCACAATCGAGTTGGGAAGTTTTGATTATAATGATAAGCACGGTTGCCTACCACCAGTCAAAATCGAGATTGGAAGTTTTGATTACAATGGCAGGCCCCCTTGCATACTGCAATTCACACTCGAGTTGCGGTGCATTCGTACTACAAGTTACAATAGAATTCTAATGAGAGGCACACTTTCCTACTGCCAGTCACAGTGAAGCTGAGGTGTCCTCACAACGACCGGTCATCTTTCCTACTGCCTGTCATATTGGAATAGGGGAGTTTCGATTATAAGAGCAGGCCACTTTGCCTACTACAAGTCACAATCTATTGGGGAATTTTGCTTATAATAGCGGGTGTTTATAACTGGGTAGGGGAGTTTTGACCAAAATTGCATGCCCCCTTGCCTACTGCCAGTCAAATCGAAAAGAGGATTTTTTCATTACAATGGCAGACCCCATTTACTAATGCCAGTTACAGTGAAGTTGGGGAGTTTTCTTTATAATGGAAGGCCAATGTCAGATCTAAATAAAGATAAAATAATTATTTCTGATCACTTTCTATTTTTATGTATTTAAAAAATATAAACATTACAGGCTAAGGACTGTTAATAAATGTGACCAACGACATTCCACAGGTTCCTTTTTTGTTCAGTCACAATTTTAAAAGTTGGTACCACATGCGTTGCATGGCTTAGATGTAAACAATGGTTTAACCTCATATGAGACACTTCTTAATAAAATTATATAAAAATATTTTCAATTATGAAGATATCTTAGTATGAAAACTTTAACTTTCTCTCCCGTAAAATTTAGAATAAATGACTAAGCAACTTCTGATTTTGGGTTCCTCAATTATAACACCGTATAGCCTCAGCCAAAGAGTTCCACATCTCCTGAAGTGGTGCCATCTAGGCAGCCTGCCAATCACTTACAACATTACGGTTGCCTCTCCTGTCTAGCAATGGAAGCGGAATTCTCCTGGGCGGTACTTATGGCTCAGTAAATGTAATTTTGTCGGATGACATTGAGTCCGCCACCAGAGATCTTTAACATATTGACAACAATGACACGAAATGCCATGATATTTTTTAACCTCCTTCAAACATCGATCGACCCACGAACTTGGGATCCGATCTACCGCGGCAGCTCGTGGAGAACGAAAGAGAGTAAAAGAGGGGAAATGTAGGTTACAAGACAGGTGCAAAAGTTTCATTCCATAAACCACGAAACAAGACAGGGTGTTGCAAATGATCAAAACATCATCATCATCATCATACGACTCGTTGGCTGAATGGTCAGCGTACTGGCCTTCGGTCCTGAAGGACCCAGGTTCGATTCCCGGCCGGGTCGGGGATTTTAACCTTCATTGGTTAATTCCAGGAGCACGGGGATTGGGTATTTGTGCTGTCCCCAACATCCCTGCAACTCACACACCACGCATAACACTATCCTCACCACAATAACACGCAGTTACGTACACATGGCAGATGCCGCCCACTCTCATCGGAGGGTCTGCCTTACAAGGGCTGCACCCGGCTAGAAATAGCCACACGAAATTATAATTATAGTTATTTATCATCATCATCATCATCATCATCACCATCATGTCCGGCTCCTTGGCTGAATGGTTAGCGTAGTCGCCTTCAGTTCAAAGGGCCCCGGGCTCCATTCCCGACTGGGTCGGAGATTTTAACCTTAAATGGTTATTTCCCCTGGCTGAATGGTCAGCGTACTGGCCTTCGGTCCTGTACAGTCTCCAACATTCCTACAACTCACACACTACACTACCTTCTGCTACAAAAACACGCAGTTTCCTATGCACGGCAGTTGCCTCCCACGCTCGTTGGAGGGTCTGCCTTACAAGGACTGCACCAGGCTAGCAATAGCCACACGAAATTATCATCATCATCATCAACATCTCTGTTCAAGAATCACAGGCTGTGTGTCAGGCTCTGAATCCCAATATCGCATGTTCATACCTGGCAGAGGTAGACGGCTTTTTGAAGGCAGAAAGAAGTCCATTCGACAACTCCATTTCGTACGATGAAGACATGTAAAAGATCTCCGGTGACATATTTGGTGTTTACCCGACCAACTAATCAAAACTCGCAATTCAGGTAGAGATTTGTTTCTCTTCCTTATGGTAGAACATATTGGAACGTCGAATTTGACAGGGAGACAACCTAAATGGCGTCAAATCAAAATACCTGTAGATCTACATGGTAGCTGAGGCTATGCAATTATTTTTTTCACATCGTTGTGCCAAAACAAGGACCGCGATTGAACTTCTTCAGCATATGAATTTGCTTTCCTCTCTTCCCAGAATTTTCTTCATCCTCTTGATATGATTTTCCTTCCGTTCTTCGTCTTTTGCAGTGGTGGTTCTCATATTGGGTTTTTCAGCAAAGTGATGTTTGTCACCAAAATTCTAAAGCTAGGCCTGTCTTGCATAATTTCACCTGTTATACTGATTTCTTGAAGGCCGTTTTCAATTACGATTATTTGATTTTTTTGTCCTGCAATGCCACCTCCCTATAGAGCCCCTGTACTGTTCAATAGATACTCCCATTCTTGTATTTCACACGCACGCACTATTAACTCGCTATCAACATTCCACGTCCGTAGACCTCGCCGGTTGGATTGCAATTATTCTTGACTTTCAGTGAGCAGGCATAATTAAATACCATTTTATTCCTTCATTCTCCATTCTTTGAATATGGCCATAAAATTTCAACCGACGTTTTCTAATAGCGTCTGATATTTTCTCAAAATGCTGTTATAACTCAGGATAGCCTACCTCCTTTTCATCCGCATTCATATGTATAATGGGCCAAAGATGCTCCAGTTATTATTTTGATTCGTTATGCACAACTAAGGAGCGCGTGTGAACTTATTTAGCACAACGTTTCTTCTTGTCTTCTCAAAATCTCTTCATCATTTCGTTGTGCTCCTTTTTGCGTTCTTCCATCCATCCTGTACCGTGGCTTCTAGGTTGATCAGCAAATTTGTGTTTATTATATTTCTGAATTCTTTTCTGCCTTGCATGATTTCTTCATTTATACCAATTTCCTGAAGATATTTGTTTATTTCTGTAAGCCAATTGCGATTTTTGAGAGATACTGCGAGATTTAGTATTTTCTTGTTAGCCTATTGTTGTGCGACTCGTTGGCTGAATGGTCAGTGTACTGGCCTTCAGTTCAGAGGGTCCCGGGTTCGATTCCCGGCCGGGTCGGGTGTGTGTGGCGTATTCAACATTAGAAGTCATCCTAGGTAGGGCCTTCATCTTCACAGACATGCAGGTCGCCTAATAGGCCGTCTACTAGGAAAAGACCTGCACCAGGCCTCTCCGGAGGCCATACGCCATTATTATGGCCTATTGTTATCCATCCTAATCACGTGACCATAGAATTTTAATATTTTCCTAACAATGTCTGTGATTTTTTCTGTTACTTGATAGATTTCCTGTGTTTTCCTTTTAACCCAAATGCCATTCTTGCATTTAGGTCCTAGAATTTTCCTGAGAATTTTCCTCTCTTGTTTTTCGATGTTTTTTATTTGTGATCTGCCACCAAATATCAGGGTCTGATGTATAAAGGGCTTCTGGTTTGACAACTGTGTTGTAGTGTCGTAATTTTGTGTTTTGGGATATACAGTAGATTTTGTTGTTGTATCTACTCCAGACAATTTTGTATGCTTTTTGTAATTTTGTAATTCTTTGTTTGTTTGCTTGCACATTTATCCCCTTTAGTTGTATAATTTCGCCTAGGTATTTGAATTTATCTACTTTGGAGATTTTCCCACATGTAGTGATTATAGGATGGTTGTTAATTCCTGATTTTGTACCTTCCATATTTGTCATTTCATATGAAATTTGTAGACCTGTTCTTGCCGCTATTTCATGAAGTTTTTCTACGGACTGGAGTGTTCCTTGTTTGTTGTTGGAGAGGGTTGCCAAGTCATCTTCAAAGGTGAGGCAATCAAGGTGAATTTTGTTTTTCAGAAGTCTACCAATATTGATCCCTTTAGTTCATTTTTCCGTTCTCGAACCACTTTTTCCAGAACTAGATTGAAAAGTAGCGGTAATAATCCATCGCCTTGTCTGACCCCTATTGTAATTTCGAATGGTTCTGAAATTTCTCGTCAAAATGTAACTTTTACTGTTGTGCCTGTTAGAGTTTGCTTGACCAATTCCCCTGCTTTTCTGTCGACTTGAAATTCCTCGAGTATGTTGAATAGTGTCTGCCGGTTTAAGATTTGTTCTGGGCATGATCTTCCTTTGCGAAATCTTGCCGGATATTCTTTAATGAGGTGGTTGGTTTGTTTTTCTAATCTATTCAGTAAGGCTTTAGAGAAAATGTTTGTAAACGACTGATAGTAAGGAAATCCCTCTGTAATTGTTTATATCTGTTTTATCCCCTTTCTTGTGGAGGAGGTGATTTAGTGCACATTTCCAGTCTTCTGGAATTTCATCAGTATTCGAAATGTTCTGTATGATTTCTTGCATTGCGCAAGCCATTTTGTCGGTAGATAGAAGCCTTTATTTTTCTTCCAGATCTACAGCGATGAAGCCTTATTGATCCATTAAGGGAGAAAAATAACAATGCCCAACCTAGACAGCTTAAGATGCTATACACATAAATTAACACCTGTAAAGTAAACACAGCTAACACCAAATGTGGAAAAACAAAGTTGCTGGAAATAATAATAATCAAATGTCAATGAGTCACTGTTATCTTTTCAGATATAAACAAAACCTCAAAAAATCTCAATATTGCTATTAAGACCTGGGATAAACGAAAACTAATAGTACTGAAAATAATAATAATAAAATGTCAATGCGTCACTGATATCTTTTCAGATCTAAACAAAACCTCAAAAACTCAATATTGCTATTAAGAAAAGGAAGCCATTTTGTCACCACCTGTTTTCAACATTTAAGGAATTAACCCATCTTCTCCTGGTGCTGCATTATCTTTCAATTCTTGAATTATTTGCTTGGTTTCTTCTAGAGTGGAGGTTGTGAGTCTGGATTTGGTGCTGGTTTCTCAAAGGTTAATTGGTTTTGTGGACTTTCGCAATTTAATAGACTTTTAAAGTATTCTGGAAGAAGTTTGCACTTTTCTTTGGTATTTGTTTCTAATGTCCGTGTGGACGTTTGAAGCAAAAACTGGGCGCTTGGTAATTTTGGAGTTCTTCTTTAAAATTCTTGTAGTAGTTTCTAGAGTTGTTTTTTTCTGGAAGTATTGGTCTATTTCCTTCAGACGGCTTTGGTCTTCCTTTCGTTTTTTACTCTAATAATTTTGGATGTTTCCTTCTGTACTTTAAGGAATTCTTGCCATTTGATTTCAGATTTATAAGAGTTCCATTCTCATTCTTAGTTCTGTTGCTTTGTCACATGTTATCACATGTGTCATTCCACCATATATGTTTCCGTTTTCTAGGCGGTGTGCCAATTTTCTGGACTGCCTTGCATGTTATATTTTATAGATTATTCCAATCTGAGGGGACATTTGATGATAAATTTGCAGGGAAAAGATCGGAATTTATTTTTTAAAATTCTGGGTCAAATTTGGCGTTTTTAATGTTCTCATTTTGTACCTGTTTGTAAACTTCATGTTTACTAAGGACAAGTAATGATCTGAATCTATAATTCGTTTTTTGACCTTAACTGTTACGGACTTATCCGTGGTAGTTAGAGGTGAAAGAAGGTGCTGGGATGAATAGGTCTCAACAACGAAATTAAAATTAATTTAAAATTTAACAAAGGTTATATTTTCTTTTCGAGATCAAGAAATAACAAGTATAACAGGAACTCAGTTGTATATCAACAAGTTAAGAATGTACAATTACAATTTGTTAATGGTTTTGGGCTTCGAGCCCCCAGACACACAATCCTTGAGCAATGAGCCCAACTTTACTTACGTATAAGGTTCAACCAAGGGGCAGAAAACCCAAATCATACCAAGGAGCACTAGCTCCCAATAACCCAGAAAAGCCTCCTCGAGGCACACAGAAAATCGATTTTTAAGAAAGAGCAAACCCGCTCTCAAAGTTCAAGCCCATCAAAGGCCACACCAAACTCCACCTTTAAGCTGCCCTCCAGGCACACAAGAACAGGGGTAATAATACCCAACCTACTGAGGCCTATTAAGTAAAGAAACAGGTCAATTACATGGCCCAAAATTCTGAGTTGAATGGAGGCGTAACTTGCACTCCTAATACACCTTTTTAAAACCTATTTGGCTCTTAGGCCGCTTATGCAAGGGCTAATCCCATACTACGGTGGTGTCACGATAGGAAAATTAATTACATTATGAAACGAAGAAAAACAGTTATGAAAACGTAGTCACCTCAAAAATAATATGAGAGGGAGCTCGAGAGGGTTAGGCACTCTCTATCCCGATTTGTAGTTAAAGAGACGGAATTTATACCAAGTGTCTTTTACATTTTAAAGGAAGGTTACATGATGAAAGTTTCGAACCTGCCCCGAGGGTTAAACTGCTGAGCTAGCAAGCAAAGAAGTTATTAAAAGGCCATTACCTGATGGATGAACTGCCACCTGAAGAAAGAGGCGCTTCCCGCCCCCTGCTACATAATCACACTAAGAAAGGTGTTACTGAAGTGGCCCGGAGACAAGAAAATCAGCAGTTTATATACCCTCGCGGAAAATTCGAGACGTTTCATGAATGAGAACCCACACCCCCCTCAATTTTATTGGCTAGGATCAAGCAACATATCCATATCGGAGAAGACATACGTAATTGGTCAAAAATTAATTAGAGAAATTCGGGATTGGCTAAATTCAAAACAAGCGGAAGGAGAAGGGTTATACTGCCAACCCAAAAAATGACTGAAAGAAATTTAACAAAGAACAAACTTATGAACACAAAATTTCTCAAAAAAAACAGTTCCTTCACTTCGAACCAGGGTGCACAATTGTAATTCTTCAGTAGTGCCATCTAGAAGAAAATGTTCACACTTCTCACTACAGAGAAAACAAATATAAATCGAAAAAGACACAGTTCAGAACTCCACAAAATTTACAATAGCGACATCTTCTGAGAAACTTTAGAATTAACATGGTTGTTAAAGTTCAGGCTTCCTCCAGTAGAGGAGTTTCAACAGGCGCAATGTTTGAATTAGCGGCGCGGAGGTGTACCACCCGGTACATTAACATTCATGACTTCTTTTTGGTTTTGCCTGGTGATGACTACATGATCAATATGAAATTCACCTAGATGTTGATTTGGAGGATCTCCAGGTCATTTTCTTTCTGGGTAGGGCCAAGAAGTGTGTTGACATTAGTTTTAAATTGAAGGTTTTGCAGAAGTTCATTAATCTTTCTCCATTTCTGTTTGTTGTGTTATGTGCTGGATATAATTCTATTATGCTCCTAAATTTCTTTTCTTTACAAATGTGTGCGTTGAAGTCTCCTAAAAGTATTTTGACATGGTGTTTTGGTATCTTATTTGAAACTTCCTCCAGCAGTTCCCAGAATTCATCTATTTTACTTGGATCTTTCCAATTCTGATTATGTGTGGGAGCATGGGCATTGATTAATGTGCACGCTTTTTTCCTGATTTTATCGAAAGGAGTGAGATTCTTTCAGAAGGAGACATGAAACTGAATGCGCAATTGGTAAGGATTTTCTTGACTGCAAAGGCTGTGCCGAACTACAGTGGAGTTTTGGAGAGGGATGTCGTTGGCTTCACTTTATAAATTCTGTAGTTCCCTGATTCCATGTGATTTTAGTCTGCATATCGAATTTCTTGTATTGCAATAATTTGAATGTCAAATTTGTCCAATATGTCTGTTAGTTGTTTTAATTTGGCAGTTTTAAGTAATGTATTGATATTTAACGTAGCTATGAAGTGTTTCCGCTTCGATGGAAGAGATTTAGGAAGCTCCGATTCATTCCCGCATGATGTTCTCGGTCCCGCAGAATCCGATGACCGAGATAAACCAGTTCTTGTACCAGGGCCTGGGATAATTGTTTTGTCAACTGATATTTCCATCATGCTAACAAGTTGAAGATAGTGGGGAGATCGATGGAAGTTGGTCTCAGGGATACAACAAAGGTTAGATGTTGCCTCAAGATGTTCCCTGGCTGTTGTTATACGGCTTTAGGCCAACCCTCCTCCTTTATCCGGGCTTGGGACCTGCAAGAGCAACGACTGAGCTACTAAATTATTATTATGTTATCAATTATAAATTTACCTACATACAAGGAGGTGGTATAAGAGCGTTAGAAGGTTGGTCATACTGATAAATAATTTTTAAAAAAATAATTGAATATCTCGCACCGTTTTCATTTATCAGATGCTGAAGTCAATCAGCCTGATCGCGATCTGATGATGATGATGATGATGATGATTGTTGTTTAAAGGGGCCTAACATCTAGGTCATCGGCCCTCTAATGGTACAAAATGAGACGAAATGTAATAACAGTTTAAAAGTCCAAAATCATCCACTGACCAGAATTCAAAACGTGATGATGAAGAATGAATGGGTGAATATGCATTTAAACACTCTGTGGATCAGACCCGCAATGCCCCACATTCCCAGAAACTATCGTAAAACAATAGCATTACTGACCAACGGGCTGCTTCTAAAGGACAGTCCTATCCATGATGCTTGTTGTCAAAAGGGATTGAAAATCCAGGTCATCGGACCCTCGTAATTGTACTTATCTCTAATCAAGTAGAACCATGATATTTGTCATGTTGTCCGACTCGTTGGCTGAATGGTCAGGGTACTGGCCTCCAATTCAGAGAGTCCCGGGTTCGATTCCCGGCTGAGTCGAGGGTTTTAACCTTCATTGGTTAATTTCAATGGCTCGGGGGCTGGGTTTTTGTACTGTCCCTAACATCCCTGCAACTCACCCACCACACATAACACTGCCCTCCACCACAATAACACGCAGTTACCTACACATGGCAGATGTCACCCACCCTCATCGGAGGGTCTGCCTTACAAGGGCTGCACCCGGCTAGAAGTAGCAGCACGAAATTATTATTATTTGTCATGTTGCGGTACTAATCAAAAGTAGCGTAGACTCGCGGTATTTCACACATTATGGTACTATTCACAGGTAATGTAATACGTGCATGTAACATAGACCTATGGTGATTCTCACATTGCGGCGCCACTAACAGGCAACGCAAGCCTATGGTGTTCCTCACATAGGTGTACTAATCACAGAGACTCGTACTATCCCGTGATGTTCTTCACATAGTGGGTACTAATCATAGGCAATTCAGACGCACGGTGTCGCACATACAGTGGTACTGAAATGAAATGGCGTATGGCTTTTAGTGCCGGGAGTGTCCGAGGACAAGTTCGGCTCACCAGATGCAGATCTTTCGATTTGACTCCCATAGGCGACCTGTGGGTCATGATGAGGATGAAATGATGATGAAGACGACACATACACCCAGCCGGGAATCGAAACCCCGTGTGACCAAAAGCCAGTACAATAACCTTTTAGCCATTGAGCCGGACATATTAGTACTATCACAGGCAACACCCAGACCCGTGGTGTTTCTCACACAATGGTACTAATTACAGGCAACGTAAGCCCGTGGTGTGGTACTAATCACGGGTACTGTAAATCCCACCCTGATTCACACTCTGTTGCTACTAATCAAAAACCGATTGTGTACCTAACATAGCGGTACTACTCACAAGTAAAGGCGACCCATGGTTTTCCCCGCGTGATGCTACAAATTACAAGTAGTATCATGGTTCTAATTCGATCATCCCTTGGTTGCCCCTTTTATTCGCCTCTTACGACAGGCAGGGGATACCGTGGGTGTATTATTCGTCTGAGTCTCCCACCCACAGGGATTGCGAAGCAGCTGATAAAATGAGAAAGGTGCGAGATATCTTTCAAATTATTTATCAGTATGACCAACCTGACCGCCTCTGTGGTGTAGTGGTTAGCGTGATTAGCTGCCACCCCCGGAGGTCCGGGTTCGATTCCCGGCTCTGCCACGAAAATTTGAAAAGTGGTACGAGGGCTGTAACGGGGTCCACTCAGCCTCGGGAGGTCAACTGACTAGAGGTGGGTTCGATTCCCACCTCAGCCATCCTCGAAGTGGGTTTCCGTGGTTTCCCACTTCTCCTCCAGGCGAATGACGGGATGGTACCTAACTTAAGGCCACGGCCGCTTCCTTCCCTCTTCCTTGTCTATCCCATCCAATCTTCCCATCCCTCCACAAGGCCCCTGTTCAGATAGCAGGTGAGGCCGCTTGGGCGAGGTACTGGTCATTCTCCCCAGTTGTATCCCCGACCAAGAGTCTGAAGCTCCAGGACACTGCCCTTGAGGCGGTAGAGGTGGGATCCCTCGCTGAGTCCGAGGGACAAGCTGAACCTGGAGGGTAAACAGATGATGATGATGATGATGATGATGACCAACCTTCTTACCACATTGTTTCCGACCACGCTGTATTTTCTACTCTCAGCCTATGAACTGATGTATTCTAACATATTTCACTTTGATTTTCAGATCACTCCTTGGGAAGCGATCGTTTCAGAGCTGAAATTCGCTATGACGTGTAATGCCGACTCCAAGCCTGTGATGAGAAAACCTCCAGAGACTGACATGGAGATGATGGAAGGGGGATCATTCCTAGAAATGAACTACGACAAGTATGACATCGGACCCAATTAGTGATACAATGACTGTTATATATAAGAAAGAAAAGAAATACAAATCATATGTTCCTGTTAAATGTTGCCATCAATATGTGGTACATATCTGAGAAGTAAACGTGATTGTAATGTGTTTTTTCTAAGCGTAACAACTGACCAGATAATGTATTTATATGTTATAAAATAACAGTATACAGCTGTCATAACGAATTGTGATAAAGGTCGAATGTTCATTGTAACGAACACATGTTATAGCTGGTTATCTTCATTTAGCATAGCAAATGAGTTTACTAGCGGACAATATGCTGGACAGGACAATGTTCTGTTATCCTGTGCCACGTGAATAGCTCAGTTGCGCATGACAAGACAATCTCCATTCAAATTCAAAATGGATCCTGGACGCCGTGCTCACTGCCCGACCTGTAGCTCAGATCCTTTCTAACAGAGCGCTCATGGCATAGGCCACCATAGCTCAATTGGAAAGAGCATTCGACACGAAATCGGAAGATTCTGAATTCGGATACCTAAGGTGTCCGATGAGTCGTTTTTGTTCTGTACTCAATGTCTCCGTTTTTTTTTTTTTTTTTCATGTAGAGTACTGTATGCATTGAATACGACCTAATACGTTGAAAGTTTATTTCGAGTAAAATACTGTCGTAAAAATTATATATACATTAAACTTAAGAAAATTATAACATACCTTTTTTAAGTGTTAGATATAGGCTATTGTGGCAGAATAAACAAAAAATAAGAAAAGCGTCGAAACGGAAATGGATGACATATAGGTCTTCTTTAAGGTTGTCTGCATTAGAAGAATAGCTGTGCCCTCTATAAACAGTAAATCTTAAATGTAATTCGGAATCCCACTTCAACATGATTTTTCGAATTCGTGTGCTTTTGATCCCACGTTTATTTTCTTCCTGTTGTGTCCCGAATGTAGACAGGACAATAAGAGTGATGGCGGGTAGGGAAGACATTGTCCTGCACAGATAGTGAGCCAAATATTCTGTCCTACAAACTATTGTCTTGTTCTATTGTTCTGTCCAGTCCACTGACCCATGTAAACTCTGCATGAAAGAAAAGTAATTAGCCAACAGAGAATATTACCTTAATACTGTGCATTGCAATATCACAGTGTTGATTTCACATCAACTCTTCACCCAGAGCCGATGACCTACTGTAGATATTAGGCTTCATAAAACAATAGTCATCACTCATCATAAACTCTATGTGCAGGTACAATAAATTAATTTTCTTAGTCATGTTAACTGCCTATCAAATAGCAACTGTTAAATATACTAGCAAATAGTCATGGATACATTAATACTGTAGATTATAGCCGGGTGCACATGTTAGGCTATCCCATTCTTGGATTTGAAATAATTTTCAGCTGCAAAAATAGGAAAAATCTGAAATTGCATAAGGTACAACATCTTCAAGGTAAATAGGAGGATTGGGGTATAAATCGTGGCAACTTTTCTGCTTTGGTCACATTTTGCACGGTGCTACCATACAAGGATTGTATGTCCTGGAAATAATATACACACATAGTACATGGACACAGCACGAGATACCACGCACAGGGCGATGTGAATCAGGCTCCGTGCAGAATGGATGTGATGAGGTAACTTCAGTGTTAGGGGTAGAAAGTCCTGGAACACCCGCCGTACTCGCCGGACCTGTCTCCATGGGATTTTGACCTTATTCCAAAAGTGAAAGAAACATTGCATGGGAGACGGTTTGGGACATGATAAGACATTGCCAACCCTGTGAAACATGAAATTGAAAAATGTACACATGGTGAGGTGATTGGTATCCGACACCTCCCGCATCTTTGGCAATGTGTTGAGGACGATCTAGGGGATTACTTTAAGGGTTACTGTAGTCTCTGAGAATAAACATTATGTAGCACAAGAATTTCATGGCTGACAGTTTCCTCGCCTGGTAAAACTACTCGTTATTATTCATATATTCCCCAGCTCTTTGCGCTCCCCACTCCCATCTGTACATTTTCATTTGTCTGGTAGATCCCTCGTTCGTGCAAAAGAAAAAGTTGCCATGAATTATGCCCAACCCTCGAATATTGCACACAGTTGACGACTACTTGTCTCTAGAAACCATTTTATATTTTGAAAAACTCAGAAAGCGGTATGTACTTTGCTGGCAGTGATCAAGGTCTTAGTCATATTATTAAATATAAGTACATTATACAGCTGTTTTCTGTATCTTTACTATTTTAATGTAAATATAAAGCTTTATTCTTTTGGTACTTACTTTTATTATAGTGGATAAACCCCTAGAACTAATGACGTATTTTATCTTTTTTATTTCTTTCTTTTTCAATCCGTTTACGGTCCAGGGTTTTGTTTCCATTTGACTCAGCGGGGGATTCCACCTCTACCCCTTTAAATGACAGTGTCCTGGAGTGTGAGATTTTGGGTCAATGGGATATAACTTGGAGGAGGAGCAGTACCTTGCCAGGCGGCCTCATCTGCTATGCTGAACAGGGGCCTTGTGGGGGGTTTGGAAGATTGGTAGGGATAGACAATGAAGAGGGAAGGAAGCGGCTTTGGCCTTAAGTTAGGCACCATCCCGGCATTTGCCTGGATGAAAATTGAGAAACCACGAAAAACCACTCCGAAGATGACTGACGTGCGAATCGAAACCCCCCTCTACTCAGTTGACCTCCCAAGGGTGAGTAGATCCCGTTCCAGTCCACGTAACACCTTCCAAACTTCGTGGCAGAGTCGGGAATCGAACTCGGGCCTCGGGGAGGGGGCGGAAGGTGGCAACTAATCACACTAACCACTACACCACAGAGGCGGACACTAATGACCTATTACGAAATAATAAAATAAAAGTTATCTATACACAATGTTTAGGGTCACTCTCGACTGACACTAAGATGGAGGGAAATAACAGTAATATAAATAGTAGGCCAATATACACTTAGTGCCTAAAAGTCACGGGAAGGGGTGTCCTATGAGAAAATATGCTACCCACTGTATGTATGATCTCTGAGCGTTGCGGCTAGCTGCGGCGTAGCTGAGCAGTCTGTCACAGACACCAGTGTCGTGAAGATGACAACACGTCGCGAGTTATACGACTTTGAACGTGAGATGATCATCGGCGCACGGCGCATGGGTCATAGCATTGCGGAGATTACACGCGAATTCGCGTTTCGGAAGTCATCAGTGTCGAGAGTGGGACTTCAATATCGCAGAGAGAATGTTACCACGCGCGTAAACCGCCACACGGGAAGACCACAACGAACGGACATGACGTCGCTTCCGCAGAACCATACTTGGCGCTCGAAGGACTTGTGTGAGTCAGATCACTGCCCAGTTGAATGTTGGGAGTTAGGAACCCATTTCTACCAGGACTGTAAGGAGACAACTGCACCGCATAGGCTTTACCAGCCGACGACCAAATCGTGTCCCTCACCTGCACTCAGGATTAGTATCACCACTTTCACCATCACTCGATATGCATATTTTTTACTTCCGCATAATTATTATGTATCATAAGCGAACGCAGATCCTAACTCACAACTCGACGGCAGTACAATGAATGGCCACTGTTCTCAGGTCCCTTTATACACTCAATTTTTGGTGCGAGGAGTGACGAAATTCATTGCATAACATTCGTCAAATTTGTCATCCTGTGGGTCTCATTTCTATTATTATTGCCCATAACGATGAGAAAAATTCGGGGATTACGGATTTTCCGATTTCATAATTTTAATTTGCCTCTAACAAGTCAAAAATCCTGAAGCGTGGGTCGGATGAATAATTTTCTCCCACTATGACGACATACAAGTGTGGCTTCGAATCTTCCCACGGCCTAACAATCTTTCCACCTTTGACCAGAAGAAAATTTATAACATGATCATTCCTTCCAATTTACTGGGCGTTCCACTGTACCAATCCAAGTTTTAATTTACATCTGGATAATCATAGTATTTTAGAAATTAGCCACGGGTATACTCGAAATCATCCGAAATTCTCCCCTAGGACCTTATAAATCTGGATTCCTTTCCTGCCCAAAGAGATCACATTTCATCTCAAAGCTCTTGTCTCGTGGATACGAAAAATAAAGAAGTCACAGGGTACTCCTCAAGTAATGATGAAAAAAAAAGGATGCTTCTTTTCGAACAACGCATCTCATGGCTATGGTGGCCAGTACGTTTAGGTGTCCCTTCTGATGTCTCTAAACGACGGGTTCACTAAGAGGTACACAGTTCGAACCCCATTTGTAATGAGCCCGATGTGCTACTCATGTTGGGTTTATTGATGACATGTGGAACGCATACCCATCTCACACTTCGACACTCTCCAACACCCAAACCGTGCATTTCCGGACAGGGGCTCCTTCTTGAAAACCGATCAGTCCGCCATCCCGCACAACATACTAAGCCTGTCGGCGTTTTTTTTTTTTGGGGGGGGAGGGGACACACAACCTGTATGCAGAATTTAAACATACAAGCTACGATTCACAATTCCTTGGATGGAAATGAGAGTATTTTCATTTTTTAAAGTAAATTTTTTTGTTAATCATTCAGCAAACATAATATATTTACATAATCCAGCAAGTTTACTGCTTGGTTTTACATAGTGCTGTAGTATATTCAGTGAACAAGGAAAGTCACACAAAAGCTATGTTAAAAGTAAAATAGTCACACAATAACTATTTTAAAAGTAAAGGAGTTATTGTGTGACTTTCCCTGTTCACTGAATTTCTGAAAATTGTATTTATAAATTATCAAGCGTCCGGTGACGATAGCTAGCCTTTAAATGGCGAAGGAGTTTCATCATGAGTGAGGACATACATATTTACTATCCAAGATTGAAGTACAGCAATAACGTAAAAGCATCTACCAAATAGATGTACAGTATGCCTTCAAATAAATAATCTAACTTATGTTATTCCCAGTAAACATGATTGGGCTGTTGGTGAGTTTATCAGATAACTTAAACCCAAACAACTACAAGCAATAGCTTATCTAGCATAACTCCGAATTATATTCGAAATATTTCTAAAGGACCTCTCAAAATATAATGCTGAAACCCTCCAGGGTTGGTTTTTCCCTCGGACTGAGCGAGGGATCCCACCTCTACCGTTTCAAGTGCAGTGTCCTGAAGCTTCAGGCTCTGGGTCGGGGATACAACTGGGGAGGATGACCAATACCTCGCCCAGGCGCCCTTACCTGCCATCCTGAACAGGGACCTTGCGGGGGGATGGGAAGATTGGAAGGGATAGATGAAGAAGAGGGAAGGAAGCGGCTTTGGCCTTAACTTAGGTACCATCCCGGTATTTGCCGGGAGGTGAAGTGGGAAAACAGGGAAAACCACTTCCAGGATGGCTGAGGTGGGAATCGAACCCACCTCTACTTAGTTGACCTCCCGAGGCTGAGAGGACCCCGTTCCAGCCTTCGTAACACTTTTCAAATTTCGTGGCAGAGCCACGAATCGAACCCGGGCCTCCAGGGGGTGGCAGCTAATCACACTAACCACTACACCACAGAGGTAGACTTTCTGGCCTCTTTCTTTCATTATTTTCTCCTTCCATTTCAAACTCGGGCATCCCTGCAGTGATCGAGTGCATCTGGGAGAACTTCGCCCAACCTTGATGACGTAACCACAACGTCACTATGGCTTATCGCCCGCCCTCCTACGGTGCTGTGCGCCCGCAGGACGAAATGCCCAACATGAGCACCTCTGCTCTACAGTATGACTGAGAAACGGATATGTATTGGGTGATTCATGGCACTTTTATCGTGTAAACATCAAATGTGTATTTTGCATATCGACATCATACTACATGGAGTATCGAAAGAACTTTCTTCTACCCTTAATGCTGGGCTGTACCTTATATAAGCACACGTTTGCTTCAATCCCCATCCTAGCATTTTCCCATCCCTGTGTCGCCGCAAACCTTCAATGCGTTAGTGCGACGTTAAAAAGAGGCCACCCCTTCACATATCTCAGTATCTCTGCCGGGATCGAACCCGAAATCTTCAACAGAAGGAACAAAACGATACAGAAGTTGTTTTCTGTATTCACGTGAATTAGGCTCGTTTTCTTTCTAGGATGACAGTGAAACTAAAAGCTATATTTCTAAGTATTTATAAATTGAACAAACTTGCTTTGTTCAAATTAAAAGGTTCTTATGACTTACGTTAAAGATACGGATTTGTAAACATTCCACCGGAATTACTGAACTGGATCACATTTGGCACGCGGTGCTGGCGCACTTCCAGTCTATCTCACTATTCTCCCACGCTGGAAGTCCAGCTTCTTATCGGACCAGTACTAATTTGAAATCAGATTACTTTAGATTGGTGATTTTAACTTTTAATTCCGCTGACTCGAAGTCAGAGTTTTCGTGCCATATCCACCATTACAATTCATCCTACGCACGTACGGTTCCATCCAGGGGGGTGAAAGTCTAATAGGGCTTATGGTTCCAATCTGTAGCTAGCTTCAGGTAGTTTCAGTCTCTTTTTTTAGATGGCGCTGGAGGTCATCCATAACGTGTAAATAGTTATATACAGGTTCTGTAGATGGCACGCAAGTAAGCATGAAATGAGCGATGTTAATAATTAAAGGCAGTTTGTCTCAAAGTGATGTATTTCAAGTCTAACCTCAATCAGTGGGCCCTTCTAACAAATTAATTAGTCATATAACGGCAAGCATTATGGAGATAATATTGCTGGATTGAATCGAATTCGACTTTACTCAATCAATTAACCTTGTTCGAACTTATATCGATTTTAATCGATAGTTCCCATGATGCTACGGTATTTGTTTTGTTTGAATTCCAAGTGCTCATGTGCTTGTGCTGTAAATCTTTGTTCCTTGTGCTTGTTTATTTGAAATATATCATCGCCAGTTCTCCTGAAATCCTGTATTTCCTTTTTGAGTACACCTCAGGGGCTGAAAGCTGAATGGTTCTATTAATGTAGTTCTATATATTTCCTGTCTCAGTGCATTTAATTTTGTTATTTTTATTTTCATCTGGTACTTGGATATTTATGTGATACCCCATTCTCTTGCATATGGTGTGCTCTGCTGTCTTGCTTTCGAAGGGATATCTTATTTGTTATAATATCAGCTTTGTGTTAATGTGTCAATCATTCATTTGAAGTTGCTTTGAGGTGTGTGGCTATGTTCTCAGTAACATAGTATGCCATACGAACTAGGGGTATCAGATCATTATTCACAACATAGTAAGTACTTGGAAATAAAAATATATGAATTACAATGTATTGGGCATGGAAGTAGTAGAACTGCATTATTATCGCCGGAGGGTGCGTGGGACAGGGGGGCGATGGGCAGGGGAAAGGAGGGGGGAGGAGCTGTAAGCATACCCGGATGTGCGTCACTGCGCCGGATGTCGCTTCTCTGCGCTATCTGTTGATAACAGCGGTGAGATAGTGCTCAAAATGCGCACTGTGGCGCTGTCTCTGATAAGAGACTGAAACTTCTAGCGCCGAGTGGCTTGGTACCGAAATTTATCATTGAGTTTTATCTCTATTCTATTCTATCCTCTTTGGTTCCATCCCCGCAGACACACAAGTCACCCATAGGATGTCGACTCTAAAGACCAGCACATGACCTTCCCGGAAACCACACATAATTATTATTATTATAATTTTTTTTTTGCTATGGGCTTTACGTCGCACCGACACAGATAGGTTTTATGGCGACGATGGGATAGGAAAGGCCTAGGAGTTGGAAGGAAGCGGCCGTGGCCTTAATTAAGGTACAGCCCCAGCATTTGCCTGGTGTGAAAATGGGAAACCACGGAAAACCATTTTCAGGGCTGCCGATAGTGAGATTCGAACCTACAGTACTATCTCCCGGATGCAAGCTCACAGCCGCGCGCCTCTACGCGCACGGCCAACTCGCCCGGTGATAATAATAATAATAATAATAATAATAATAATAATAATAATAATAATAATAATAATAATAATAATAATTCGAGATGATACCTTATTGGCGTCGGGAAGGGACTCCGGCTTCAAAACAGGGCCAAGTCCTCATGTGTGATGCAGTTCACACACGCGACACCATAGGTCTGGAAAAATCGGAGGGAAAAGAAGTTATATTATATCTTTATTACGTCCTACCTACACAGATAGGTCTTACGGTGACGATGGAATAGGAAAGGGCTAGGAGTGGGAACGAAGCGATCGTAGTCGTAATTAAAGTACAGCCCCTTCATTTGCCTGGTGTGAACATGGGAAACCAGGGAAAACCATCTTCAGGGCTGCCGACAGTGCGGATCGAACCGACTATCTCCCGAATTCAAGCTCACAGCTGCGCGACGCTAACCGCACGGCCAACTCGCGCGGTATTATTATTATTATTATTATTATTATTATTATTATTATTATTATTATTATTATTATTATTATTATTAATTATATCATGTAATCCATATCCACTTTCTTGTTACGTTTTACTAAGAAAGCTGGACTATGTCACACCTTACCACCCTTAGTTACATAATTTGTTTCTCAAAACTTGTAATTCAATTACGTAATAATTGGTTACTGATTTATCACACAGGCCACATGATATAAGGCATTTACAGAATATTTAATGGAATAATAGTCACTATTTAGGTTTGAAGGTTGTCGTGATACTGTACACTGACATGCCATTTGTAAACAGAAATCATCGATGATGAAGTCATCAGAAGCAAAGAACTTTTAATGACCCGATGTTGGCGCCAGGTTATCTCAAGAGGAAGCCACGAAGACCATAAATGCACGCTCCGTCAGTAAACAAGTGGTTCAAAGCAGATTCTAGGCATGCCGTATAATTGTCCAACGTAAAGGGAATTGAAGAAGAAGAAGAATATTTTTTTAAATAACAAAATTGTTGTCTTCTTAGCTACTAACTTTTTTTTTTTTGCTAGTTGCTTTACGTCGCACCGACACAGATAGGTCTTATGGCGACGATGGGACAGGAAAGGGCTAGGACTGGGAAGGAAGCGGCCGTGGCCTTAATTAAGGTACAGCCCCAGCATTTGCCTGGTGTGAAAATGGGAAACCACGGAAAACCATTTTCAGGGCTGCCGACAATGGGGTTCGAACCTACTTTCTCCCGAATACTGGATACTGGCCGCACTTAAGCGACTGCAGCTATCGAGCTCGGTTTACTAACCTTTGGGATATTTCCTTAGTACATTCCAGGTTGAAATAAGGGTTATACTTTTATAATATTGTAGGAGAAAGTTAGTCCTAATTAATATCCTGAAAAGCAACGGGACCTAAATTACAGTTTTAAATGGAATTCAAATCGCTTTTCATTTCAGAAATCTCCCTTTCGTATTTTTTCAAATTTTCGCCACCTTTTCTTCCACCCGCGAATGCACATAACAGAGTATAATATTTCACCTTAATTATTTACTTACTCGTACTAAGAAAAATTGTAAACGATTTAAATAGACGCGATTAGAAGTCGAGGGTTGCTCTATATGGGAAGTACTACGATGAATGAAGGGGGCTCGTCCATTGTGGCGAACAGCCAAACCCTCTTTGCTGAAAATTCTCAGCACAGCTTGCAAATAAATCGGACTGGCAATCTCACAAGGGTCGAGCTTGGCTTGATTGAATGACTTCAAGGTATCAGATCGTACCATATAAATAGCACCATTCCCACGACTGTGAAACAAAATAATTTGCTTGCTTTAGTGATGATGTCGTTGATGGAAGTCCATAACTGAACTCGTAGGGATGGATTTCTTTCTTCTCGCCTCGGCACTGCCATAATTATGTAAAAAGGAATAAAAAGAGGAGGAAAAAGAAGACTTCTTCGGTTAAAGCCCAGCCTTAAATATCACTTCCTACCCCGTTTTTTTTTTTCAGACTATAGCCGATTATATAGCACTATTTTCGGAAGTAGAGACGACACTGAGTTGAATCAGGCATTGCTTCACTTACCAGTGCCTTTCCATTCATCTTTCCCATCCCACCTCCCCTGTATAATTCTTGTTTCCTCCTGACTCTAACGGTATTACGTTTAGGAGAGATTTTCACGTCTTTCTTCGCCCTTCAATTTATTCCTCCACAAGGTCAACCTCTGTCTCTTTTTCCTACAATCGACTAATAGTATACTTGTTTTAATCCTTAGTGCTTAGTACTGACGTGTGGTACTGTACCAGGATCTTCGTTAAAACATATTGTGGGCCGACGACCTCAGATGTTAGGCCCCTTTAAACAACAAGCATCATCATCATCATCATCATCATCAAAACATATTGCTGACTAGCAAATGTACCCGTGCTTCGCTACGGTATTCTACATTGCATTGCAATATCGAAGTAAATACTGTACATGCAGTAAATAAGATTGTTTTTAAAATTGCATGTCTCTTAGCGTTATGCGAGAAAGAGCATAAGAAGGTCCCCACACGATGTTTCCAATGTAAAGTGTTTGTTACGGATTTGTGATATAACGGCAGGCTCACTTGCCTACTGCCATTCACAATCGAGTTGGGAAATTTACATTATAATTGCAGGCCCCATTGCCTACTGCGCGGGCACAATCGATTTGGGGAGTTTTCGTTAAAATGGCAGCCCCACTTTCCTACTTCCAGACAGATTACAGTTGAGGAGTTTCTATTATAATGGCAGGCAATTACCCTACTATCAGTCGAAATTAAGTTGTGCAGTTATCATTATAATGTCAGGCCCGTTTTCCTACTGCCAGCTAGCTTACTGCCACTCACACCAAGTTGGTGAGTTTTCATCAAAATAGCAGGCCACTATGCCTAATGCCAGTCACATTTTAGATGAGGACATTTGTTTATAATTGCGGGCACCCTTGCCTACTGGCAAACACAATCGGGTAGGGGAGTTTTAAACAAAACTGCATGCTCCCTTGCCTTCTGCAAGTCAAATCGAGAAGTGAACTAATCATTACAATGGTAGGCCTTCCTTACTAATGACAGTTACACGGGAGTTGTAGAAGGACCCCATTCCTACTACCAGTCAAAGTCGGTGTGGGGAGTACTGATTACAATAGCAGACACACCCTTTCTCGATCGCTACAAATCGACATCAGTAAATATATATAGATCGACATACGAAAGTATATGCGTATTTACAATATTGCAGACCTTCATTTACAGATTAACTGCTGCTAAACGTACGTCATATCGAGAAAGGATTATACCATAAGACGTCGGATTTAGTGGCCTAAATGGCTGGTCCTATGATATCTCATCTATTCTTGGGTCAGATTGAGTTAGAAACGTTGAACAGGGTAAAGTGTTTGTAAGATTATCTCACATTGCATTACTATTCGGATAATTATGTGACAGCTACATACGTAGCAATTGGCTCACATATGGCTACTGGGTGGGCCAATTTTCGGGAAGAGTTTGATGACTCTGTATTTCATTTAAGTAATTGAAAGTATGAATTATGCATGTGAAAAGTCCAAATTTACTTAACATCGATTAATAGAGAAAAATCAAACGTAAAAGGAATACAGATACGGGAAAAAGAACAAGGTTGTAGATCATTACAAATTGAACGGAGATTGTGCAATCCGTTATGTGATAGGACATTCTGAAAGTCTGCACCATCATTAAAATTGCCTCCATATTTCGATATTCTTCGGGGATAAAAAGGGAAAAAATTAAAGATCTTGGAAGTTTTCCGTCCGTTACAGGCCAAAACGTATAATTTTGTCTAATTTCAATTATATTTTTCTTCTGGCAGATTATGCCACAATCTGAATTTTGGTCGAGGAGGGTAAAAATTAGGACTTTTCAGGAAACTAAACCAAAAAATAAAAATATGCAGATGGTCATTATTACCCCTTAAACGGAAAGCTGTACGAATATTTCGCCAAAATAGTCAATGTAGAGGCACACAGTCGTTACGATTTGATTTATATAGATAAGGAATCTGCTCCATGTACAACACCTTTTGGGCTATGTCCGCTGGACTTAACCTGCAAATCTGACCATTCATGATATCTCCCTTATTAATCCTCCTGACGAAAAAAATGCACGAGAAAATAGTTTTAGAGGTGGAATTCAATCACGTTTGGTCGATTTCCAGTCAGCTTGGTCTTGTTCCGTATATATTGTGGAAGAGTAAAATCACCATTTCGTTTCCCTATAAACCGCCAGTCCATTCCGGAACATGAAATGTTATTGACTTTTAAAACCTACCTTTGGACAGGTGGATGCTAAATATAAATTTTGGTTCGAATATCTTCAGTAGTTTTCAAGTTGTAAGGAATACGCTTTACACGCACCCGCTCGTGAGTTA
Source organism: Anabrus simplex (assembly GCF_040414725.1). Classification (NCBI taxonomy): domain Eukaryota; kingdom Metazoa; phylum Arthropoda; class Insecta; order Orthoptera; family Tettigoniidae; genus Anabrus; species Anabrus simplex. Next base: position 399,104,994 of record NC_090267.1, on the reverse strand, counting down.
ACTCCGATGGGACTTGTACCGAAAAACGGTCCGTTAATGACATCTCCCTTATTAATCCTCGTATCGATATAATGCACATGAGAAAAAAGGTTTAGAAATTAATTTCCATCAAGGTAGGTAGATTTCCATTAAGTTTGGTTGTGTATATTTTGTGGGAGTGCAAAATCACTGTTTCGGTTTCGTACAAACCCCCAGTCAGTTCAGGGATTTAGAAACAATATTTGCCCTAAAACCTCTCAAGGACAGGTGGATTCTAAATATGAAGCCTGGTGGAAATACATCCAGTAGTTTCTAGCACTCGCGTACATACGGCGCAATTAGGGAAGAAAATAATACAGTTAAGAAAGTTGAAATTAATAGAAAATGGATTATAACTGAGGACAGCCGGTTAACGACAAATATGTAAATGCCAAGTGAATGTATTGAAAAATCAAATGCCCCTCAATAAATTATGTTGGTGGGAGTTATGGATATAATAAAGCGGTACCAGAGGAGAAATTTAGGTGCAGTGATTCTTAGGTAAACAAATAAGAAGATGACTAATGGTGTTATTACTTAATCTATTCAAGGGCGGTTATAACCTCCAACGATATTCCGCCAATATCCCGCAGATAGGCCGATTGACGCCTCCCTCGCCTTCTACCCAAGGAACAACCACGAATTTAAAAGCATGATGAGGAGAATGGCAATACGTTACTTCCCTGCTGGCATGCAGAGACGTTGCCATGGTAACCTATAGGTTCGTTGTCGGTCTATCGGTCACTCAATGCAGAGCATGATACCAGCAGAAAATTGTAAATTTCTCCGTCATTTGAAGAGTAAGGTAAATTATGAACATAATGAAAGTTGTTTATAATGAAGGGACCTTTCACGTACGGTCCACAGAGTTTACAGAAAATCAATAGTATAAGAGAAAATGGAGGATAACCATTCTGGTTTTCCTATAAACCCCCGTCTATTCAAAGATTTTAAAATGATATGCAAATCGAAACCTTCCCCGGGATGAATATACTCTAAATAAGAAGTTTGGTTGAGATCTATCCAGCTGTTTCGACGTGATGGTGGAACAGACAGACAGATAGACAAACAGACAGACACGACAAGTAAAAACCACCGATTCGGTCTTGATTTGACCTAAAACGGATAAATATCTGAAAAAGTGGCAAAACAAAAGAAATTACAGACAGCGGACTCCCTACAACTTTATTTATATAGATACGAGAATCCCGACAGGCCTTCATCAAAGAAAAGGAGGGCAGAAAGGGCCCGTTAGAATTTCATGAAACAAAAGTTTGCTATGTTTGCTCACCATAATTAACTTACTCGTACTACGAATGTAAGAAAGCAGTATGTTTGGAGTATTTAAAAAACGTTCATTGAGAAGAAATAATTGACTTCAGGAGAGGAAAATATGATCCACTGCGAATTTTCTCAATGATTGTTCGATGATATTCCGCTTGTATTAGTAAGTGAAAATGAAAATGAAAATCTACAGCCTGTCTCCAGTCATTCGACCTGGTCAGGAATGGAATGAATGAAGTCCCCATCTAACGGCGAGGATAGGAACTGTGCCGGCTGCCGAAGCCTATCGCACTCCTCTAGGGCAATGATTAATAACTGACAGTTGAAAGTAAATGATGTTAGAGAGTGTTCCTGGAATAAAAGATGACAGGGAAAACCAGAGTAACGGACAGAAACCCGTCCCGCCTCTGCTTTGTCCAGCACTAATCTCACATGGAGTGACCAGAAACTGAACCACGGAACCAAGCGGTGAGGGGGGGGGGGCGGCGTATTAGTGAGTGCACTACTCTAAATTACATGGAACACAAACATCATTCAATTTTTAACGTGTTTACTTCTGTGCAAAATTTTAATAGCAAATTGTCTCTGCCCATACAATATTGGTGTATTCATCTTAATAAAATTCATAACTTGACACCAGTCATAAATATTCTTTTGGGGCGAAAATAAATGATTAATACCGGAGTAATGCAGAAGAATAGTTACAACTTGACAGGTTCGAACCTGGCCCAGTCCGATGGTATTTGAAGGTGCCCAAATACGTCAGCCTCATATCGATAGATTTACTGGTACGTAAAAGAACTCCTGCGGGACTAAATTCCGGCACATCAACGTCTCCAAAAACCGTTAAAGTAGTTAGTGGTACGTAAAGTCAATAACATTATTAAGGATAGTGACGATGAAATTTTCAATAGTAATGTCATTTCTTTTGCGTCCCGCTAAATATAATTTTTATGGTTTTCTGAGACACCGAGGTGCCGGAATTTTGTACCACAGGTGTTCTTCTACGTGCCAGTAAATCTACCGACGCGTGGCTGACTATTTTGAGCATCTTCAAATACCACCGGACTGAGACAGGATCGAACCTGCCAAGTTGGGCTCAGAAGGCCAGCGCTCTACTGTCAGAGATACTTGGCCTAGTGACCCTCGAAATCTTTACCATTTTCATTTTGCCCAGAAATATGATATTTCAAAGCAGGTTTCACTGAGAGAAGGCCAGTGCAGAAGATGATTATTTATTTTCAACATCGAAATTAAACTCATTTTCCTTTGGAAATTACTGCAGGTTTCTTTTGAGTCCGGTCTGATTATGGTGTGTGTTACTTCTTGTCGTGTGATCTGAAAGCCACATGTACTGCGAAATATCTCTTTATATCCTAAAGATATTGTGACGTACCCACTTGGCCCACAGATGTATGACAAAATTATAACGTGGCCGGTCACTTTAATATTAAAATAAATAAATGATATGTCATTGTTTCTCCAGAAACAGTATCCCAAGGGCGCCAGTCTTCAAGCTTGTGGCTTCAAAACAAAAGTAGATAATTATTATTAATAATAATAATAATAATAATAATAATAATAATAATAATAATACGTAATGAGACTCAGAAAACTCCCAGGGGTGAGGTGAACGGAACACAAATCATTAAGTACACTAACTTGGAATTTAAGGATCGTTAATAATCATTTCATAAAATACAAATTAAAACAGCTATTTATTAAGATGAAAAACGTGACGTAACGGCGTTTTAACGACATCTGAAACTACGGAAGCAAAAGAAAAATTGAATGAAATTAATTTTAAAAATGAACTGTTGCGCGAAGACTTGCAGTAACTTATGCCATAAGCTCACCATATGTAGACTCTGCCTTGAAGCTGATGATATGTGGATCTCGTACCGGCTGTCTTCTCTGTTGTTGGATTCCAGTCCTACTTCTACAATTCATGTCTTTAACACTTTCTACTCTACTCCTTACATAAAGTCGTAATGAGTCCTAATTTTAAATGCAAAACCACCATGGGTTATGTTCATGGAGAGAATACATTCGTATTCTTCCATATTACGGAACAGTAGCGTAGCTAAATTCATAATAAAAGCTCTCCTCCCCTATACCAGTCAGAACCGGTCTCCCGTTGACTACCTCTCGTCATTGAAATAACAAGTCCCAATGAGAGTAACTTTTGAGTAGAATATACTCAGATGCGAAGTGAACTAAGTTAAAATCTTCTCAGATGTGTAGACGTAGAATCGTAGTAAGAGTATCTTCCAAGCGTGAGAATCAGAATCAGAATGTCCGAACACAAGTGACAATCTGCTCACGAGTAAGAATACTAGTATGAATGTGAAAACGACTGCTAATGCTAATAAGAATCTGAATGTCCTCTCCAGCTCTTGTCGGTGGTATATATCGGTTCAAAAGTCTCCTTCCATCAGCCATATCACATGGTCCAGTAAGATTCAAGGTCTCATCCCTTCTCCGATGTATAGCTGTGAATCCATCACGTTGCTTCATTACGTTCATTCACATAGGCTGAACTTTCCCGCTGAAATAAAGCGTCTCGAAGCTGAGTTTGAAAAGTGGGTGTTAATAATGTATCAACTGTCTCTTCATGAGGTGGAGAGGGTAATATCTCTCGTAACCTCGATGACGTACTTTTCCTGGAACTGGGCTGAAATTAGCCTGCTGACTCTGGTCACCTCACAACGGCTATTGGAAAATTTACTGCAAGTTATAAATATGCGTGATGTTGAAATACTTTACCCAATAATTTGTTCGTTCAGAATACGTTATAGCCGCGATACAAAGAAATGAAATGATGATTGAAATGGATGATAAAAAGCCTATATATATATACATATTAATTTAAAAATGACCTATCAGTGATTAAATATATACATCTTATCAATTAAATATATAGTTCAATAATTAAAAATATACAGTGATGTCCCAAACATCACAATATTTTATAGCAAGTATCTATGGTTAATGATAGGTTTGTCATGAGGAGAAAACAGGTGATTTTATCTATTTGATGGTTATTCATTTAATAAACACAACCACAGGTGATTTTATCTATTTGATGGTTATTCATTTAATAAACACAACCGAGGTTGCTTTGACTAGTCATCTTTCTATGATTTCTCCATCACAAGGCATTATTTTAAACTCTGTTCTATGTAAATCGCCTCTGTGGTGTAGTGGTTAGTGATATTAGCTGCCACCCTCGGTGGCCCAGTTTCGGTTCCCGGCTCTGCCATGAAATTGAAAAGTGGCACGAGGGCTGGAACGGGATCCACTCAGCCTCGGGAGGTCAACCGAGTAGAGGAGGTTCGACTCCCGCCTCAGACATCCTCGAAGTGGTTTTCCCTGGTTTCCCACTTCTTTTCCAGGCAAATGTCGGGATGGTACCTAACTTAAGGCAACGGCCGTTTCCCTCCTTCTTCCCTGTCTATCGCTTCCAATCTTCCCATCCTTCACAAGGCCCCTGTTCAGCATAGCAGGCGAGGTCACCTGGGCGAGATACTGGCCCTTCTCCGCAGTTGTAACCCCCGCTGTTCCGCCATGGGACGGGGAGAGTGTGTGGCCGGGTTGTGCATTAGACTATCAGTTATTTTGTTAGTATACTGTACCTGTCCTAGGCCTCGACAGACTACTAAGTATAAAATCCTGCTTCACAAATATGTCACGGATGGAAATCTCATGATGAAGAACTTCGCAAAACCGAACGCGGCCATCGAGGTCCCATCCTCCCTACTTCTATTCATCGCAATGGCTACGCTTGAGAGCATACGGGCCATGGTTCTGTTCGAT